>NW_026067907.1:2293098-2495893 GCF_014885135.2 Alexandromys fortis
TTATATAAAATTTATAATATATGAGTGCATATAAAATTATAAAAATATATAGATAGGTATAGATATATTACATATATGTATTTCACTTTTGTGTATGTAGTGTGCATGTGTGTGGTGTGCGTGCTCGCATGTGTGTGGTGTGCGTGCTCGCATGTGTGTGGGGTATTCATGTGTTCATGCATCTACATAGAGACGTAAGGTTGATGCTAAGAGTCATCTTTGATCCTTTTTTCACCGTATTCATTAAGAAAGGGTTTCTCAATGAAACCCCAAGTTTGCTAATATGAATAGTCTTGCCAGCCAGCTTGTATTGAGGGTTCTAATTCTACCCTCTGAGGCCGGAATTACAGTTTGGCTGCCTTGCTAACCTAGCATTTATGTGGGCTCTGGGGATTAGAACTATGGTCTTCACGTTTGTGCAACAAGCATTTTAGCCATTGTGCAATCTCCCAGCACCATGAAAATGTGTGTGTGTGTGTAAAATATTAATATATTACATAAGTTTATCTATAATAGAGTATATATGTTTATAAAATGAAATTCAAAATACTAAATTGTATCTATCCTCTGAGAAAAACTTTGATAGTGGAACACAGAAAATGTAGATTTGGAAAAAACACTGGCTGAGTTTTAGTCATTCTATGGCTTGACACACTGACTAAACAGTGCCCATCACTGTGTAATGGGTGCATTCATTACGCTCTTGCAAAGGAGGGAGTTCTAATATCTTCATCTGGTAGTCTGATTTGATATCTACCCAGAAACTTCTCATTATGCCTTGATCTTCTCATAATTATTCAAAAAATGAAAGATGTTAGAGGCAACATTCCTTAACATTTATTAGTAAATATACATTATGCTGTCCACATTGTGCTGTTTTGTAATCTGGCAAAATAAAATAGCTCATCGCACTGGGTGTTTGAATTATGTGTGTTTCTCTCACCTAAAAAGGTTTCCAAGTGTGGATATGTTACAAAAATCAGAAGTGCTTATTAGACAAAGATTTGAAAACACAAATATTCATAATAATGAGAAACATCCTATCATGCAAGAACAAGTCTTGGTGTCTGTCTCTCCATCCACCCATCCATCCATCCATCATCCACCTATCCACCCATTATCCATTCATCCATCAATCATCCATCCATTCATCTATCCACCATCCATTCATTATTCGTTCATCCATCACCCATCATCCATCCATCAATCATCAATCTACTCATTATCCATCATCTATCAATCATCCATCTACCCATCATTATCCATCCATCCACTATCCATATATCCATCCATCCATCCATCCATCCATCCATCCATACATACATACATACATCATCCATACATCCATCATCCATCAATCGATTCATCATCCATCTATCCTTGTTCACCCAATGTCAAGGAAGTGTTTACCTGCAGCAGATGTAAACAAATACAGGGACCCACAGCTGGACAATATGCAGAGAATGAGAGGCCTAGCAACACTCATCTTGTTTGGATGTCTCCTTCAAATCCTTCCCCTCAGAGTTCAGGAAAAACATGGAGCTTGAAAAGTGTAAGGGCCGGGGGAATGGAAGACACCAAGAAAGCAAGGCCCTCTGAATCACCATGTTCAAAGCACATATGAACTCACAGGGATTGAGGCAGCATAGACAGAGTCTGCACAGTTCTGTACTAGAGGGGGCCCTAGAGATGAAGGGAGAAGTGGACACATGCCCACATCCCTAACATGGAAGCAATCTCTAATTGATAAATACCTTGCAAATAAGAATTTAGTTTACTCCAAGGGAGCCTCACTGGGAAACAAAGCACTTATGAAGGGAAAACTGTATGCATGGAAGTGGATGGCCACAGAAATGAACTCCACAGCACCTTGGGGTCCTCGCCTTACAACGTCACGTTTGATCTTTTCCTTGATTAAAAATTTTATATTATTATGTTTTAATTTTTATTTTATTTATATGTTTTCTCTCTTTTTACCCTTCAGATTCTTTGCTTAACTATTACTGCTTCCAGTTTAGTGTTTTTATAGGATCCCTAAGTATGCAAGCAAGTGGGTTTCTGGGTCTTGTGCCTTCTCAAGTTTTTTTCTTATTTTTTTTGTCTGATTTCAATGTGTTGGTTTTTATATTGTATTTATTATATTATATGACTGTTATTATCCCTTAGATGCCTATTTGTTTTCTAATGAGAGACATAGAGGGAGTGAATCCAGGTGGAGGGGAGGTGGGGGGTGTGGGAGGAGTAGAGGGAAGACAACTGTAATCAAGATATATTACGTGAGGAAAAGATTTCTTTTCATTAAAAGAAATAAAAACTTCAAAATACTAATTTGCATTTTTCCTTCTGAAAAATAAGGAAATAAAACCTACTTGTTAAGTCTGTGGGTACTTATTTTAAAATTTGTATTACAAGCCTGATGGCGGTGACGCACGCCTTTAATTCCAGCATGTGGGTGGCAGAGGCAGGCAGATCTCTGTGAGTTCGAGACCAGCCTTTTGGTGTGGAACATATCCTGTCTTCATGCGCTCTTCTAATCCCGGTTTTACTAATTCTGACGTTTGAATAAAGAATGCACAATCATTCAGGGTCTGGAGCAGAATGGGCTTGGGATACCATCCAAGAGAAGTGGATACCACCCAATAGAATTGGCACAATTCACTTAAGAACTACCCCTTAGAGCTGGCAGAATGGCTCAGTGGGTGAAGGTGCTTGCCACCAAGCCTTAAGACCCAAGTTCTGGGACCCACATAGGAAGAAAAGAAATGATCCCTATGTCTTCCTCTGACCTCCTTGCACACACACACACACACACACACATACACACACAATGAGTCAGTCATTTTCCATTTTTTTTCTATAACAGGAGATGTGCCAAGTCAATGTTGATTTCTGGTTTCTTTCATGTCACAGACCATCACAGATATATGAATTGCCATTGGTTAATAAACAGCTGCACTTATTTCTAAAATTTACAAGTATTTCCCATATGAAATGCCTTTATTATAAAATTTTAGTATGGCAACTTTGGTGACTCAAAGGGTCCACAGAACTGGCCCTTGTTTCTTCAGATTGAATGAGTCAAGAAGAACTGAACACCCTTTTATGTCTTGTTCAGATAAATCAAATTTTCCAATTGATTTAAAAAATGTCATAGTATATCTGAAAAACATGGCCAATGATGGAATCCTTCTTTCTTTATACCAGGGCCTCCTCCTCTTCTAAATATAACATGAATTGGTGATGAAAGACTGTCCACTGTCTGTTTGCTATGTGTCTGTTTTAATTCAGTGTTTTATTGGCTTGCAACTTAGGAATTCTTGAAATCTCATTGGCTTAACAGACACCTGGATTAATTGTTCTAATAAATCCTGCGAAAAGCAGTGAAGTTGCCAATTGTTAGTTGGTAATCTTTCTTTAATTCCTGGAGAAATATTCCATATTGTTTAAATTTTATTTTATATGTTTGGGTGTTTTGCCTGCTTGTATGTCTGTGTATTATGTGTGTTCCTGGTGCATACAGAGGTCAGAAGAAGGTGTCCAGTGCCCTGGAACTGGGTTAAAGTCATTTATGGGCCTCCAAGTGGCTTCTGGGCATCTAAATGGGGTCCTCTACAAGAGCAGTCAGAGCCCTTAACTACTGAGCTCTCTCTCCAGCCTCTATTTGTGGCTTTAGAGTATGTATGTATCACAGTTAAAAAAGAAAGGAAGGAAGGAAGTCATAAAACAAATATTTCTGAAGATAAAATCAATAGGATTCATTCTACATATTTTGACTGATTTAATTCAGTAAGTGTTTATTGAAAACACTGATTAGTATAACTTGTTTGAATGTGCATGAATATGTATATATTCAATATACATATTAAATGAATGCTATATATTGATACAAGGTGTTTTTTGAAAATATCAACCCTAAGATGAATTTTTAAAAATTAAAAGATTTAGTGTCCGGATGTGAGAAGATATGTATGAAGTATGTTGTATTAATTTTTAGGTCCTGTATAAGTAAATGAAGTGTTGGAAGTCAACATCAAGACGGGAATGGATTAGTGGTGTCAAAGGATTGGGCAGTATTAGATGTTGGAGGTGCCATGGAAGCTCTTCATTCCTTAGCCTAAGGAGGTGTGGCCTGGGAGTGAGTGTCTGGTGTAGAGTTGGGATACAAGATCACTAAGAAAAAAAAGTTCAAGACACCCCAGGGGGGATTTATAATTTAGGAATGGGAGGAAGGGAGGAAGAGACAAAGTACTCTAGAAGCAAAACTGGTGAGAAGCGAGGGTGAGAGGCCCAGGGGCAAGCAGGTGAAGATAGCGAGGGTAGTCTAGGTTCATACAATCCAGAGAATTTTAGCAAGAAGAGAGGACGATGGCTGTGGGCATGGCAATGGTGAGCAAGAATGATTCTTCAATTTCTTGGCCAACTATGGCAATGAGGGCTGAAGCCATGAGCTGCCAGGAAAGTTAACTACATGGGAGAGTCGGGGGAAAGGTGCAGCTGAAGAAGAGGCCGAGTGTACTGGGAGTGGATGAGGACCTGGAGAGGTGTGGTCAATAGGAAAGAGACTGGGAAACGGGGCTTTCAGGATGAAGTATGAGTTGTCCTAATAGGACAAGACTTCCTATAGTAGCTTATAATCAAAAGCAAGTAAAACCCTCTGGGGTGATTGGTTACCATGAATATCAGGATCTGTTATGTCTATACCTCTCACTAAAGGCTTTTTCAACATCGCCTCTCCAAATTTTAACACATGCTACTCTTAACACCAAATATATATATTAAATGCACTTATTGTTCCAAGGATGTTATAATACATATTATCTGCTTTTACTTGGCACTATGTTTTTATTTAAGATAGAAATTCTCTATACAGCGATGGTTTGGTCTTACATCCCCATGTGATGATCAGCTCCCCTAACAATTCCTGATCCTCTTTGGTGCCCCCACTGAGTTATGAAAGCAATAGGTAGAAATCACCAAGTCATCAAAGTGGATGAGGTCTAGGCCTGCTTGATGACCAGTTGACAACTCTGCTTCATGAAAGAGCAGACAAAGACAAGTCCCAGTGTTGGGTGGCCTGCCAAGCGAGGGAGTTCGAGATCAAACTTACAATCAGTTTCTTTCTGCTATAGACTTTCAAAGATTAAAGTTCAACTTGGAATTGACCTGATCAATCAGAATATTATTGAGAACTTCATACTTGAAGAATAATTCTAAGGAGATGCAGGGATGGAGAGGGAAAAAAAATGAATGGCAAAAATATCAGAACAGAAGCAGGGTCTGTGAGAACCTGTACTCAGTAGAACTTCCTTGGAATGATTCATATCCACATCCTTCCTGGCCTCATGTAAAGGTTTATGGTATTCTCTCTCACTTCCTAGAATGAAGCTGACTTGTGTGATAAGGGGTGTGATCCCGCTAGCAATATGGGATTGCCAGATGAGAGTGAACACACCACTGATACACACACATCCATGGCCTTCAGTGAGAAACAAAGTCTGGTCCACCAGTTACCATGGACACACTTGCAAGCAGAAGCAGGGCTTTTCTTGTTTGTCTTTTTCTTCTAACAAAGACGGAGTTTAGAGAAAGGTGACCCTTCCTCTTATTTTTGTTTAATTAATTAATAAACAGTCTTTCTTTCTTTTTTTGAGACAGGATGTTTTACATTTCAGGCTGGCCTTGTTCTTACTACGTAGTCAAAGATAATATGAATTTTGGGTCCTCCTGTCCCTACCTCTTGAGTGGAGGTTACACCCACCAGCAGCTATATTTATGTGTTTTAGTATTTATTACTTATTAATTTACTTCTATATGCTTTGGATATCTTTAACTCTTGTTCAAAGATTTAACAGAGGAGATTTGGACTCAGTTTTAAACATACTTGAGCCAAACTCAAGTTCAAATAAGTACAATTTTGTCATAATTGGAATTATTTTTCTACTTTGTCACAATTAAATAGGAATAACTGAAGCAAATTATTATCTAGAATTTGTTTGGGGGGAGGAGGAAGAAAATTACCGCATGTGTTTTACAGGAAGCCAGAACTCCACCTGTTCCAAGGTCCCCTGCTGCTGGCATCTAAGTGGCTTTGTATGTGATGCATGACTTTGCACATAATAAAGGATTTGAGTGACAGATACAGAGGTCAGGGGTTGCAGACCCACTTCTCGTGTGAGGTTTCTGACAAACCACCTGTTAGTTAATTGGGAACTCTGAGCACATGAGCAAAGTTCCTAAGTTCACTTTCCTCATTTCCAGAGTGCATGCTACTCCTCAGAATGAGAAAGGACTGAGTATTTGTGGAAGGACCTGGCCCAGTACCTACTCCAGCCTATTGCCTGCTTCCTAGCTAGCTTTTGGATGGAAGAAGAACTGGGCTTAATGAGGTATCTCAGATGCCTTCTATCAGATGATATACTCAGGATATTCTCTTTTATAGAGAAGAAATGTAAATAAATATGTATCAACTTGACAACATTTACCCCAAGAAATTAAAGGTGTCATAAGCCTTCATAAACAAGGTAGATATTAAAAGCCTTATTAACCAGCTAGAGACACCATTTCCTGAACATTCTGAGAAAACAAAGTTTTTTGTTGAATATTAAGTAACTTGTACTTATTTTTTTTATTTTTTTCCCCTTAATAGCAACATTAAATGTCTTATGAGAACTGAAGGGTAAGACATGATGCTTATGGGTTGCTGCTCAAAGGACTGAAACCATCTGATTTTGGCTGAGACACTATCTCACAGAATGTTTCGTTGGTCTTCGGTAAGTGTGTATCTTGTACTTTGGCATGTTGCCTTGAGTTTGCAATGAGGTGCATTGTAGGAAATTGTGTGAAACCTGCTGCTGTCTTCTGTGCCAAATGATCTTGAAAACATCATACTTTAAATAAGGGGATTTTAGATGTATCTGGTCATCAGAATCTCCCAAGGAGGTTGCTAAATCATGACTCTCAGGCTTACTGAATTATAAATTCTGGAAGTAGTTTGGAAGAACTCATAGAAGTTCTTACAACAGAATTTGTTATAGTCCTCTAGCTAAATCCAGGGGTAATAATTTGATAGTGTAATGATCTAATCCAGGAAATCGACACTAGAAAGTGTAATCCTATTAATTAGAGACCTCATTAACCCTAGTAACTAAAAATTCTAATTTTAGGACTTCTTGTTTGCTGTTAGTGTAGTTTTTATGAGATTATATTATATATTTGTGGCATTGCGTTCACCACCATAATCACTTCACTGGGTCGTTCCATTAACTGTTAAAAACACCATATATTTATTCTTTTTTTTAAAATTTATTTATTTATTTATTAAAGATTTCTGCCTCCTCCCTGCCACCGCCTCCCATTTCCTTCCTCCTCCCCCGATCAAATCCCCCTCCCTTGTCAGCCCAAAGAGCAATCAGGGTTCTCTGCCCTGTGGGAAGTCCAAGGACCACCCACCTCCATCCAGGTCTAGTAAGGTGAGCATCCATGAATCTGCCTAGGCTCCCACGAAACCAATAGGTACTTTTAAAAAATTTTATGTGGCTTAACAATTTTTAGTGTGCGTGTGTGTGTGTGTGTGTGTGTGTGTGTGTAAGAGGTAGTAACTATACTAGAGTTTATCTTTCATTTAGAAACCTTTTCTCACATATAAATTAATATCCTAACATAACTGGAAGAAGGATTCACACACCCACAGTAAGGGAATCATGGTATAATATTAACAGATACTAGATGTTTTTGCCAGTTCTACTTTGCCTCAACTAATTTCTTATGATTATGTGTCATAAAAATATTCTTGCTACTTTAGTAACAAATCTAAGTGTCAAGAATCTTAAAGCAACTTTCTGATGTTCCAAGCAATATCATTAACTTTTGTTTTGTTATTTGATGTTAGAATGTTTTCCCTGGATAGTCCATGCTGGCCTTGAATTTGCTATGTACCCAATGCTGGCATTGGGCCCGTGGTCTCCTTCTGAGTGCTGAGATTAGAGCCAAAAGCCATTGTGCCCAGTTCAGTAATTAGTTTTGAACCTTCTGCACTACATTTCAAAATAAATATGAGTCTATTCTACTACATAGTCTGTCAGTAACCATCTTTTACACTATTAATGTAAAAGGTTTGGGGAACAAGAGGGCGCCTCAAGTGAGTGTGTAAGGAGTGACTGAAATCCTCAAGTGTGTGTTGTAGACATGGGCATACAAAGCCAGGTGAAGGACTCCAAGGGTTCAGACCCAAGGGAATACCAAGTTGCTTTCCCTGGTGAGGTTCAGAAGGATGGGAAAGACTTTCTCTGGTCAGAATGTCACTTTGACAGTGTATGCAAAGACAGTCAACCACAACTTCCTCCTCCTGTGATGACAGCAGCTGAGAATGCTGCCTAAAGGGACCTCCTACCCAGATTAGCAACAAACACTTGTTCAATGTATGCCATGAGCTTTTATCCTCAGTTCAGCTGTATAAAATGACTGTGCTGAGCTTCTGCATTGCTTTTATGCATTTGGTGCCTCTCATCAGAGTGAGCATAGCTTACACGATCCCAACTTTCATGTACATGAGCATCCTTTCTTTATTCCCGCATGGTCCCAGTAGGGCCAATCCCCAAAGCCATGCAGAGTGGGGCTGAAGGTGATGGCAGATGCCCTTGCGCTGTGAAGAATACCCACTTCCTAAAATGGAATAGGGCACAGGCTTACCCAAAGCCACTTCCTGTATTTTCTACTAGAGGCAACTTCCTTGAATTTGCAGTGAGCCCTGGTAGTAAGATAGCAAATTCATCATCTAACACTAAAGTCAAGCACAGAGGTGTCTTTCTTTAGACTTAAAGGCATTTTGCTCTTCTACAGCCTTCTGCAATGGGAAGTGATAAGCCTTATCACTTAGCTCCTTGATAAATCCTAAGAACCAGGCCCCAGGACACACTGTGAGGGGGCTAACAGGACACTGTAAAAAGACTTAGCTGGGTCATACTTTGTTCTGTTTCCCCAACTGCTCCACTTTACTGTAGAAATAAAGTGAACAAAACTGGCATTTCCTGAAAGTTGAAACAACTGCTCATGTACACAAAGAAGGATACCCAGATAGGCCTGTTCTACTGCCACCACAGTCCTAGAGACGAGACCTGGGCTGCACAGGAGTAAGCTAAAATCAGACTCCTCGGGACTTTTCAACTGACCCATCTTTTATCCTTATGACTTAAGTCTTACACTGAGTCGTGGCCATGTTATTCTATAAACTACTTCCATTTTTAGTTAGGATGGACGTGCCATCAAATGAAAGGTATTGTCCTCATTCTTAATGTTCAGATCAAAGGCAAAAGGAATGGCAAATAGATGGCTTAGCGTCGTAAGTTAGAAGAGTTCCCCACATGCCAATCTGGTTGGTCAGTTTCTCTGAGGAAGGATAAACAAGAGGAGCTGAATCTTAGTCTGTATGACTTACAACTCCATGGCCCCCGCCCAGTTTACAGAACACAGATGTAGGATGCATGAGACGCACAACTGAGTCACAGACATGATCAAATGCATCACATACACAGTGAAAACAGACAGAAAAGAAACCCTGGTCTTTTTTAAAAGAGTACCAACACACTTCATAGATGTTTCTGAAGCCCCTGCCATATGCAAAATGTCACAGACGGACATGGTCCTTTGGCACTCCCACCGGCCCCTCTACACATGCACAGGAGTCCAATAACCTGACAGCTGGCCTAAGCGGATGGATCCTAAAATATCTTTCCAGGCTATTACTTTCTTTCAAATGCTAATATTTGCAAGCTCAGAGCTGGGTGGTGCCCTCGCAATGTAGAGTAAGACACAATGTAAACACGAGGCGGTCTGTTTTCATTGTATTCGTGTCTTGTTTTGTGTTTTCTGGAAATACTTATTTTTCAGATCCTCCCCTGCTACACAAGGGCTGGCACTTCGCAGACTGCCAGCCACGTCTGCCGAGTGAATACACTGAGATAGAAAGAGTTGGTGCTATTAGAAATCATTTTGTAAACGTGACACATCCCTCTCTGCGGTTCTGGAAGCCGCGCAACAAGGAGCGTAGTGAATGTGCTTAGACCGCCCTCCAAATACCCAGCTGGTACTGAGGCTATTCTTTTCCAGTTATTGAAAACCAGGAACTTTAGAGCCAGTCCCAAGACACACAAAGACAACTTCTGGGTAATGGCCTCTCGTTAGAGGGCCAGTGGCTTCGGTTTAATAGCTCAGTTAAGGAATAATGAATCTCAAATGTCACCTTGTCAGGATGATCTCTAGTAACAGGTATTTTTTTTTTTTATCTCTTTGACTTTGTAGTTTGTTTAAAATAGACCATAAACTATTAGCTAAACCGATTGACTGAGGGCATGATAAGATAGCTGAATTTCCAGGAGCTTTGGCAGAAGGCAGGGAGGGTGGAGACGGCTGCTCTGCCACAACCCCGCTGCCTCCTCCAGGACAGTGAAGCCGCACATCCACTGGCTCACGTGCTGGGCTGTTCCTTTCTCCTAGCAACCACATTACGCTAAAGTGCAAAGGCTGCGGTTGCCAGGATATTCTTCTATTCCTGTCCTCCACAACCAGCCCCTCTGCAAGATGAGAGGCAGAGACATGGCTAGAGGGACTTAGGGGCCATGTGCCTTTTTTTTTATTATTATTATTAAGAGGAAAAAAATTCAGCCAACAATTTTGCTGTTGATCCTTTTGAAATTTTCGTTTTCTTTTAAAATCAGACAGAACCATGGTAAAGATAAACTACAAAACTCCCAAGCATTAAACATTGTAAAGCAAAATTCACCACCATTAGAAGCCACTTTGCCCAATAGAGGAAGAAGGTCAAATTTCTTGCTATTGCCTGTGTGGCCCAAAAGATTCTGAACTGTCATTACTGTCTCGCTCCATAAATAAAATTTCTGAAGTAGATACCACAACTGTAGAGCCAAAGACAGCACCAATGATCAAGTGTATACTTTTGACATGATAAAGTATATGAAAAACATGCATCTTTTAAGGTTGGATAGCCGTGGCACAGGCCTTTAATCCCAGTACCCAGGAGTTGGAGGCAAGGGGATCTCTGTGAGTTCAAGGACAGCCTGATCTATAGAGCATGTTCTAGAACAATCAGGGCTGCACTGATATCCTGTCTCTAAAGGGTAAAAAAAGTGTTGAATCATGGCTTTTTACCTAAGTTGATATCATAATGAATTCTGTATTTAAATGGCCTCTGGTTTACAGGAAAGCCCACATAAGCTCCCCAGACGTATACAGCCAAAGAGAAGTTGAGACGGAACTCCGATCCTTATCTGGTTTATGCCGACATCCACCTCCATTGTGCCACGTTGCCTCAGTTCCTCACACAGATAAAAATAGATAAGAACAGCCAACGTACACGCTTGCAGAGCTTCAGGATGCTGCTGTTTGTCATGCTCTTAGCGATTCAGTAGGTGTCTTTGTCCTGCTTTTACAAATGAGAAAAACTGGTCCAAGAACATCCAAGAAGACTCACCCACCTCATGTAATCAGAATGTGGCATAGTCAGGAATGAAGCCCAAGATTAATGCCTCTCCATCCAGCCCATGGTTGACTCGGGTCAGACATTAACCATCTATCAGAACTGATAATCAGATCATGGACGTAAAGAGCATGATATCTGGATATATAAGGCCTGGTGCACATGTCTAAGGGATTCATTGATTAATTTAATAAATATTAATTGAGTGACTCTGTTTTGGTACCTGGGATACCGTGGTGAGTGACAAGAAAACACAAAAGCACACAGAGCTGCTAAGTTGTGTGGACACAAAGTACATGTATGTCTGAGGTATGTCCAATTATAAATAAATGGAAGGCATCTCTGAAAATGTGATACTTGAGCGAGCCACGTGGGTATCTCTGGGAAGAGCACTGTGGGCAACAGGAAGAAAGTAGACAGGCTGGGGCTGTCTTGGCCCTATACAAAGGAGATAAGAGATGCGTGGAAGGGCAGAGCGCAGAAGCGTTGAGAATGGTGAGCCCTGAAGGCTACGTGCGAGGGCGCCAAAGATAGACCTCACGAGGGCTTTGGAAACCAAAGTCAGGATTGGAATTCACTCAGAGCTCAACAGTAATCCTAGGCCAAGCATCCTCATAACATTTAGTGACCACAGCACCCGTGAATCTCTCCTGGGATCCCACATAGGTCCGCACCATCAGTCCAATTTGATCTTCAGTTATCTGGAACACAGACGTCATTTCTTCTGTTTTGTTATTGTGTTATGAAGTAAGGTCTGTTTTAGAGAGTGAGTGGAACCTTCCCAGCAAGATGGCTATTCAATAAATATGCTGAGCATGATAAGAAAAAACAATTAAGTCCCCTCTTTTAGTGAGCCTATACCTTGACCATGAATTCATGTTGGTCTCTACCAAGTGTTCATTTGTGGAGGAGTATGCACAAGGTTATGGTTATACCAAGGGCAGCCAGAGACAGTTAACTGAACATAGTATCCGAGAGGAACTTTGATGGTAATTTGTAAGGTGAGGTTTTCCAAGTTGGCAACTATATGTAAAATACTCTGTACATGGGGCTGGAAAGATGGCTTAGCAATTACAACCCTCACTGCTCTTACAGAGGACCCAAGTTCGGTTCCCAGCACCCACATGGTGCCTCACAACCACCCATAATGCCAGTTCTGGACATGTGACACACACACTAACGCCATCTGAAGGCACCAGGCATGCACACATGCACATACATGCATACAGACATTCTCTCATACACCTAGAAAATAAAAATAAATATTTTAAAAATAGATGTCCAGAATTTGCACTAGGTAAGGTGTCATACACCTTGAGAGGCTGAGGTAAGAGGCCAGGAAACTTGAAGACTGTATGGGTTAGGTACCAGAGGAGACCTTGTATTTTTTTTTAAACATACAAAGAAAAGATTAAGATTTGGGAAAGCAAAGGGACATGAGGCAGGCAGAGCATTCTGGACTAGAAGCAATGTGAGCAATGGCACGTTGACAAGAAAGACTAGAGAACAGTCTTGGGGGTCGGCACACGGGGAAGAGACCAGAGTAAGGAGCAAAGTGATGAAGAGGCTGCTGTGCAAACGGTATGGGCTCTGCATTCTCAGAGAGACAATGTGTTATTCTGCAAACCCTCTGTGTCTGCTGTCTATCACCTTCTCCTGGATGCTGAGTGAAAGCCCCCAGCATCAGCACCATCACTCCGAATGACCTTGACCTTGAGTGGATATAATACTTTACTGTGCAGGGACTGCTAAGTCTCTCAGCGGGAGCTGCAGCGCCTGTTAGAACTCTGCTCCCTAGATCTCGGGATAACATATTTTGGGAGCTTAGCACTTGTCCACTGATGCCATGTGTTCTCCAGCTGAGTGCCGTGCTGATACATGAAGAGCTGAGAGCAAGTTTAACAGCTTTCATCAGAATTATTTCATCTATTTTTAATTTCTTGTATAGGCTAAGCTCGATAGATGCTACAATGAGTGCTGTGTACTTTAAAAATAATTCTGTGCACAATATAAACAGTCTACATGTTTGCAAAACTTATTGGACTCAATGGGTTTTAAAAAGAAATGAGGACCCAGTGTTGGGAGGGTACAGAATGGAAGGAAATCTGGGAGGAAATGGGGAGAGGACTGTTTTGAACAAAATACAGTATATGAAATTATCAGAGTTAATAAAAGAACATTTTAAAAGTCTACATTATATTTTCTGTTGTTATCAGGTAATACTATCATCAGGTTTAAATTTTATCCGAATTACATGGGACTTTTTGGAAAATCAACCTTTAAAAAGGTCCTGGCTGTAAGAAAGCCGCCACTTGCTATGTTCAGCCCTGAGTAATTGCCAGGCAATGGTGGAGTGCTTGCAGTATTTCTCCACACTGGTCATGTCCAAACAAACAGAACACCAACCGGGGCATTAGCTACTGCTCCCATCTTCCTGGAATTCATTCAGACTCATCCCCCCTCCCGCCCCCGTTTCCCTTGACAACAATCAAATCCCCAGCAGCTCTCAATAATACAACGAGTCTTGCTCCAGTGTTATCTTCGAAAACAAAACAACCCTAGTTTTCTGTATATGCCATTAGGAACCAGAAGAGAAGGAAAAGCAGGTAAAAGTCAATTCAGATTGCTCTGATTTTTTTTCTTTTTTCGGTAAAAATTACTTTTCCAGTAGCTGGATATTTAAATGAATGCCAGTTACAAAGGATTCTAAAAACTACCTGCAACCATCCTCCAAAGAGGAAAATACCATTTTCTTGGCGAATTGAACGGTTTCTTCTCTCATTTCATCCCGTGGGTCTGTGCATTACACAGCCCCCATCTGTAATTTCACCAAGAGTTTGGGATGAAATAGAATTAGATCCCTATCCTGCTGCCTAAATGCACATCACAGGAATATATCCCACAAAAGGAATATATTCCTTTGTGTTTTTTTTCGTCTGTTGAATATGATTTTCATTTTCTGATGCATTACAGGATTCTGTTTCAGTCAATTATGCTCTAAATTTTCTGGAATGCTCCTCCAAGCCTAGAGCACTTGGAACCAGGTTTGGCAGGCAAATGCAAGAACAGTTAAGGGAGGAAGATAAAACATGAAGTTCATTCCTGGGAAATTCCTGGAGGCAAGTCAGATTTCTAGTCTGAGAAAATGAGCTCACTTCTCCCCCTTGTGCCCAGACTGTCAGATGCTACCAGCCACGCATTTTCTTGAATGGGAGCATGGAAGAGAGAAATTGCCTTCTTTGGTTAATAGATCATTCCAATACTTTTTCAAGCTGTGCTTAGTAAATTTGCAGTAATATAATGGGTTAAAATGGACCGGTAATTAGTCATATGAGTTTTTAGGGCCCCATCATGAAGTCCCTGCCTGACCCCACTGTTGTTATTTTCATTTGATCTATTTATTTGCACCTAGTATCAGTTCAGCATTTGTTTTCCAGAAGGGACTCCAGAGTTGGTTCTCAAAACACACTCGAAATGAAGCACAAAGCCTGTTGGAGCCAAGTATTTCTGTTATTTGTCCCTAATAAATCAGAATCTTCCAGAGCAGGGTCTGACACAGTAAGGGTTTCTGTCACAAGACAAAGTCAATAGGATAAAACCCACACAAAATGTCAGCACGCAACCCATTCTTGTTTTCTACCCTAACTGCCTCTCTCTCATTCTCTGTCCATGTTTGCAGAAGCAAACAGCAATGAGGTGCCAAAAGCAAACACATGACACAGAAGAAGGTGAATTTAACTTCTGAGTCACATTGGAAAGATATGTAGCTGCGATCCAATATGTTTTTTTATTTTTATTATCTTTTTTGCTCCCCATCTCCCCTTACCCCCATCCCACCCCCACACCCAAGTTTCCAATTTTTGCCTGGTAATCTTGTCTCCTTCCAATATCCTGGAGGATAACTATATGTTTTTCTTTGGGTTCATCTTCTTATTTAGCTTCTCTAGGATCAAGGATTATAGGTTCCATGTCCTTTGTTTATGGCTAGAATCCACGTATGAGTGAGTACATACCATATTCATCTTTTGGGGTCTGGGTTACCTCACTCAGGATAGTGTTTTCTATTTCCATCCATTTGCATGCAAAATTCAAGATGTCATTTTTTTTTTTTTACCGCTGAGTAATACTCTAATGTGTATATATTCCACACTTTCTTTATCCATTCTTCCATTGAGGGGCATCTAGGTTTTCTTTGATGTCTTGTCTCTCCATTGTAGGGAAAGTTACCTTATTTAAGATTTAATTCATGAAGATGACATGTACATGAAGATGACTCTCACTAGCCTGCTCATCTTCTTATGGAGCAGTTGAACAGATTCTAATGAGGAAAGTCTTTGCCTTAAAAAAAAAAAACAAACAATTGCGGGGTTGGTGAAGATTTTCTCCCAGTCAGTGGGTTGCCTTTCTGTCTTAGCGACAGTGTCCTTTGCTTTACAGAAGCTTCTCAGTCTCAGGAGGTCCCATTTATTCAATGCGGCCCTTACTGTCTGTGCTGCTGAGGTTATACATAGGAAGTGATCTCCTGTGCCCACTTGTTGTAGAGTACTTCCCACTTTCTCTTCAATCAGGTTCAGTGTGTTCAGACTGATATTGAGGTCTTTAATCCACTTGGACTTGAGTTTTGTGCATGGTGACAGACATGGATCTATTTTCATTCTTCTACAGATTGATATCCAGTTTTGCCAGCACAATTTGTTGAAGATGCTCTCTTTTTTCCATTGTATACTTTTAGCTCCTTTATCGAAAATCAGGTGCTCATAGGTTTGTGGATTAAAGTCAGGGTCTTCTATACGGTTCCATTGGTCGACTTCTCTGTTTTTATGCCAATACCAAGCTATTTTCAATACTGTAGCTCTGTAATAGAGTTTGAAGTCAGGGATGGTAATGCCTCCAGACGTTCCTTTATTGTATAAGATTGTTTTGGCTATCCTGGGTTTTTTGTTTTTCCATATAAAGTTGATTATTGTCTTCTCCAGATCTGTGAAGAATTTTGATGGCATTTTGATGGGGATTGCATTGAATCTATATATTGCTTTAGGTAGAATTGCCATTTTTACTATGTTGATCCTCCAACTGACAAAGGTCTGATCTCCAAAATATATAAAGAACTCAAGAAACTAGACTGTAAAAGGCTAATCAACCCAATTATAAAATGGGGCACCGAGCTGAACAGAGATCTCTCAACAGAAGAAGTTCAAATGGCCAAAAGACACCTAAGGTTATGCTCAACTTCCTTAGCGATCAGGGAAATGCAAATCAAGACAACTTTAAGATACCATCTTACACCTGTCAGAATGGCTAAAATCAAAAACACCAATGATAGCCTTTGTTGGAGAGGTTGTGGAGAAGGGGGTACACTCATCCATTGCTGGTGGGAATGCAAACTTGTGCAATCACTCTGGAAAGCAGTGTGGCGGTTTCTCAGAAAATTCGGGATCAACCTACCCCTGGACCCAGCAATACCACTCTTGGGAATATACCCAAGAGAGGCCTTATCATACAACAAAAATATATGCTCTACTATGTTTATAGCAGCATTGTTTGTAATAGCCAGAACCTGGAAGCAACCTAGATGCCCCTCAATTGAAGAATGGATGAAGAAAGTATGGAATATATACATATTAGAGTACTACTCAGCAGTAAAAAACAAGGACTTCTTGAAGTTTGCAAGCAAATGGATGGAAATAGAAAACACTATCCTGAGTGAGGTAAGCCAGACCCAAAAAGAGGAACATGGGATGTACTCACTCATATTTGGTTTCTAGCCATAAATAAAGGACATTGAGCATATAATTCGGGTTCTTAGAGAAGCTAAATAAGAAGGAGAACCCAAAGAAAATCATATAGGCATCCGCCTGAATATTAACCTTCATCAGGTGATGAAAGGAGACAGAGACAGAGACCCACATTGGAGCACCGGACTGAAATCTCAAGGTACAAATCAGGAGCAGAAGGAGAGCGAGCACGAGCAAGGAACTCAGGACTGCGAGGGGTGCACCAACACACTGAGACAATGGGAATGTTCTATAGGGAACTCACCAAGGCCAGCTGGCCTGGGTCTGAAAAAGCCTGGGTTAAAACAGGTCTCACTGAACATAGCGGACAATGAGGGCTACTGAGACCTCAAGAACAATGGCAATGGGTTTTTGAGCCTACTGCACGTATTGGCTTTGTGGGAGCCTAGGCAGTTTGGATGCTCGCCTTAGGAGACCTGGATGGAAGAGGGTGGTCCTTGGACTTCCCACAGGGCAGAGAACCCTGATTGCTCTTTGGGCTGACAAGTGAGGGGGACTTGATTGGGGGAGGGGGAGGGAAAGGGGAGGCGGCGGTGGGGAAGAGACAGAAATCTTTAATAAATTAAAACAAACAAACAAATAAATAAATAAATAAATAAAATTGAAAAGGTAAAAAAAAAAACAAGTAAAGTTGATGTTACTGACTTAAGAATGCAGCCAGCATGAGGATCAAACCTGCTCTGCATATAAGAAAAGGCACAACCGTAAGGTTCTATTCTTTTTCCACACTGGAAACCATGAGGTGGGCTGAGTGAGACTCTGATACCTCAAGTAAAGCTACTGAGGAAACCTCAGCTGGTAATATCTGTCCCATGGCCTCTTCCTTCAGGCTATAAGTTAAATTATTAGAGATGACAAGACAAGGGAAGAAAAACCACTATTTCTGAACACTTAGATGATTTCAAAGAGGCTTTTGAACTCCCAGTATTCTGTGGTTATAAACTCCCTAGCTGGTGCCCAGCTTTGGGGAAATTCCACTCTTCCTATTTGATAAATTTGCACCCTGGAGCCTGGAGCCAAAGCCCCATGTGGTGCCAAGATCATCAGAATTGCTTCTCAGTACCAGTTCTAAGACAAAGAAAAAGAAACCAACACATAAGTATGATGTGGCATCTGCTAGTATATGTTTTTATTTGGATGTAAGATATCTTTCATTTCTCAAGTGTGACTGGAACTGAGGCTCCAGGACGCCCCTTGGCACTTTTCCTGATGTGTCACCATTGAAAGCTCTGCTTCTCACAGCCAACAAGCTCGGGGCTCTCTAAGCTCTCTAATAAATATTAGAAAGTTCCCTGGGCTCCACACACCCTGCAAGTAAGCTGCTTCTCCACTAGCTGGTCCTCTCTTCCCGTTCTCGAAAGCCTGGCGTTTTCTGTCTCACCTCCTGGTCTCTCTCTAGAATGCCAGCTCCAGATTCCCCCTCTGACTCCGATTCTAAGTAAGGGGCTCCTTCCCCTCACTCACTTCCAGCTTCCTGTTTGCCAGCAACTTGACTTACCTTTTAGGCAAGTTTTGAAAAACAGTTTTCACAATTTTAATGGGTATCTGGAGAGTTCAATCACCCAAATGCATGCTTTGCAATGATGAGGATCTAAATATGGTCTTTGCTTGTTTGTTTTTGTAATTCCTGTGCTGTAAAGATATAGGTGCGCGGATTACAGATGCTTGCTGGCTAGCCAGCCTAGCCTACTTGGTGAGTCCCAAAGCCTAGTGAGAGAAAATAAGGTAGCTGGTTCCCCAGGAATAACACTAGAAGTTGATCTCTGACCTCCGCAGAAATGCACATATATACACAATCACACACATGAATGGGTAACATGGCATACTTTTATATAATAAAGAAAATGGCATTGATACAATTGAGGGCTCTCACACTCCTTAGTTATTATCTTTCCATTCCTATTAGTAAAGTCTTTTGGTTTTACTTTCTTCCTTTTTTTTTTTTTTTTTTTTTTTTTTTTTTTTGAGACAGGGTTTATCTGTGTAACAGCCCCTGGATATCCTGGAACTTGCTTTGTATAGCAGGCTGGCCTCAAACTCGCAGAGATTCGCCTTCCTCTGCCTCCTGAGTGCTGGGATTACAGGCGTGTGGCACCACACCTGGCTCGTCAACTGAGTCTTTTGAGCATACAGAAAAATATATAGACATGGTAATGTGTGCCCTCTGCCCAGTGTTTCCATTAAAAAACTGCAGGATTACCAGAGTCCTTGTTTTCCTTTCTCCTCCACATCTGGAGGCTTTGTTCCAGTCCCACCCCTAACCCTCTTGCCTCAGCACAGAGCTGAGTTCTTTCCTACACCACAAACCTTCCTTCCCTCAGCTCACTAAGCACCTTCTAAGTCTCTGGTACCGGCTTATCTTCTACTGTGTGGGAAGAGGGCGGTGGCTAACACATCAAAATAATTTAACAGAAGAGCAAGTGCTGTGGATTATGGAAACAGTGGAGTCAGCGAAGGATGACAAAGAAGGGGAAAGATCACCTCGGGCAGAGTCCAACCCAAGTCTCTTTGGAGCTGAGCTGAAATCTAAAACCTGAAGACTGACAAAGGGTGGAGGGTTTGGAGAGAAAGGTTACAGGGTTCTGACCTCTCTCCCTGTCCCCAAAGGTAGTCTGGGAATTACCCTCATGCCTTCACTTGCCTTCACTTTCCACACTAAGGGGTGTCTGGAAGCCTCACTAGTCTTTGCCCAAGGGAATTGCCACTCTAATACTGGAATCTAAGGATTTCATCTTATTCCTGCACTCTTGACCTTAAAAGGCTTACAAGAGAAACAGTGATTTTAGGCATGGCTGGGACTTTATTGGCCTTATCTACAGTGTTACCATTCTGGTCTAAGAATCCAGACCACATACTCTTATAGAATTGGTGACCAGAAAAGGAATTTTTCATCTGGAAACTAACTTCTTGCATTAACTAATAAGTTATAGATAATCTGACTAGTTGCCCAGAGGCCTTTGTTAATAAGCAGGGCTCTTGTTCCAATCACTCTTACCTCAGTGCCGTGGTTCCTTCCCCACTCAGCGCGATACTTTATCTCTCTTCATTCTTATCTTGGCTATGCTTCATTTCAGTTGCCCTGAATGGAAGCTGCCTAAAAATTTCAAAAGTAGATAGTGTGTAAATCCCTCAGCATCAAGGCTGTCTAGACCATAGCAAGTAGCGGCCTCTGGCAAAAGTCTTGACAGTTCATCTTGGTTTTGTTGTTACTTGGACTTCTGCTGCATGGCATAAGTTAGCTGGTCTTCTTGGTAAAACTGTCCTTTCTTTTCAACTCTTTCTCACAAGATTTATACATATATATTATTTATTTGTATGTCTATATGAGTACATTTGGTTAATCTTGTCTACTTCCTTGGCTTGAGCACACTGTAGTATCTTTATCCTTTAACACTACTTCTTCCTTCTGGTGACCTCATGCACGAATGCACGTACACAGAATGCACGTGTGTGTACAGGCATGCACTTGTGGTCCTCCACTTTCCCAACACATCCATTCACCCACTTTCCCAACACATCCATTCAATTCAGATCGGTTCCAGGTTTCCATTGTAAGCATCTCCTTTTCCTGCATCAGTAAGAGACTTCTGTTTTATCTCTAGCCCCAGTCTTTCTCTAAGACCCAATTCCTAATCCCTGCAGGAGGGGGGGTCACTTGAATCTCAGAACTACAAGGGCACTTGTGGGTTCCCACTCTGTAAATCTCCATCATATCTCTGCCACTGTCTGCCTCCCTTCAGCTCTTAGGCACAGCTTCCAAAGCAGCTCACCTTAGGAGCATGCTGTCATTGTTGCAAAACCACCTCCAGCAGGACAGCAAAATCTTTTACAACACTCTTTGACCAATGGTCCCCATGTTACTCCGGAGAGTCATAGTATGAACTAAGACGTGCCAGCAGCAACTGTATGCCCGGGCATTGCACCCACAGTCTCTGATCAACTCCTCCGCTTTGAGATTTTATTGCTTCCATTATACACTGTGGTAATTTTGGTTGAGTCTAATGACTTCCCATGGCTTCTCTCCAGGAGGTGAAACACACCTATCCTCCAGGGGAACCACTCTCAGAAAGCACAAGTTTCTCCAATCATGCGAATTTCTGTGTGTGTGTGTGTGTGTGTGTGTGTGTGTGTGTGTGTGTGTGAGCTTGTTTTTTATCATCTTCATCCCATTCAACTTTTGATCGGCAGAAGGGAACAGCACTGTCACCTGGTTATTCTGACCTGGGCGTCTCTATGGGTGCAGTCCAAGTTCATACTTGATATTCCTGCAGCTTTTTAATTGCAGCATCGGTGAGAAGTCTGACACGTGTCAAACTTTATTTCATTCTTAACGCATCATCGCTTTGTCTTTGACACTTCAGAGGGAGCTTATTTCCCAGATACTCAGGACTGAACCCTTCACTTTCACTCTCAGGCTCCCCCTGAATCCTCCACGTCTTTTCAGAGGTCAGGCTTCCCTGTCTCTCACCTGGAGGAAGTTATGTGCCTTCTCCTCCCCAGTACACAGACCTGCCCGCTGGAGTGCCCTTCCCAAATCCTCCCTGCCGTTCAAGATCCCTCCTTCCACAAACAGTGCTTGCTTATCAAGGAAACAGAACTTCCCACCCCGGAAAGGCCACAGGCAGCACAGGTCTGCTTTCCCCCACCATCCTGCAAGTTCCTACACGGCTTAGGCTTTTGAAAATTGGGCCACATAATATTCCTAAGTTTTTCTAGTGTCTGTCTGTCTGTCTGTCTCTCTCTCTCAAACAGCTTTCCTCATTCTTCCTGTAAGTCTAAGGAACTTTTTATGATAAAAGTGTCTAATATCCTTTGACTTCATTTGAAACATAAAAGATTCATTTGAAGCCTGAATAACAAAGAACAACTTCTACCTAGGGTTGAAATCTCATCTGCACTACATATATTCCTAATCACACATTATTTTAAGCTTGTATGTTTTAAGCCATGTTTACACAATTATTCCGTAGGACTGTAGTGAGCATATGATATTGTTGCTTTTGTTGCGATTTTGACTTGACTCTCTAAACTTTGAAACCAACACTGTGACATGAAGCCATGAAATTATTTTTCACTGATGAAAACAAGATCTGGATTCAATCCTTCACCATATATTTCTGAAAATTTCAATGTCATGGAGTTGGAAAATTATTCTCAAAACTTGAATTTTTCTATAGGTCATATTTCTGAATATATATACCCCAGTACCCTTGTAATTAAACCTTTAGCTCAGAAGACAGCCAGACTATAACACTGAAATAATATCTTCAAGTAAACACATTCCATTGTGCATTGGAGTGGCTCTCTGAAGGTCAGACATCGATTGGAAAGGGCAATGAGTCAGCCTTTATATGCAGCAGAGTTCTACTTTTTCTAATCATTCTTTTAGCAATGTTTTTTTTTTTTTTCAAGGATAGAATGTGCTCATCTGTATCTTCAGGCAGAAGAGTTACTAACAATTTCTAAATTCAAAAAGATATTCTGTATTTCTTCTATTTAGACCACCTGTATTGTATAACAATGTTTTCCTGAGGCAGAGGACCAAAATAATTAGGATCTCATCATAAACTCAGCAAATAGTGACACAAAGGATGGCCTTATTATGAGGTCTTTGGGATTCAAAAAACCAAAACAAACAAACAAAAAACCCCACAATTGCTATTATTTTGTGCCAAAATATGTGTTTGAGTCTGTTCCTTTTGGAAATTTATAATCAACATTCGGTCTGCAACATGGAGTTTTGGCCAATCACAACACTCTGGGGATTTGCCAAGTACCTTGTTACTGCCTCAACGGTTGTATTCAACTAACTTGTCCAAGGCAGAGATTCATCCACTACCAAAATCCCACATCTTCCCCAGACTGCTCTGCCCTATAAGTGCTGGACTCTGTATTGTGGTTCCCAGTCCATTGCCCATGGGGCATTGCAGTCTCCAAGACCTAAGTACTGAGTGCCTTTGTTTATATAATTCTTGAGCTAGGAAAGTCTTCCTTTGCTTATCAAAATTCTGTCTTCCCATACTTAAAAAAAGAAGTCACAATCTCAGATTCTAGTTTAATTTCCCCCAGATTCTAGTTTAATTATCTAACATGATTTCAGTTCTTGAATTTATGTGGCATTTTATTTCTCTCCTAGACTATTTTAATAATAAAGTGATACGTATCTTCTTTCTTCAACTCATCCTCAGGATCCTTGAGACTCAGCTATGTCTTATTTAATTTTAGTATTCCCGGTTGCAGATCAGGGCTCCAATTACACAATGCATTAATTAAGATTAAGGAGGAAGGACAGAGAAGAGGTGAAACTGATGAGTAGCTGAACCTGAGGAGGTTGGATGTGAACACTCGGAAATTTAACCCAGACTCCTCTCTCTTTCTATCAGGAGAGCTTGCATCTAGCTTAATTTTTGAGATTGTACCCTGTGAGCGCTACTCTTAGGCCCATGCTCTCCATTCCCCCCCCCCCCTGAAATCTAACCAGAGGAGAGTTGTTTTGGGGCTAAGTGGTCAGAGGCAAGCATGCCAAGTACCAAAGCTGATTTCAGTTATAATCAGCAGCTTCACCGAGTGACCAATTTTGGCAAGCCTACTAAGCCATAAGTACACATTCTCTTCAAGATAATGATGGTGACAATTAGTGTAGAAGTTTCTCCACATACACTTGACCCTCCCCTGAATCTTAATAAACAGCTTAGATATTAAGCCACTGAATGGCCCTGCTACTCAGTAAAGAGAAGCTTAGTTTGCATATTAATTTACTGATGCTATTCACATATACAAATGGGTGAGTCTACATCATAAAACCAGAGCTGATCTTATGCACGTCAGATATACAAATAGTAGCACATAAAAAAGAAAAACCTGGCAGAGATATTTTATCAATGGGACTGAATTTCAGTATCACTTATAAAATTTTGTCAACCATTTCCAGTAACCCACAAAACCAGGACAAGAAGTGCTTCCTGCGTTTTTTTTCCCCCTTCCTGGAACTGACATTTATTTAATGGAATTCTACCTCATGATAGCCTACTTGCATCACTCCGATGTTTAGTCAACGAAATTACTGAATTAATGGGGAAAATTACCTTCTTAAGACTGGGTTTCACGAAGTCTCAAAACCAGAAGTGGTTACTTAAGGCAGCAGTTATATAACATGCGGTGAACAGCATTATACTTCCAAAGACAGTGAGTTTTCGCTGTGAGCCACATTTCTCTGACTGCAGCCTTGCCCCTCTCTGCTGGGATCACTGTGACCTCATTGGCACCCCCTCTTTATTTCTCAGCTATGCCACCTTCTGTTCCCCAAACACTAGGCTATGGTCATACAAACATCACCCCAGTTGTTTGTCTTTCCATCCATGGATGAAAACACACATACATCCCCCTATTGAGGCATGAATCATCTACTCCAGCTATTATACTTGGGAGATAATTCCAGTCCATAAAGAATTTCCATCTCTTGGCTTTCAGCATGAAATAATTACGTAGGCATATTTTTCAATGAACCCACTCATCTTTATAAAATAGGTAAATCATTAGATATTGACTTTACTAAAGATCATTTTATCTAAACCATTTCTTCACCAGTGAAAATTGGGTTTGTTTGTTATGAGCAGATAAAGGAAACATGGCCTTCTATAGCTTGAGTGAAAATTGCCAACGTTAGTTATTTATAACTTCACACAGACAGGACAAACTGGGCAGTTTGTCCTTGGATACCAAACAGATAATGAAATAGCATTGAGTTTTATCTTAATTTTTGTTGTTGTTTTAATTTGTCCTGATAGAATGAAGCATTTGTGTTCAAATCATCTGATGAAATCTTTCAATCCCGAATAGCATAAAATGGGGCAAACAAGATGGCAGAACAGAAGGTTCTTAGCACAAGTGTGAAGCTCCGAGTTCAATGAGCGTGAGTAATAAAAACCTAGAGACAGATATTGGGGTTCAGAAAACCAAAACAGCCAGCCACTGGTTCTTACCTCTACCTCAGTCAAAAATGGTTAATCCTGCCTCCAGGAAGCCTTAGAATGAGACTAAGCCTGCTTCCTCCTGTTTTATAATCCTCTCTAGTGCTGGGACTAAAGGCGTGCACCACTACCACCCGATTTCTATGGCAAAATAATGTGGCTACTGGGATTGAAGATGGTGTGTCACTACTGCCTTGTCTGTAAGGCTGACCAGGGCAGCTGTTTTACTCTCTGATCTTCAGGCAAGCTTTATTTATTAAAATACAAATGAAATATCACTACAGTTCAAGCCTTGAAACCCATGATGAAGGGAGAGAAACAACTTGAGGTTGTTCTCTCACTTTCACACGTGTGTACAAGCATGAGTGTGCACACATAGTATTAATAATAAGCAAATATTTAAAGCATAAAATAAAAGTAAATGTCTTTGTTTTTTTTGATATGTTACTAACTAAAAAAGAATTTATATTCCTTCTTCCTCAATTTATATATTTCGAAATAATCTGTGTGTGAGCTTGGGGTAATGTCCTTGTAGACATTTGAGGATCTGAGTTCTGATCCACAGTTTCACATAAAAACTAAAGAGCTGGGTGCAGCCGTGCATATCCACAACCCCGGTGCTGGGAAAGCTGAAAGAAGCCGATTGTAGTGACTCTCTGGTCACCCAGTCTCCTCAAAACTATGAGGTCCAAGTTCAATGAAAGTCCTGGAAAATATGATGGCGTTATTGAAGGAAGACATTCTCTAATGGTCATATAAGCCCTAGTGGGAATACACCACCTACATACACACACACATACACACACACACACACACACAGTCATACTCTTCTTGGTACTTTGACTAACAAGGGGCAGGGAGGTCAAATGTCAAACTTCACTAAATCGCAGGTAGCAAAGTATGACTGCCGCAGCTCCCAGCCGAACATCCAGTGCTGTGACTTACGGCCCTGGACACTCTGATTCACAGAGCATCATTGCAGGAAGGTGTGCCCGCTTATAAACGTCACACAGGTCTACGCCTCAGAGCCTCCAGGAAAACTCTGACTTTTTTCCTTTGCCTTGATCCTGTCAATCTTGGCCACACATGACTGAGACAGTACAGGTGGAATATGGCACCGTCATGCTGAGCCGTGATTTAAGAAAGAGCTAGGTCCAAACTCCAGATTAGCACACGCTGTCATTAACAGCCCATTCGGAGGTTTACTGACAAGCAAGTTCAAGCTAGTGGATGACTGGGGTTCCACCTATCTTCAAGTTCATTCACTCCTAGTGTGGACGTCTTTTATTGCCACAAATAGGCTGACTAATGGTGTGTGCATAACGTTTCTGAGTGAGATCACCTCTTTCCTGTTCTATAGATAATATCAAAGCTTCGAAGTTCAGGATAAATCTGGGGAGTCGGTTGAGAAATCACTCTAGTGATTACAACAGATCGATTTTGAAGATGTTTTTATGTCTCCAAAATCAATTTTTTTTTTCTTTCTCAAAGGAGTAGTCTGGCATCCCAGCAAATGCCTGCAACTCCATCATACAGAAACACGGAGGCAGTAACATTGGGAGGTAAATGCTATCCTGGGCTACCTACTGTGCTCAAGGCCAGCCTGAGCAATGGGAGACCCCGCCTCTCTCTCTGTCGGTCACACACACACACACACACACACACACACACACACACACACACACACAAGCTGATTAATTAATTAAAAAGGGAAACATTCTGGATTTGGGACCTCTATTCTGTTTCTCCAAGAGCATTCATTTTCTAAGATGGATTGAAACAGCATCAGAAGGGAACCGTGTGGAGCATTGTAATGCCTAGGAGACACAGGCCCTATGTCCTATGGGCAGGATGCCGGTTCATGGGACCCTCTGATGCCTACATTCCAGGACACCTTAAACCACCCCAAAGCCACCTTTAAATAAAGGAGGGCACAGGAGGGACGCAGCAGGAACTAGATCTTCTCCCTGGAAGCTCACTCCGAGGCTTGGGGCTGCTGTCTTTGGCCTCTTACATGTGGTAACTGTTGCTCAATCACTGGCCAGGCACCAGCAAAACCACTTCCTGCTTCTTTTCTGGTCTTTGAGTCTCTCCTTAGCAGTTCCTTTGCCCTTTAGAGGTAGTGGCTTCTAAACTTCGAGGTCAGCTAACTGAAATTCCTAAACCCTAAGGAAATCCTTCCCTATTGCTCCCGTATGGTATTCAGGGTTGACTTGGACACTTAAAGCGTGAGTCCTGTCAGATAAAATTATAAGAATGTGTTGAAGAAATATACGTGAATTTATTAGACACAGGGGTCATATTTAGTTAATCTTTGCATCTAGAATTCATACCATGGAGCCCAATATAGTAGCAACTGGAAATATGTATGACTGAAAAATGTTTAATTCAATGGTTAGGCAAACTAGTCAGAGAAAGAAAAAAAAAACAAGAAATGGACAGGGAGACAGATTTGTGCATAAATCAGGGTCCCTTGGTTAAGAGAAGGATTTTTTTAAAAATTGATATTTATTGAGATCTACATTTTCTCTGCTCCCCTCCCTGCCTCTCCCCTCCACTTCAACCCTCTCCCAAGGTCTCCATGCTCCCAATTTACTCGGAAGATCTTGTCTTTTTCTATTTCCCAAGCAGATTAGATTTATATATGTCTCTATTAAGGTCCTCATTGTTGTCTAAGTTCTCTGGGATTGTGGTTTGTAGGCTGGTTTTCTTTGCTTTATGTTTAAAAACCACTTATGAGTGAGTACATGTAATACCACTTTGGGGTATATATCCAAAGGATGCTCAATCGTGCCACAAACACATGTGCTCAACTATGTTCATAGCAGCTTTGTTTGTCATAGCCAGAACCTGGGAACAACCTAAATGTTCCTTTATCAAAAAATGGATAAGGAAAATGTGGTACATTTACACAATGGAGTACTACACAGCACAAACAAATAACGACATCTTGAATTTTGCAGGCAAATAGATGGAGCTAGAAAACATCATTTTGAGTGAGGTAACCCAGACACAGAAAGACAATGACTTTTAAGAAAGTAGAACCTTCCATATGTGTAACATCCGTGCAGTGTTTCTTGTATGTGTATATTTAACTGCAGTACAGTATGTAATGCTTGCAGACAGACTGCCAATCCAAGAGTCATTTTACATAGAACTATTCCCTAGCTTACTCCTCCAGCGTATTTGAAAATCATCATTTTCAACGTCGTAGATAGCAGTGCTCATAGGGCTAAAAAGAGCTTGAGGCTAAACTTCTGGTTATTCTCAGGAAAAGCTTTGGATCTGCCTACAAGTTACATTCCCTGCTTTTAAAATCCCTGCCATTTCCTTGTATTGATTACACCTGTTATTTAAATGAACCGTCAAATGTCAGGCTTTCATTTTGGCTAACTGAATTAAAAATTAAGTAGGTGCTCCCTGCTCAGCAGTAGATGACGAACACAAAATGAGATTAACAGTGCTTTTGTAGATTTGTTTTTAATCTTACTGGTCTTTTGCTTATATGTTATGGTTTCATGTTTTTATGGGTTTCAGTTGTGTTGTGTTTCTTGGGTTTTTTTTCCTTGTTGTTATTCTTCTTTATTTGTTTGCTTTTTATTTTTTATTTACAGGGTTTCTTTGTGTAACAGTCCTAGCTGTCCCGGAACTTGTTCTTGTAGCTAAGGCTTGAACTCACAGAGATCTTTCTGCCTCTGCCTCGTGAGTGCTGGGATTAAAGGCGTGCACCACCAACTGCTTGTTTGTTTTCTAAAGGGTAGGGGCATGGAATTGAGTAGATGGGTGAGAGGAAACTATAATCAGAAGATTGCACAAAGAATTATCTCCAATTTAAAAAAAAAATAATAAAAAGGTGAGTTGGGGAAACAGAGACGAGGAGAAGATATCTTGGACTAACTTGACTTAATAATTAGATAGACAGGAGCTTACTATGTAGTGCTAGTGGCCTAGGACTTGCTGTTGCTGTATAGAACAGGCCGTCCTCACACCCACAGAGATCCTCTTGTCTGTTTTTTATGATGCCACAGCTCTTGAATTACAACCTGTATATCTCAATAGCCAATCAGCAGTACTATAAAAAAAAAGTCTTTGGTCCAATATAAGGAAGTAAATATTTGCTTTGTGAACCACACTCATTGTCTATAATAAAATTACATTTATTGACAAAGGGATTTAAGAGAAAATGTCGCAAGCAGAGTTTAAGAAAGTCAAGGAGATTTTGGACGTCAACACCTCTCGCCAGAATTCCCAATATAAGACACTTGTGCAATCTTTATGAAAATCCCGCAAATCTACACCAGTAACAACTCAGATTTAGTTCTGCTGGAAAGAGGATTTTACTTCCCATCGCTTTGTTCATAAGGTCCTCCTGCCCATGATTAGAATGCTGTTCAGGCTCACTCCTGAACCACTGGGGTTTGACTGCAGTGGGTAAATGGAAAACCTGATGATGATAAAATCTATGCTCAGCCGTTTATTGAGTTCTTAGAGAATGTCATAGATTTTTCCAAGTTCAGTAATTCAACTTTGCCAACTAAGTTTATCAAAAGCCACAGAACTTTAAAAGTCAGAACTAGAAGGTCACAAGGTCATCGCTTTGTGCAGGTGAGGAGTCTCAGCATGTAAACATGCTTGCTGGGAAGCTTCAAGGCTGAGGCTGATCCTGGAAACCCAATAAGGATGGAGGGCGAAAACTGACTTCAAAGTTAGCCTTTGACCTCCATATATGTCATGGCACTTTCCCTCTCTCTCTCTCTCTCTGTCTCTGTCTCTCTCTGTCTCTCTCTCTCTCTCTCTCTCTCTCTCTCTCTCTCTCTCTCTCGTCACCACACACATTAATAAAATCATTCATAAAACTAAGTTTTTTAAAAAGCCCACTGATTCAGAAGATACACTGTGGCAGTTTGAACGAGAAATACTGCCCACAGGTTTGTGTAATTGAAAGCTTGCTCAGCAGCTTGTGGTGCTGCTCGGGAGGCTGTGAGTCTTTGGGGGTGGGTGGGCGGAGCCTTGCTAGAGGAAGCAGTCCCTGGAGCAATCTTTGAGAGTCTGTGCTCCTGCAGCCACGCCCTCCCTGTCACTCCAGACATTCAGCCCCCCTGAAATAGAAGCCGAATCCATGCTTCCTTAAGTTGCTTATGCTCATCGTGTCGGCTTACAGCAGCAAACAAATAGTTAATATGCACGCTCTGGATATGAAAGTCATTAATGCACATTAATGCGGTAAGTTAGCCACCTGCCTTTAAATATGTAAATTTTGCATGCAGCTGAAATTTAGGGACAGGACATGACCCTAACCTGACATGATTTTATAATTCAGTTTTTTTTTTTTAATGAAAATTTCACTGACTCCCCTCTTAGGATCTCTATCGTGCCCGTTTTCTTTTTAACTTATTAAAACTGGAAGTTCCCCAAGGGATGGAAATAATCTGCACACGTCCAGGAACTCTTCATACTGGGCCATCTGCACTAACATGCATGCTTGAGGATAATTCGGGGATTGGGTGCTTCCGAAAGGAACTGAGCAGGCTGGCATGGAAGCCCAGACACCGGGGCACGAGTTCCAAGAGTTGCTCTTCCCTGACTCCTCAGCTGCTCGGGCTCCAACCCTCAGGGTTAACCACAATGATTTCTCTAATGTTTGCCTCACACACTCTTTGCCAGGGAGCGTGTTCTTTCCTCATTTGTGCTTCCTTTTTAAAAGGGATTGTTATCATCATTCAAGGAACGAAAAGAATAGCATTAAGACACAAACAAGTTGTCTTTGAAGAAAAAAAATGATTACAAGCATGTCATAAGGTCATTATCTCGCTTAGTACAAGGTCAAGAATTAAAAAATATTAATTTCACCTGCCAACTTAGCAATGATCTTTTGAAAAGAAAATGTTGATGAGATTTAGATAGTGTACCTATCAAACCTAAAGGAAATAGGTGCATTACAGGCATGCATAAAAATTAGGGGAAAATAGCATACATGACTTAAAATAAGAAAATACTAGAAAGAACATAAAAGCTCACAAATAAAAAAATGGACAATAAATTAAGTTACTCATAAAATGAAATATTTTGCAGTCACTATATGACACTAACATACAGAAGCAGTAACAAGGTAAGAGGAGTTTCTCTTTTTTGTTAAAAAATAGCAAGAATGACACATCAATTATTCAAATGATGGTATGGTATAAGACAAATTGTGGTCAAGTATATCTCCTGTATGTGCGTTCTATCTGTGCTTAAAGCTGTCCCAGGATCTCTGCACAGAAGGAAATTGAGGCTTGGGGCAGATGAACAACAAAGTCTCTAAATGGAGGCATCAGGACATAAACCAAAGATGTCTTGACCAAATAATTCTGTTTATTATATCCACATGTGTCCTCATTTCATATAAATTCCTGTGTTCCAGGAGATCTAAAATAAGCAAGTATGGTTTTATCACCAGAATTCAAAACTCGAAGTGTTATATCAGGAGAATGTATTTACAGTTCTAGAACTTGCTTCCTCCAAGATGTGGGACCATGGGCATAATCTCAATAAGGGTACTTGGTCAAGAGCAAGAGAGAGAGAGACAGAGACAGAGACAAAGAGAGAGAGTATGTGCGCCCACGCATGCATGCATGCAAAGAAAGACTTCCTGTCTCTACCTTAACTTTTGAGAGAGGGTCTCTCACTAAACCTGACATTCGTAGTTCCTGCCAGGTTGACTGACAGCAAGTTCCTGGGATCCTCCTGTCTGTCTTCCTGAAGCCCAGGGTTGAGATTACAGGCATTCAGAACATGCCTTGTTTATATGTGGGCGCTAAGGGATCTGAATCCAGGTCCTCTTGCTTTCAAAATAAGCATTCTTTTCACCTAAGCCATCTCCCACCACTGTAGTTTTTGAAACAAGGTCTCTCATTGATCCTGGATCCCACAGTTTCAACTAAGTATGTCAGAAGGCTTCTTTGAGCCATGTCAATTTTTCAAAGTTAATTCAGTTAGGAAATATTTAATACTTCCCCTTTCTTAGTTACTATGCTAGGTGCTAGCAGAGCAGCCTGGATAACAATCTAAGTTGTTTTGTTTCTTGTTTTTTTTTTTTTTTTTTTTAAGTTACTATAGTGTCCTCAGAGGATAAACTGAGACAAGGGAGAGAGGAAAGATGGCCAGTGTATCCATCAATCTCACATCAAATGCCCCACTGTCTACTTAGAGGAAGTGAGGCATTTGCTTTAAATGCTCCAGGAAACCCCATAGTACGGTCTTTAGTAATCAACAGATAAACTCATTGATCCTTGCATTTTCCCCTCTGAAGAGTGAAGTATCTTCGTTGTTCTATAGACAGAACTAGGGAATTCAAATCCCTGCAGAGATGCCATAGGAAGGGTTCCCATCCCTGTTGGGCTTCACTGCCGACTACTGCTTCTCGGGGAAAGCCCGCGCAGTTCAGCCAATGGACTTGCAATGCACGATCTCCTGCTTCCATACCAGAACACGCACACCTAAGTTCTTCCTTACCCACCCGTCTGTGAGTCAGCAGAATGCTCAGCAAGGAGGACCAAAACCGTTCACTTTCACTTAGCTGTTTAATAAAGTCAAACAGAATGTAGCATTTCGTTTTCAAAGTGTCTGGCCCCGGGGTATGCTAGGGAGACTTCTTTATTATGAAAATGCATAAGAAATCCTCAGGAATGATGATGGGTTTAGACCATTGACATCCTGATGGGGTGGTCATCCAAAACCAAGAAGAAAAGGCCATTTATTTGCCTTAAAAAATGAGCGCAGGGCTCAAAGTAAAGACTAACCCAAGGAGAAATGGAGGCAACACAGCTAAAAATAGTAGAAATGGGCGAAAGGAACACCTTACACTTCTTGTTTTAAAGTGAGTGCCTTTCTTTATCTTTTGGAGACAATTTCAAGAGGGAAAATGGCTACCGGTGATCTGGGTTCAGGCATTATCCCCAGAGACAGGCATCTCATTGACAAAATATACCTTTTTCTGTAATAATAAACACTTGTTTTCTTAGCTTCCAAAACTGTAAATAAACCTCATCCATGGTGCCTAAATACAGTCCACATGATTATAAAATAGTAAATAAATTTATGTTGCTATGAGTAGACTAATTACTGTTTTAGTTCATGATAACGGAGGAAGCTGCTTCATAATAGTAACTTAAGGGAAGGTTAAACTTCTCAGTCATGTGACTTGATGAATATGAATCACCCTTTGATTAGTTATCAGTGTTGCAATGCATGTCCCATGCATAACTGCTACTGTTACTATGACAGACTTCGGAAATGCATACAAAGAACCTAAAGAGCTCCACGGTTCGTAGATTCTTTAATACGTACAGCGCCTAGCTGAACCTATGAGGAAAACATCGTCTTCATTAGAGGAGTAAAATTTATTTCTCGCTTTCCAATTAAATTCTTTCCAGAAAGGTTCACACCCTGAAAACCAGTGCCCGAGCGCCGGAAATGCAGATGGACCAATCTCAGAAGTGTTTATCCTAGATGGGAACCAAACTAAGGCTTCTCTGTCTGTGACAGCCAACCCATGATGGACAGAATCCTGTTCATTGTAAGCGCCCCCCTCCCACTCCCCTTTAAGGAGATGGGAAGGTAGAGCTAAAAAAGCTTGCAAAGTTCTCCAGACAAGACAGAGAAGGATGAATTTACTGAAGGGTGAGTAGAGAGCGGGGAGTGTTGGAAACACTATGTTCAGAGCCAGTGGCAGGGTTCCTGGGCAACCAGAATCTCTCAAGTGAGCCTGCATCCCCAGCTCTCCGTGGAGGAAGAGGACACACGGACACACACACACACACACACACACACACACACACACACACACGGCTGGTCTTGCACCGGTATATTTTAAACCAGGTGACCCCCTCCCTGCTCAGTCTCTCTGGGAGCCTTCAGACTCTCAAGTGAGTGGTGCGGACTGCCTGGGACACACAGCAAGTCGCCTTTAGCTAGCCAAGAGCAGGTCCCCACCCGATGCTCTTGTCCTTCCGCCATCCTCAGGTTCTCCGACATTTTTCACCAAGACAGAAGAGGAGACAACAGGAAAGTGTCTGCACCCAGCCTCTGCGGCAGTTGGAGAAAAGAGAGGAGGAGGAGGGAAGCTAGTGAAGAGGCAGCTAGAAGCGGTGATCCAAGCGTAGTCAGGAGAACCAGCTCCCACAGCAAGGAAGTCTGTGATGCCACCCAGCGGGGCAGCGCTGAGGGCTGGTGGGCGTTCCTGGTCCTCACCGCCCCCCCCCCCCCGAGGCTGTAAAACCGACCCGGTGCCATGCACTTCAGAACTCGCTTTCTCTGGACTAAGGGGTGGGGGAGGAACAAAAGAGACTCTCACCTTCTGCACACACGCGCGCGCCCGCGCGCACACACACACACACACAAACGCACACACACGCACGCACGCACACACGCACAGCAGCTGTTCAAGGTATCTGTAAAACCATCATCTGCCTCTGAATCGCTTGTTGTCCCTAAAGGCACCAAAAGATAGAGAGATGAGACCATCCAAGGTGGTTCGCGGTTGAGACCAAATAGCCACGAAAAGCCTGGGGACCCCAAACCCCTGCGCCCCCCCCCCCACTTCCGACACCGCAGAGACGTCTCACCTCCAGGTCCCCAAAGGTGCTGAGCTCTCTCTCCGCGGGAGCGCGTACACCGAAGCCGCGACCGGGCAGGACAGCGGTCCAGCCCCTCTGCAGAGCCGGGGGAACGCGAGTGGACCGAGCCCTGCGGCGGGCCACGCGGGATTCAACTTCGCGGAGCCACGGGGCGGTGCTGCCCACAGAAACCCGCACACCCCACTGTTTCACCAACCAGCGCACTGGCGACAGACGCCCCCTCCGCCCACTCTTTCCTACACCTCCCCCTCGCCGTGGAGGGGGGAAGCAAAATGAAAAAAGAAAAAAAAATCAAACCCACCCATCAATGCAAAGCAGACATTTTTATGTCATTTCTTATCCTCTCGGGGATTCAGAGGTCGCACCTTACCGGGTGGCCTGGGGTGTGGGTGAGCGCACCAGGGTCCGAGGGCGCTCGAGGCTGGGCTGCTCCGTCCTCTAGAGGATCCGGCTTGCTGCCATCCGCCCAACTTCAGCACCCGGCGACGGAGAGAGGGAGCCAGGCCAGCCGAGAGCTGAGAGGGAGGAGGCTGGGGTGGGCGGGGAGGGAGCGAGCGGCTCGCAGCGCATGCGTCTCGCAGCCCCTCGCCCCGCGCGGCCGGAGGTGAGGCTTCCTCCCCTCCCGCGGGCGCGCGGCCGTGTGAGTCACCGTCGCGTCCCTGCCTGGTGTACCCTCCCGGGGACCGAGCTCACGGTGTCTCGGTGCCAGGCGGCTCTGGCGACACCAGTGGGGAGGCTCGGGGTGCCTTCCTGGAAAGGACACATTTTATAAAGAGGACCCTCCTAATTTGCTTTCACCCACAGCCCGAGTAGTGTTCGCCTAGTCCCTGGGACCAGGCTTGCAGGTCTTTCAGGCACGCAGGGCGCCTTAGGCTTGGGTTGGCCTCAGTCCTCTCATCTGGGAGATTCAAGACAGTGTAAAGTTAAGTAAGTCTGAGTCTTTTACTTTATTGATGTCTTACCCCAGAATACCCAAGGCAAAATACCCTAGGCGCTCTCTGGTCTTAGGTGTATGCACCCTCTGGATCACTGGAGCTGGGGTTCAGTGAGAGAAATTTAGAACAAAGCAGGAATCAAGAACTCTTAGCGGGGGTGTGGAAACCTGGGGCCTAAAGCATCCTTATAGGTAGGACCACTTGTCAGGCACAGGAATTGCTAATCTTTCTTTTTCCCAGCAGAGCCCAGTTTGAGGATGCAGGAGCCTTGGATGCTTACTGCATTCCAAGCACTAGATTGCATCTCGTGTGATTAGACTGAAGTGTTTCTGAGGGGGAGCAAGGAAAGCGGATGTCTGTCTCTCTCGACTCCGCATCCGTGGGAAGAGGAGTGCGTTCCCGCTGGAATGATTAGACTCTTTCCTTTCACCTAATTAGAACTGATTGCTTGTAGATGCCAAGTGACGGCCCCCTGCTGGGGTCCTCCTGTAGCAAGTACTGTCTTTGGTATTCCTTCAATTAATATAACTCAGTGTGTCTTTTCTTCAGCGACACCCTTGGCTTTGTGTGCTAAGGCCCCGAAAATGCGCTCCAGAGAACGGATCGACAGACTCTACTGGTCTGTAATACAGTAAATACGGAAATGGAGAGGGAAATTTAGAAATTTTTGTAGGAATTTACCATTGCCATGGCATCCGAGTGCTTCAGTCAGTCGTAGTTGGCCTGCTGTATTTTAAGGGCAATTCATTTGTTGTTGTTGCTGTTGTTGTTGGAGATTATGAAAGTTCATCTTACTCATTATGACCTAACATATCACAGAACGGGGATTCACAGACAACAGAAACTAACTCGTCACGGTACAGGAGAGGGTCAGAGAGTCCAAGGTCAGATGTCGTCAGATTGGGTGTTTTTTGAGGGGTCAAATACTGACATATGGAATGCTTTGTCCTCACATGCTTGGAGGAAATAAGACAGCCCTCTGGTGTGGCATGTATAAAGACCACTATGTCCATGCATGCCGCTTCATCCATGTGATCTAACCATGCAGGGATTGACGGAGACAAATGTTCTATATTATCTGTCCATAATGGACCAAAAAAAAAATCTCCGAAAATGAAGTGAGCAGTAGGGACTCCCCCATGTCACCCTCTTACCCTGGTATCTTTAATCTAATGAGCTTTTGTTGACCCACCTTCGTTGCAGAATTACAGCCATTAATAGTTCTTGAACAACCACCTTTGTTTTGACAGCTATCATTATTGGTAGTCATTGAGCAATTAGTTCCTGTTGGATACTGGCCTAAATTCTTTTCATGTGTTTCTTCTTCTCTCTGCACAACAACCCCACAAGGTAGATACTATTATTATCACGTTTAACAGGCATCTCAGAAAGTGAGCGGCGGAAATCCACCCCCTCCAAACCTGTTCCTCCTTGGATTGTTCAACCCAGTTATCCAATCCAAAAATGTAGAAGTCATCCTTGCTTTACCTCCTTGCCTTCATCCTCATTCATTTAATTAGCAAGTCATATTTTGTCTACCTCAAAAATATATACTCAGTTTGTACACTCTGTTCCCTCTCTACCACTGTAGCCTTGATCCAACCCGACCTGGCTAACTCAAGGCCTTCTATTTGGATTCCTTGTTTTCTCCTCCCCAAACACTCTAAATAGCAGTTTAATGATCTTCTAGAGGCATACAGATCCTGTCATGTGCCTGCTGAAGATCCTCCAGTAGTCTTCCTTGTATTTTAAATACAGCACATGATCCATCTCTTACCGTGGGAGGTTCTGTTCAATAGCCTTCCAGCTGAATTTGCTGTTATCTTGCTTTTATGGATCATAGCTATGATTTCCTGGCTGCATAGGCCTTACAGCATATGGTACCTTTTGTTCTTTCTTCCTGGAATCTATGCATGTACTTCCTTACATAGGAGACTATTTAATTCCATGGAGGCATCTACTCCTAAGAATGGCCTGATAGGACCACCACGCAAACTGATCCAATAAGGCAAACATTTTTTTTTCTATTTAGAAGGATCCCCTTGCCTTCATTTTATTAAAGAAATACTTTTTCAATATTCAGTTTAGTTGTTTAGTCTCTACCCTTTTGCCCCATATTAGAATAAAATCTTCCAAAGCTTCACTTTTTCTCTGTTGCATCTCTGCAGTTCAGAACAAGATTCAGCACATAATATCAACTTGGAGACTACCTATTGAATGAATAAATGGAAGCTGGAATAAATCACAAACCTGGAAAAGGTGGCTTTGTTGTTTTCTGTTGGTTCTTCTTGGAGTCGATGGCTTCTCACCAGAATCTGTTGTTTCTAAACACATACAATAGAGAACACCATTTCCTCTGCCCAACCTATGAAAGATGGTGCCACGTGGCACACATTCAAACTGTATGAAGAAAAACATATAGGCACCCTCCTCATCATCAGGCGATGAAAGGAGACAGAGACCCACATTGGAGGACCGGACTGAAATCTCAAGGTCCAAATCAGGAGCAGAAGGAGAGAGAACACGAGCAAGGAACTCAGGACTGCGAGGGGTGCACCCACACACTGAGACAATGGGGATGTTCTATCGGGAACTCACCAAGGCCAGCTGGCCTGGGTCTGAAAAAGCATGGGATAGAACCGGACTCGCTGAACATAGCAGACAATGAGGACTACTGAGACCCCAAGAACAATGGCAATGGGTTTTTGATCCTACTGCACCTATTGGTTTTGTGGGAGCCTAGGCAGTTTGGATGCTCAACTTACTAGACCTGGATGGAGGTGGGTGGTCCTTGGACTTCCCACAGGGCAGGGAACCCTGATTGCTCTTTGGGCTGACAAGGGAGGGGGATTTGATCGGGGGAGGAGGAAGGAAATGGGAGGCGGTGGCAGGGAGGAGGCAGAAATCTTTAATAAATAAATAAATACCAAACTATATGCAAGGGTCAAGTTCCAACAGCAAGCTTTAAAACAAGCATACTGCAGTTTCTCTTTTTTTCCATTATCAAGAATTAAACCTGTGGCCTACTGCATGTAAGGCAAGATCTCTACTATGGAACATCCCCATCCTTCTTTTTGAGTCTTTATTTGCAGACTAAGGTTTCACTAAATTGCCCAGGCTGTCCCTCAATTCACTCTGGACTCTGTGTACCTTGAACTTGCAATCCTCCTGCCTCAGTCTCCTAGGTCTATAGGATTATAGGACCTGTGCTGTACCATATTATTTATTGAAGTCAGATGTAAAATATTTGTGTGTGTGTGATTTTTTTATGAGTCCTATTACATTAGCCAAAATATGATAATGTTCTAAGAACTGGACATGGTGACCACCATTTGGGAGATGGGAAGATGGGCAAGTCCAATCAGAGTCTTCATGATCTTCATCGTCTAATTCTTTTAGCTTCTGCATTCGTATCCTGGTCTTAGAAAATACCTGCAGCTGTCTTGACTTCATGGCACCCAGGTCAACATCTCACACTTTATACATGTCTACTATTTTCCCGCCATTGTCCTCTAGCTTCTGTTTTTTTTAAAAAAAAGTGTCACTGTAATGTATGATTATCTTATGTGAGTCTGAAATGAATTGCTGTTCATCCTGACAGACCCCAGACCCCACTCAACTCATCAACATTAAACATTTGTGCGGTAACCATGGAAAGCAGACTCTCACCATGAGCATCTCTAGGCTGCAACAGATGTGTTTTTCAAGAAGGGAAATCTGGATACAGTAGCAGTTTGGATACAACGTTTTCTTACTAAAGTAGACAGGAGACATACAGACAAGGACTTTTCAGATACTGGGGAAGTAAGCTACTGTCCAACAGCCGCAGGACATTTACCTATAATCACAGATATTTGTTAAGAGAAGTGGGAGTGATCTCGATAAATCTGATACCCTTAAAAGGTTGTTCCATTTTACTCTCCCACATATTTATCTGAAAGCAGCTGCTTTTTCCTTCCAAGGAACAGGGAAAGGAATGACCTTTAAAACTAGGAAGCTGTGACTACTACATCCAGGTAAGTGTCTACAGAAGGAAGCAGGAAGGCATCATATGACTGAGAACGTGGACACACTTTCTATTATGTCAAAGAGCTACAATGTTTCAACTACTTTTAATCTAGCTTCTAAGACTGGGTCTTCCCAGAGAGTCTAAGGTGGAAACCCCTGTGCTTCCATGAAGACTCAAAAGAGATAAGGTAAAGAAAAGTAGATAAAAAGTAAAAGCAGACTACCAAATAGATGAAAATAAAATGTAACTTCATATTTTGTACATACTTTATTGTTTTACAATTCATTTTCAACTATAATTTCTTGAATCGCTCAACTTGCCTGAGTTGGACCTGAAAATTTTAATGGTATTACCTCAGTCTTCCAATAAAGAATTTGTATCTCAAGGAAGAGGAAGGGGTCTGTGACCGTATAAGTAATCATCTTTATGTGATTTCTATTGGCTGCACTCAGTTCATAAGTGATGAGTTACCACGTTTACTTGAAGGTGCAGAGTTGGTTTTGAGCCTTCTTCCTGGTTCCAATGCCAGAAAAGAAGGAGGGTTATGGGTGAGGCAGATGTCAGCAGGTACCCAGATGTAAGCCAACATACCTGAGCCACACACAGGCAGCTACAGGCACACACTCAGACCAACACCCAGGCCTCATGGAGGAAGACATTCAGGCCTACAGCCTGCACACAGGCAGGCTGACAAAAGTTAGGGCTCAGGCGCCTTTGACCTCAAGGTCATAATTATGTATCACACAAAAGTGATGCTTCACCAAAAATAGTGATACAGCAGAGTCTATTACTGGTTCCTTGGACAGTTTGTGTCAGCCATTATGTGTAGACTTACAACTTCCTGCGTGTCCAACGTCAGCCATGTTTTAGCTGACTCACACCTGAAATCCACATCAATACCGTGTGGCCTAAGCATAAACTGCTCTGAAGACCTTCAGTTTCCAACAGAGACATCTGGAACAGCTTCAGAAACGCGTTCAGTTGAGAGAAGCTTCACCTTTGAGTGCCGTTTGGTTCTGTTGGAACCGGCGCAGTGTACTGCGAGACACTATTCCCTTGCTCTTTCACAGTGAGGAAGGAAGCGTCTTTTCTGTATGTTCACCTCATTCGGAAAAATGTAGTGACTTTCAATCACTGCAGTCAGATCCCTGAGCGACTAGCACATTCCAGAAGTTAACGGTGAAGGATGTGCTATCTGGAGACTTGCAAAATTCCTACACGAGAGCCGCTGGTTTGCAGAACAACCTTCTCACCTATCAGATCTTCCTCCAGGGCTGGAAGGAAGTAAGATAGGGGAAAACCATGTTTTGATTTTCTTTTTTGTGTTTTTTTTTGTATCTTTATTATACTTCGGTTCATCGTACAGTAAGTTTGAAAAGCTAAAGCAAGTCTGTGAATGTGTGTCTGTGGGAAAATGGGAAGACCAGCCAATCAGCTCATTGAAGATTTTTCAACACAGAGAAGAGTCCACCCGGCTGCTGTTTGAAAAGTACTTAAGCTGAAGTGAGGATGTCGACTCACATCGCCACAAGACAAGCCTTGTTAGAGACTTCCTGTTTTCCTGATTGTCTGTGGACGAGTCTCACAGCGCGAAACATGTTGGAGTGGTATATGAAAATACTTTCCGGAATCTCGCCTCAATCTGTATGTGTGAACAGTAGTCGAGTTTATCGGATATGGAGTGATTGCCTATTCAAGCCCCATCCACTCTCCCACTCACGAGAGCTCTTAGGCAGCATCTGCATGGCATGGTGGGGAAAGAAAACATAATGGAAAATAATCCTGAAACTCTGTAAATCCAATAGTAGTCAGGTGAAGAAAGCATTACATGTGTGGCAAAACAATGCAAATAGTTGATGGAATATTTTTTTTTCTTCTTCAAGTTCAAGTCAGACCTATAGAAAAGGAATCATCAGAACTCTCAATTACACAGCACGGAATTGCCAACAATCAAAATGGCTCATGAATGTTACACGGCGAGACAATGCTGTCTTCAGTAGAAATGGTTCCAATGGTTTTTATGGATTTGCAATAGGAACACAAGAATGGGGAGAGTTCAAATCTAACATTCACGGAAGAAGTCATTTGCTTCTATCTGCAGTTGACAGCCACAGAGAAGACCATGACCTAGGGATCGGCACCATGTAATTACATTACAGCACCAACCCTTCATTAGAGTGTTCATTCAAGTAAAGTTATATAGCTGTAAATATACACGAGGCTCCATTGTATCAAGAAAGGCTTCCCCTTTCACCATGGGAATTCGTACATCTCTGTGCAAGGTCTAATAAATTGCTCGTAGTATTATGTTGAATGGGATTCAAGAAAAGGGAGAGGAAGTCGGCATGCAGGTAGGCTAGAAGTTCTTGAATTAAATGTGATCACAGGACCAGCCTTCCTGGAAGGTGATTCATGAGTGGGTGTCTGAAGAAAGGAGGAGATGAAGTCTGAAGACTTTGGGGGGAAAAGAATTCCTGCCAAACATCCCCAGAGCAGAGGCTCTGGGGGACGGTGTAGGATGGGGATAGGGCAGCAGAGAACAGGTAGAGACTGTGTTAGGCCATCTAGTTACGCATATGATAACTAAATACTCAACACTAAGCAACCAACACAGCACAGAGCATATCTGTCTGGCAGTTTTCGAGACGGGAAGGCCAAGGGCATGGGGCCCGCATCTACTTGCCATCAAGTGAAAGATTTCTTTATGTAATATGAAGTAACAGATGGAGTCACATGGTGAGACAGATCAAGTGCCTGACTATCTCTTTCTCATCTTAAAAAGCCACTAAGGCCTCATGGAATCCCCACCCCTATGACTTCATCAAATCCTGATTATGCCTCAGACACTCTAAACCAAATACCACTGACATATACATTTGGAGACTAAGCCTGCGACATGGGAACTTCCAGAACACACTCACTCTACGGCAGGGAGTGTGGCGGCAATGGGGGTTAGGACAGAAAAGGACTCACGTATTGCTTTACACTGTGTGGTGCTGGGTTTGTGCTCTGGGTGACTTGAAGGTGCACTGGGCGGTTTTGAAAAGGACTGATATAAAGATGAACCACGGTCTGTCTGAGAAGGTAGTGGCAGTACATATGGAAGATAACTTTATAAAGGCCTTCTAAATATCCATGAGGAGAAATCCAAATAGGAAATGAGGCAAAGGGAGACTAGAATTCCTTTGCATAGCACAGTGAGGAGAGACAGAGTGGGGAAGCTATTTAAAGGTTGCTGAGGTGACAGCCGGGACGAGAGGCAAAGCAGGAAAGCATGCAAGAGTCGTTGGATGCTGTGTGTGTTCATGGGTAGTCTGTCAGATTGAGAGGTCCAGGCGTTCAAGTGGCCAAGAAGACTCCATTGGATTTAGTGTTATGATTGAGCTTTCCTTTCATCATGGAATCTTACTCCCTGCGCTAGTGTTCTCTGGATCCCATAGTTGAGGCACTAAGATGCCTGTGTTCATCTTATTTCACAGTCTTTGATGTCAGCTGCCTACTGCCTTCTGCTTTATTTTGATAAATCTGTTGACAAAGACATAGCTGGACCATAAAAAGCTCTGTCTGTTGTCTGTGGTGGGCCTCGTGTAATGAAAACAGCTTATCGCCCTCTGCCGCTGTCCCCTCAAGCTTTATGTGATGAACGGCAATGCTGAAGCTTAAGCCAGATAAACCCTTTCCTCCCCAACTTGCTTTTTGGTCATGGTATTTCATCGCAGCAATAGAAACCCTAACTGAGACAGTCAGTTTTTGCCACAAGAACAGAGAAGCTAACCAGGATAATGTGTTATGGAATTATGCTCAGGTAGAGCACTTTACCGTGGATTCTGAAACATTCTGGGAGCCAAACACATTTTGACTTATCTTCATTCTCTTTCCCTTCCAATAATGTGAACGGAGGCACTGGAAACACAGAAGAGGATCAGGGGTGTGAGGAAAACTCCTGACATTAGGGTTTGGAGTCCAGACCTCTCTTAGCATCCTATTCTGAACTCACTCAGAATATCACCCTGGCAATTGTCTGTTTAATGAAGATTTTCTCATTGAACTTTTGATTTTGTGGAAGGGTACCTCAAATCCTTCTCAAATTTGCAGCCCAACATCTTGCATAATACTATGTATAGAGTACCCACCATACGCTTTTTGACTAATAATTAAAGTAACAATGGATGTTGAGGCTTCCTGATGGGCCATACTGGTGGAATTACATTTGAGAGAGAAAGAATAACATGGCTTCAAACAAGAAGAATTGTATGGAGATCCAAAACTTAGCTCAAGAAAACACAAGCAGTGAAGGGTCCAAGCAGAATGGGAGCGTTTGGATTTGGGGAGGTGGCCAGGAGTGAAAGGTTTGTGTTGAATGTGAACTAAATAGCTTAAGACTTTTTCCGATAGGATTTGAAGTAGAACATGAAGGTTTTCACTCTCTAGTCCTAGTTCCTTTTAAAGGCTTATGTCCCAGCCTTGCTAACGCCTTTGCACACTTCCTCTCCCCATTCCATATCTCTGCGGGTCACCATGCTTCTTGCTTGCTTTCTTTGCTTATGTTGGTCCCTATATATCTCCATCAGCAATGCTTCTGCCCCCTTGATACTTTGTGTGTGTGTGTGTGTGTGTGTATGTGTGTATGCCCGCATGCGTGCTCACACGCATGTGTGTGTATGTGTGCATGCTCAGCATGTACATGCCCATTTGTGTATGTGAGTGCATGTGTGGTAGGTGTGCATATATGGGCATTGTGTGGAGGACAGAGAAAAACTTCGGGTGTTGCTCCTCAGGAGCTGCCCACTCTTTTTGTTTGGTTTTGAGATGGGCTCTCTTGCTAGCCCAGAGAAGTGTAGCTCACTGAGTTGTCTGTGTGTAGGTTAGGTTGTCTGGTTACTGAGCTCCTGTGATCGATCCATCTCCTGCAAGCATCCGGCATCACACTCAGCTTTTGTCTGAGTCCTGGGGATCAAATTCAGGTTCTCTCACTTACACGCTCATCACTTTATTGACCGAGTCGCCTCTCCAGCCCTCCCCTCTTTGCGCTCCATGAGCCCTAGCCCTTGAAGCTCACATATCAGAAAGGATGGCTTTGGATTTATTACGTGTCTTATTCCTCACAGCAGCCCTGTGAAAAGGCCCTACTCTGTCATCGGTTTTTTTTTTTTTTTTTTTTTTTTTTTTTTTTAAGCCTGAACAAACTAACAGTGCTTTAAAAAAATCCATTTTCTCGGTGAGTAAACCTGGTGTTGTGTAGTAGGGTATTGGCTAAGGTTAAAGAATAAAGTGTAGGAGCTAGAGTGTTTGATGCAGAAAGCGCTGCCTTCTACTGCCTTGGAACATGGACACTCCATTCCTTGCTTAGATACAATCACGTGACTCTTCCACAACTATGAATGCAATATTTTCTCAGTCTAAATTGCCATAGTTTCCAAAAACTTCCTGTGCCAAATCGCTCTCACTCCTCTTCCTTGGTGACTTCTTTGGAAGATCGCATAACTGTCAAGTCCCATTCCCTTAGTAAACGCTAGTGCAGTTCATAACTCTAATTCGTCCTTTCTGGAGACATTTTTCCCCGGTTGCAGGGCAAGCTTCTGGCTCAAGGGACTTGGAATAAAGACTGGACACAGATCTGTCATCCCCTCCCCCACCTCTCCTAGCTCTGATTCATCTCCTACTGGGTTAGAGGTAAGCAGGGAAGAGAGATGTGGAGAAAAGGGCAAAGAAATCTGTACTTAGCTGGTCTTGGTCACAGCCCTCTTGTTGGCTGTTGGTGCCTAGAGACAGACACCAAGGGCTGGCATTTGCATGTGTGTAGCAGAGGTGCGACCCTGGTGGACCGAGGGCAACTGTAGGGTCTTCAGAAAGCAATGTAGGCCAGACAGGCCCCTCATACTTGAGACTGGAATCCAGCTACAAAACTTCTAGAAGCTTCTTTTACAACAGCTCCTGTCACTGGGGCTCTTTCCATAAACTCTCGGGGCTGGCATTGCCTTGCTAAGTGGGTTGTCACTTGGGCTGAGACTCCAGCAAATTTGCTCATATATAGATAAGTCCCATGCTAGCCATACAACCATTAGACAATCACACGGTCTTTCTGCTGTGATGGATAAAGAGTATAGGAAGCCACTCTTCTCCCCTCTGTCTCCTTCTCCTCTTATCAGGACACCCTTTAACCACAGGACACCATAGGACACCATAGGACACCATAGGACACCACAACCCAAGTAGATGCCTGTACCCTGTCCTGAAATCTGGGCTCCTCTTGTAGCGGATATCCTTGTCTACTGCTTTGGATTTTTAAAAAAAGATGTGTATGTGTGTGTGTGTGTGTACGTGTGAGAGATTGTCCGTGTGTGTGAGTGTGCATGTGTTTGTGTGTGAGTGAGTGTGTGTGTGTTGTTAGAGAGTGTGTGTGTGAGAGTGTGTGTTGTGAGAGCGTGTGAGTGTGTGAGAGTGTGCGTTGTGTGTGTGAGAGTGTGTATGAATGTGTGTGAGTATGTGTGTGAGTGTGTGTGTGAGTGTGCTATTAGTGTCTGTGTGAGAAAGTGTGCATTGTGTGTGTGAGAGTGTGTGTGAGAGTGTGTGTGAGAGAGTGTGTGAGAGAGTGTGCATTGTGTGTGTGAGAGAGTGTGTGAGAGAGTGTGCATTGCGTGTGTGTGTGCATGTGTGAGAATGTGTGTGTGTGTGTGTGTGAAGGTTCGATGGTGATTCTTTTGTTTTTTAAGACCTGTCTCTTTCTCCCCAGCACTGAGATCATAAATACACACCTCCTCACCCTGCATTTGTATGGTTCCTGGGGATCAAACTCAGGTCCTTATGCTTGTGTGGAAAGTACTTCACCAATAGAGGTATCTCTCCAGCCTCTTGAAAAAGTATTTTCCCCCTATTCATAAGCTGTGATATGTATAACCCCATAGGCAGAGGATTTGCCTGGAATTTGCATGGTCATGTGTCCAGTCCTAGGGCTGTAAAGGTTTTATCTGAAGAACACATCATTTATAATCCCATACCCAGTTTAAGAAACACCAGCAAAAAACTCAACCCTGTTTTTCCTTTTGAGAACTGAAATATTTCCCAGCACATCATCTGACTCTAGATTTTGTGTTAATTCATTCATGTACATTAAAAAATATTTTAAGCACACTCAAATTGTTTCCACTGTAATAAGTTACCAGAAGCATGGGGCATAAGACAATACAGATACACACTACTCCAGTGCTAGAGATGTTGAGGAACGCATGGGTATCCCTGGGCTGAAATTAAAACTATCAGGAAGGTTGCATTTTCTTCTTGAGGCTCTAGCAGAGACTCTAGACTCTTCCCTTTCTTCTTTCCAGAGGTCCCAGCACTCCTTGGCTCGTGGTGGAGTCCGTCTTTAAAACCAGCAACATGGCATCTCTGATACCTCCTCAGGCTCTGAGTAAAAGACCCTCGTGACTGGACTGGGACCACCTACCTTGCTCCTCAACTCAATTTCTTAATGTGATCTTGTCTTCAATTTCTCAGCTACATATAGGCTAGAATCTGAAGAATATTTTGAATAATTTATTCTGTGTTCACACTAAAGAAAGAATTGGTCAGTACATCTTCTTGCTCTTTTCACTTGGTCCTGTTTTAAGGAAACAAAAGCTATAGCTTAATTGGTGCTCACTATTCCATTGTATGAATAGAATACTATTTAATTCCACTGTTAAGAAAAATTTCATATTTTGTTTAAGACTTTTAAGAACATTGCAGGGACAAATCATCATGCAAATACCCCCTGATTCATACGAACACATCTAAAAATGTTGTTTTATAACTGGGCAGTGGTGGTGCACATCTTTAATTCCAGCACTTCGGAGGCAGAGGCAGGCTGATCTCTAAGTTCAAGGTCAGCCTGGTCTAGAGAGTGAATTCTAGGACAGCAGGGCTACACAGAGAAACCCTGCTAGAAAAAAAAAAGGTTATTGTGGTGTGTGTGTGTGTGTGTGTGTGTGTGTGTGTGTGTGTGTGTTTACCTCTGGAGGCCAGAAGAGACATCAGACTTCCTAGAACTGGAGATGTAGGTGATAGTGAGCCGCCCAACATGAATGCAGCAAACTGAACTCGGGTCCTCTTAACTGCTGAGCCTTAACAGGCATTTCTTTACTGTTGCATTTAGTAATGAAGTTGAAGCTGTTTCTTATGTTCTAGAATCGTTCTTTGCTTGTTAGTAGCTGTGAGGCTATTTTGCATTGTCTTACCCGCTTTTTCACTCTGGGTTCTTTTGTGACCTTCTCGGTCTTTATTCTGTCATTTTATTTCGGTCTCAGTGTATGAATTTCTTTGCATTTATGTTCTGAGAACAGCTTCAAACAAATCCTGTAGTCCATCCTTGACCACCAGGGACACAATGCAAGCGTCACCGTGGATGCCCGAAACCACAAGGAATCCTGAAATTAGAATGTACTATGATTTTTTTTTTCTGAAGTCATAACTTACGATAAAGTTTAATCTTTAAATTAGGCAAGAAGACTTTATAATAATAGTTAGCTGTAGGATAATGGCAACAACCCACTGTAATAAAGCTATATAAATGCAGTCTCTCTTTCTCTTTCAGAGGGTGGGAGGTGATACATTGCCTGAACAATGAGATCAAGTGAGGTAATGATGTCGACATTAGGCTTTCCCGCCAGTATTCCTTTAACACAGACCCTGCAATTCCTGGGACCGACTATGCAGACCAGGCTGGCAGACATCCACCTGTCTCTGCCTCCCAAGGGCTACGACTATAGTGTGGCCACCACACACATCTGAGGATCCTTTTAATGTGCGAATGTGGGAAAAGACAAGGGAATGGTGCTCTGTGTTTACAGGGCAGACAAGCAGCGAGTCTGCTCCCACCAGCCCCCTCACAGCAGCGTTCATCCCCCATGAGGACAAAGTCTTCCCAGCCAGAAGGTTCCCTCTGGAGCCCATCTCCCGACACGATCTCTGTGGAGGTTGAGTGCCTTCTCCGTGAATGTGGGGAGACACATTCTAGATGACAACTGCTGGGTAGGAAGGATGGAATTAGGGGGTGAATTAAACTGACAGAAGGCTCACAGTTTTGCCTTTAGGCCTTGAGTTTTTAAAATAAATTCTGATTCTAGTAACTTTTTTTTGTTATTTTTGTTGCATTTTTAGAGTGGCAGATATTTAGCCTCTTATACTGTTATTTTTTTCTGTGTTGGTTTTTAGTTTATACCTATCTTAATTTTACCCCAGGGCATTCGCAAGGAATGGCAATGAGTACTCTTAATTGATTTCAGCTTATCACAAATGAATCTTATCCATTACATCATACATCATTGAAAAAGATTGAAATAGATCTCCTTTTGCCTACACCCCACTTTTAACTAATTTTATCAGATGTGTCATAAAACCTCATGATTCAGATTTTTCTTTTAGATTTAAATAGCCAGATGTCCTTTAAGTAAGTCAGAAAAATGAAGACATTGGCTTTCCTATTCATTGGCATATTTACTATGTTCCAGACATTCAATCTTTGAATACCATTTCCCCTCGGAGATACGGAAGAAACACTGTAAATTAAAAATAAGACCTATTTCTTGCAGCATAGCATATCAATAATTAATTCTATTAGCCTTTATGTTTGTGAAGGGGTTTTCATTTCATCTTCATGTTTTTTTTCAGATTATCTTTCCTACAATAAACAATTTGATTTAGAAAACAGAAACGAAAACAAAAATCTCAGCCTTGTGGTGGTTTGAATGTAAATGTCTCCCATAATCTCATAGGGATTCTCACTATTAGGAGGTGTGGCTTTGTTGGAGTAGGAATGGCCTTGTTGGAGGAAGTGTCATTGTAGGGGTGGGTTTTGAGGTTTCCTTTGTTCAGGATTCCACCCAGTGTTTTAGTTGACTTCTGGTTGCCTGCAGTTTGTAGGACTCTTAGCTATTCCTTGAGCACTACATCTGCCCGCATGCTGCCATGCTCCTCACCATAATGATAATGGGCAGAAGCTCTGAAACTATGAGTAAGCCATCCCAGTTAAATGTCTTCTTTATAAGAGTCGCTGTAAGTGGAGGTTTCTCTTCTTCCTATGGTTCTTGAATATCCACCCTGAGGCTTACTATTAACTTCAAACTGGTCTGTTAGCTCAGGCTTATTACTAACTAACTTTTACATCTTAAATTAACCCATTTCTACTAATCTATATATTGCCACATGGGTGTGGCATTACCTCACACCTTGCTTCTCCAGTGGCTGCTGGCATCTCCCTGACTTTGCCTTCTTTCCTCCTGTATCTCTGTTTGGATTTCCCACCTAGTCCTGTTCTGCCTGACTATTAGCCAAATCAGAATCTTTATTAACCAATGGTTATAATATATACTCACAACACACAGAGAGACATCCTACATCAAGTTGCCATGGTCACGGTGTCTCTTCACCACAATAGAAACCCTGACTAAGACACAGTCCTAACAGCATAATGCCTTATGACATACTCTGCTCATGTTGTGAAGTCAAGAATTACGTTTTTCCATTATTATCTTGAATGAAGTAGAGCTAGTGTTTCCTTGTTTCTCTTGCTAATTTCTTGCATTCTCTTTGGTTTTTATTCATATCCAAGGGGTCACCATGTGGTTATATAGGTGTTTCTTAGAATTTATGTTACTTGAATTTCATTAAATGTGTTATAGCTCTGGATTGTTGTTTACCAAAACAAACAAGCACACATCTGTGGGACTTATGCTAGCACTTAAAAAAAGTCTCTCCTCTTCTCTGTTCAACTCTCTTGAATCCAATTTTATGTATGTAAAACTAAAACAAAGTTCTTGAATTTTCTGTTTAACATCTTTACACCTTTTTTTTTCTCCTGTTTTTATGTCGAGGGACTTGCGTCCTATTCCCCAAGTTCACTGCTCTGTATTTTTCTCTTGTGTCATTTTCTGATACAGTGATTTTTCAATGATATCGTCAGATTCCAGAGTTACTCCAGCTGGGCTTTGGCCTCTGCCCCTATACTCAAGCTCTAGGCATTGTGAGTGTCCACAGTTGCAAGCATTCTTTATGCTTTGCTAGTCTCTCCATGTTCCTCTGTAAGCTTAGTGGTACTGATGCAGAAGGATCACTAGCCCAAGAGAATAGTTAGAAAATAAAATAATAATACAGAAGTCAGTGAAATAAGATGATTTTTTTATAAAGCCAGAAAGAATAAAGTAAGCCAAATTTAAGAAGAAAAGGAAAGGACTAATAAAGTTTTAAGGGAAATCTGGGAGAGAAAAAGTAGTACAAAAAAAAAAACCCACGAAAGCAAAAGCACATTTAAAAATGGTTAATACTAGTAAAGTTCTGTGGAGTCTTCAATGGGAAAACAAAAATAAACATAATCAGCAGAATTTATAAACATTTAATAGTCTAATTCCAAACCTGTTAGCTCATTTCATTAAGTGTTAATGACATCATTCTAGGTCCCCAAAGGCACTTTTATTAAAAAGGAGATGATGGGTTAATACTGCTAATTTAAATTGCGATAAAAATTCTTGACAATCTCTAATCAGTGAATAATACTCCAAAGGCATGCTTCATAAAAAAATGAGTTTGTCCCAGGATGAAAGGTGAGCATTAGGAAGCTGCTCCTTATGCATCTTCATCGCTGGCATAGACATAGGACAAGCTTCTAAATAAATTAGAAAATGTGTTCAACAAAAATCCATCACGATAAAACTCTAAGAAGAAAGCATTGAGATCATCATCAGCTTGTAAAGACACCCCTTACAACATATATTTAATGGCAAAATAATCAATACATTTTTCCTAAGGTAAGGAGCAAGGTAAATGAAGTCAGTTCTATCAGGGCTACTCAGTCTTACATTAAAAGCTCTACTTGGTATATTCGATGGTGAAAATTTACAGGCATAAAAATTGTGATGAAAGTAAGAGAGAATAATGTGTTATTTTAGGTGACATAACTGTAAACACACAAAAAATTTGAGGACTCAACATCTAATAAACACTACACTCAATAAATGTGCTTAGCAAGATATAAGGACATAGCAGCAAGCTCTAAGGACATGGCGTCAGATTTGTAATGGTGTCAGTTACTTATCTACTTATCTTGTTGGTGGGGCCAAAAACAACTTGTAGGCATGAGGTTCATTTTGACTCAGGTTTCACAGAAGGCAGTCCATCATGGTGGAAGGCAGAATGGTTGCATCCTTGGTGGTGGGTCTTCTCACCTGGGCAGAGAGGGTGCAGAGAACAAGGCAAGAACGGAGGTCCCAGGAGTGATATAAAATGACCTGATCTCCAGAGACCTACATACCTCTGCCAGGACCCACCTTCTAAAGGTTCTAAGTTCTTTCCAACCCACCCCCCCCCCACAAAATTGGGAAGTAAATGTTGAGCAAGCAAGAACTTATGGAAAAAATAACAGATTCAAACCATAGCATTAATGAAACGTGTAAGAAAATTTACATGTAAACCTAAAAGACCTAGAATACAAGACCCAATCTTGCTAAGGAAAAAAAAATGGAAGATTTATAACATTTGATTTAAACTTTATAAGAAAAGATACAATAACTCAGATATTCTATTTGTCAAGAGAAGTCAACCATCCATGGCACAGACTTGTCAATCTAGAAATAGACCCATAATATCATATTTAAATTTCAACAGAGTGACCCAAGTGAGTCAATGAAGGAAAAAGATAATTTTTTAATGTATTCATACTGGAGAAAAAGCACATAAATTCATGACTTTCCATTTACTTCATATTAAAAATGTAATATTTGGAATGTGTTAATTAGTACCTGTGGTATAAAATTTATTTGATATTAATACATACATCACTTGTAGATATGAACTCATTTTATTGAGAGAAACATGACAAACTCAAAAGTGGTCTTACTTCAAATTTAAGAAAGAGAAAATTTGATTTAGTACAATGTCCTGTTTTGCTTTGTTTTCTGGTTTGTTTATGCTTTGTTTTGTCAACTCAATACAAACTAGAGGTATCTGAGAAAAGAGAAGAGTAATTGAAAAAAATGTCCTCAACAAATTGGCTGTAGTCAATTTGATTAGTGATTGATGTGTGTATGTCCATCCCATGGGGGCAGGGCATATGGTGCCACCTACAGGCTCTGTTTCAGTTCCTGCCTTTAGAGTACTGCCCTGATGTCCCTCAGTGATGTACTGTTACCTGGAAGTATAAGAAAAAAAATAATTTTCTACTTGAGTTACTTCTAGTAATAGTGTTTATCAGAGCAACAGAAATAAATAAAATAAATGGTAAAATCACAGGACTTTACTTAAGAGCTAAACTGGGGCTTCTTAGCTGTTATATTTTTGGTATATTAATTTTAAGGCTATAACATTCTTAAAATGTAGCTTTTAGATTACATAAAACAGTTATCAAGCAAGAATCGTAGTTACAATATTTCTTTATGAGTCTGAATTTTCATATTGCTTTTATCTTTTTAACATAACTAAGGAAAATTATAATGTCTTCAACTCTTCAAAGACACCAGAAGGATATATTACCTAAGTAAACAGGAAGTGTATTTTAAGCAACTTCCAAAGTTCTAGAATTGTTGGAGACATCTTGCTGGCTGGATAGTCACCCAAATTTCTTCTTTGGTGGAGGCATCCATCTTCAGCCTACAGGTTCATAGTATCCAGCAGATTTTTCCATGCAGCAGGAAATTTGAATATCTGTTCTGCCCTGTAATGGCAAAGTTTCTCAGTAGCTTTCTTCTGTGTCCTGCAGAATGTCTGGCAGTTTCTTCTGTGAAGCAGGAACCCTGAAGGACCATCCCATCTTTTGCAAATTTCAGCAGTCACTTTTCTGTGGGTCCTGCATGTCTAGTTCATATAACATACCATCAAGTACTCCAGACAAGAGCAGTTTCTGGCCCAAATGCCTAGCAAATTCCAAAGGAGCCACTTTAATGCCCATCTTCCTCTTGAAGTAGATTGGTGTTGCCAGGAGATGTGTCTCATTTTTATGAAAAATCTAAGTTCTTAAAATATTTTAAATGCCATGTTCTGTAGTCTTTGAAGTGTTGAAGATTATCTATATAACTGAAATATAGCTTTGTGTACCTAGAAAACCTAACTAACATGACTAGTATTTTGACTATTATAAATATAAAGACTATTAATCTTAATTTTTAATTATTCATTAGATTTTTAAATGAGTTGTATAAGCATAATACCTTAAACAAGAGTAGAAATACACATACACAGTGTAACAAAATCGACCTTAAATTTGTATCAATTGACTAAGATCAATACCAGTGCAAAAATATTCATCTCTATATCATATCCCCTTTTAAATGAAAACAAACATTTTTAAACAATCATTTTTGAAATTTGGGCATAGTTTTCTTCAAACTTCTTCCTGCTGTTTGTTGGGTCAAGTATTTTTAAAGTTCACGAGACCTTCAGGGGGTCTTGTTCCATCAAACCACATTAGCCTGAAAGGAATCCACAGGTTTTCATCTTCTATGAAAGCAAAAACAGAACCACTTTTCTAAAGAAACATATCCTTAGACTTAAATTTTGAAATCAAGATACCTTTAAAATATATGTTGGTGTAGCTTAGAAACCCATACAATGAAATGTCTTTCTGTACTTAGCTCATTCATAGTCAAGAAATTCAAAGAAAACACAATAACATACATAATCCAAACTCTCTGTGCATCTTTATGTGGCTTATTCTTCTTATTTTTCTTTACTTCTTTAATCTATGACTGTCTGTACTCTATTTCTTTAAAGACCTTGTTTTAGTTTTTAAAACTATTTATTTTTTTTAATAACTATCTATACTCCTTTTCTCTCTTTCCCAAGTGGGCAGGGCTAGGATCACCTCTGCAGCCCTGCCTGTTTGTTCCATCCAGTCCAATGGAGGAACTATTCACCATGATGGAGGCCTATTCACCACCTCTGCAAGCCATGCTCACTGCCCCAACTGCAGGGACACAGTGGTCTATGTTGCCAATCAATCAATTTGTAACAGGTTGCTCACAAACCCCATTTAGGCGCAGGACCTCCCAAAAGATCCAGAGCTATTCATGCCACCAGTGCCAGCATGAACCAGGAAGCCTCTTCTTAGAGAAGCTGTGCAATTTTTGTTGCTCATGCTGAGTCAGGAAGCCTTCTCTTAGAGGAGCTGCACCTCTGCTTGCCGACAGCAAATAGCACCTACCTGAAAAAAGTACTGAATGCTATTCTTTTGTGTCAAGAATTCCTTCCAAAGTCTTCTCTGTTTCTATGTGGATGTAGTTTTCTCGCACTGGTGCCCATTTGTAAACAGAGACTACTCGTCCATTTCCCAGATGCCCAGACCCAAATAATCACACAGAAACTGTATTAATCACAACACTGTTTGGCCAATGACTTCAACGTATTTCTAGCTAGCCTTTACACCTGGAATTAATCCATTTTTATTAATATGTGTATTGCCATGAGGCTGTGTGTTGAATTAAGAGTGGCGGGGCTGCGTCCCCGGCACCCGGCCGCCCGCATGGCTAGCTTATGCCCGAAATAATTACACGGAAACTGTATTCTTTCAAACACTGCCTGGCCCGGCTAGGTCCAGTTTCTTATTGGCTCCTACATATTGTTCTAACCCATTTCTAATATTCTGTGTAGCCCATGAGTTGGCTTACCAGAGAGGATCTTAACCTGCGTCTGTCTGGAGTGGGAGCATCATGGCGACTCCTCCTAAGCTTCTTTCTCCCAGAATTCTCTTCTGTCTACTCCGCCTACCTAATTTTCTGTCCTATGAGGGCCGAGGCAGTTTCTTTATTATTAACCAATGAAATCAACAGATAAGATACAAGACCCACCTCCATCAGCTGTGGCTTACTGGGAAGGTTCCAGCCTCTGTCTCCTTCAGCAGCTACATTACATCTCTTTGACTTCACCTACTCTCTCTCTCTCTCTCTCTCTCTCTCTCTCTCTCTCTCTCTCTCTCTCTCTTTGTTCAGATTTCCCACCTGGGAAATCTAAGCCATTGACCAAAACTGCTTTATTCATTATCCAATAAAAGCAACACATATACAAAAAGACATCTGACATCACTTATTTCCAACCCTTTGTTCAGTTTGAGGTACTACCACACTGATAATGGCATCCACACTCAGGTTAACTCTTCCCTCTTTTGTTAACTTTCTTGGAAACAGATGTATAAATACACACACACATACACACACACTTTTCATGGTGATTTTAAATTCAGTCATATTAATAATGAAGACTATCACAACTCCAACTTTTGTCAATCTGACACCTAAACACTTCACTTTAAACCATAACATTCAATCTTGTCCCCTAAAGTCTTGCTTTTGTGTATCTGAAAGTGTGTCTGTACTCTCTCAGGTTCCCCTGGAACCCTATCCCTTAGCTGAAAGCAGAACCTCTGGGGTCACTGAAATGCCTGTCTTTGCAATCAAGAGGCAAGAAAATAGTGGGGGGCTCTGGTGTGTGTCACCTGACTTTGTTTTCCAGTCTTGAAGATCGATTATTTCTAAAAGAACAGACATCGCAGTTGGGCCCCTCTGAGTGAGGCATCTTCTCTGTGGGTCGCAGGGGTCAATTAGATGTTCCTCGTCTCTAGGACATGTAATGGTACATCCCCTAAGCAACATGAAAAGGCACATCAGTTTGTTCATCCCACTTTGTGGGTTCTGTGCTTTACAATCAGACTTGACTCTCTGCCTTACAGAAGCCAAGGCAGAGGTCACTCTAAGTATGACTTTGGCTGTCCATGTTTCTTTGTTTGATTGTTGTTTGAATATGAGTACACACACTGTCATGGCATCTTGATATTTACACACTTTCAAGATCTATTTTCTCAGAGGAAAAATGTTTACCCAATTTTGGTTTTTGACCACTTATTTCTGCCTATGTTCTGTCTTTCGGGTGACATTTTGTCCATTTCTATATTGTAAAAATGGAAGTAAATGTTGGTAATAATTCTTGGAGAAAAGGGAAGGGCATTCTTATATGTGACTCCACTAGAGTTTTTTGTTTGTTTGTTTGTTTGCTTTCTCAGCAAGGAGCACTCATGGTTCTTCATCATTATCTTTACAAGAAAAGAAACCCTGCCCCCTCTTTTCCAAAGTTAGGACTGTTAAGGAACTCCCCTCCCCAGCCGCTGTTCAAAGCCTGTGAGGATTGCTTTGAAAAACTTCCTTTGGGCCTACACTTGTAGGATTTTTATCTGTTTAAAGCTGAAAGTGGGGCCGCTCTTCCCGCCTCCCATGGCTGATAAGGATCCTGTCAGGTTTCCATGGCCCCACATCAGTGATTCTGAGCCACTTTCTGGGTGTGGATGCTGGAACAGATAAGGGGAAACCCTCCCTCTACCACAAGCTGACAGCTCTGGGCCATAAGGGCTCTGGTTTTAAAGCCAGAAATGCTATTGCTCCTGAGCTATACAAGTTATAATGGAATGTGGTCACAAAATGAGAAATCAAAGCTACACACCATTGGACTTTTAAAGTAATTTTGTCACTCATTTTATCCTCTATGTTCAGACAAATGAAGAGACAAATTCCAAGTGAACGTGTATTTTGATGGAAAATAATTTAGACAAACAAAAATTCTTTCAGTGAGCTTTATATTATTACCGTATTAAAAACATATTATCCACAAAGTCTATTCTGAGTACAGAATTAAATATGTTTAATTATTGGTGCATAAATTACAGGTTAATTACCTGGTGATCTACATATCATATTTTTAGATTCATGTTGCCAGAGTTTAATAATGATCATAAATTCTTAGGCTGTCATGCATAATAAAGCCTAATTTTTATACTTTGGTTATAAGAAGATAATAATACAAAAACCCACACAGAGAGGCTCAAAAGTAGATAAATATTTTTAAAATATTTTTTAAAGTTATGATTTCAAGTGTATGAGTGTTTTGCCTGAATATATGTCTGTGTTCCTGGTGCCTGCAGAGGCCAGGACAGTCATCAGATCCCGAGGAACTGGGGTTACAGATGGTTGTGAGCTGTCATGTGGGTGCTGGGAATAGAATCCAAATCCTGCAACGCAGCCAGTGTTTCTAATTACTGAGCCACAGACAAATATTTTTGTGCCTTACAAATTCATGGGTAGATAACTTCTGTATGAGTTACGGTGGTGGTTTGAAAGAAAACAGCCCCCAAAGGTAGTGGCACTGTTAGGGGGTGTGACCTTATTGGAGTAGGTACGGTCTTGTTGGAGGAAGTATGTCACTGTGGAGGTGGGCTTTGAGGTCTCATATATGCTGAAGTCATGCCCAGTGAGTTCCTTTTGTTGACAGCCACGATGCAGGACACTTGACTATTTCTCCAGCACCATGTCTGCCCGCATGTCACCATGTCACACCATGATGAGAATGGGCCACATCTCTGACTATGTAAGCCAGTCCTAATTAAATGTTTTTTCTTTATAAGAGTTGCCATGGTCATGATGTCTCTTCACAGCGAAGGAGACCCTAAGACAGTCACCTTTCTCACTGCTATAACAGAATTCTCTGACAAAAGTAACTGAAAGAAGGAAGAAAAAGTTGTGGCCCAGAAGCCAGAGGCAGCCAGTCTCTTCGCATACACAGTCAGGGGACAGAGAGAGACATGTGCCCCTACTCAGCCTACTTCTTCCTTTTTAGGCAGTCCAGGACCCCAGGCTACTGAACAATGCTCCTTTCTTTGCAATGGGCCTTCCAAATTCTATCACCCCTATCAAGATAACCCCTCACAGGTGTGCTAAGTGACTTGTCTCCTAGATGAGTACAGAGTTGTTAAATCAACAATCAATACAGACCATCATAACATCCTTAAGCAGTTAAAAATAAGGTTACATTTAAAAGGCCAGGTCATACATCTTTTAGTAAAATCACAAATATAAAAGCGTCTTAATTGATTGTTTAAAACCTATCAGAGCATTGGAAACACGATCCATAGATCTTACAACAGGTGAATGAGAGAGTTTCTGAGGGACTCTAACATGATCTTGGCATCAGAAGTCCATTGTTACTGTCAGTTTTTATATGCCTGATACATGTTTGCTTTATTATTCATTAACCAATAAAAGCAACACATATACAGCAGGATTTCCCACACCAACCCACAGCCAGATATTATGCAGAAAATGGGAGACCTTGGAATACTCAGCCATAAATGGGATGTCTCCATCAAATCCTTCCTCTCAGAGCTGGGAAAGAGTGCAAGAACCAGAGCCCATGGAGGATACCAAGAAAACAAGGCTATCTAAATCAATTTGATCAAAGCTCATATGAACTCAGAAACTGAAAAAGCATTGTGAGATTTCTTAGCGTGAGAAAGAGTGGGTCTATGATTCCTGTGCTTCTCTTAGGTTCTTTTCTTTCTACTGGGTTGTCCTGTCCAACTTTGATACTATATATTTTGCTAAATATATATACTTATATATTTAGCATAGAAAAACATAATAAATATTATTATTTTATCTCAAAATAGAGCCTGACTTACTGCTTCTGAAAAGGAAGCAAGTAGATGAGTAGATGAACAAAGTGGAATTTCACGTAAAAAGATATTATTTGTCTACAAGAGGGATTGGGATATGACACACACTATCATATGTGTGGGTCTTGGGAAGATTATGTTAAACAAAACAAGTAGGATAAAGATTGATATTGATCCTGTCATAGTGACGTAAACAACAGGTTACAAGAGGCAGGTGGTGAGAAGGGTCATCGTGTGAGGGGTGGCTCACTTGTGAGCTGGTCCTACAGAGCAGGTGTGGAGATGTATCTCAGGCAAGCACGTCCTTTAAGAACACCAGCCACTATAGGTAGGACTTGTTTCCAGATCCCACCAATGGAGTGTCCCAAGCTAGGGAAGGAAGAGTCTGGGAACAAAGGGGATTCTCACGTCTAGAATTTTCTCAAAAGAGTGGGTGCTCTAAGATAATGAACAGCCTTTCTGTGAGGAATGCATGACTTGGAGGCACTAGATGATAAGGAGACCAGTTCAGCCTGGGTACCAGCCCATACTTGCTTGTAGCCACAGAGGCGGAGAAGCATTGTTAGTTCATTATCATTGTACCTGCAGAAGTATAAGGACTTTAGAGAAGTGTGGCTTAGATTGCTTGCTTCCTTAATCAAGTAGAGAGGACTTCATGTTTACTGGGTAGAGTTGGGTTGAAAAAGACTTCTGTGATAGTAATGATGACTGTGTAACACAATACAGCCAATACCACTTAAAAAGTTGGGGATTTAGCTCAGTGGTAGAGTGCTTGCCTAGCAAGCATAAGGCCTTCGGTTTGGCCCTGGGTTTAGTCCTCAGCTCTGAAAAAAATCAGAAAATCCAAAAAAAGTGTTAGTGAGAAAAAACAGGGCAAGGTATAAATTTATGACAAGAGAAAGCACACACACAAAGCTCAGGAAGCTTTAAGGTAAGACAGACACACGGACTGTCCATAGACAATCAAAGAAACTAAAACTAACTACATTTACAGACCAAGATATAGCTGACATATTAAGATACAAAGTGGCAACAAAATTATAAGTGTAAAAAATTGTGAGAGCAATTTTTGTTGTTATTGCCTTTATTTTGTTTTCTAACTGCAGCTCTCTGCCGCAGAGGACTTCAGCTTTAATTTATTAAGCTTGGAGCAAATGCTGCCTCCTGTCCCCAGCACCAGAGATTTTTTTGTTCATTTTGTTCATTTTTGAGATTGTATTTTAACTACAATATTTCTTCCTTCCCCAGGCTCTCCTATACATATTTTCTCCCCCACTTCACATTTATGGCCTCTTTTTTCACCAATTGTTATTGTATGGATATTATGTATTTGTATATACATATCAATATAATCTATTATGTGTATAGGCATATCAACATGATCTATTTCTATATCCATAAAAGTATAACCCATGGAGTGCTTGCAATGTTACTTGCAAATCCAAAAAATTTTGTTGTTACTTCTTTTGCTACTTAATTTTTATATTTTGTTTTCATTTTAAGTCCAAAGCATTTTAGAGTAGCTTATTATAACCCACTTTGTTTTGTACAAGTAGTTACATGGTTACTTATGGTAACCACACAGCAAAGATTTATAATACATGAACAAAAGGTACTAAGCAAGATTTAAAATACCTTACTAAAGCAAATCAGTTTACCCACAGAAAAGAACTATAATGAAATTGGAAACTATGTTTCAAAATGGCATTAGTAAGATCTTAGCTACGGATGAAAGTGAACAAGTGCCATTCTGAATGAAAACAAGAGCAAGCATATGCCACATAAATCAAATCATCTCACCTCCAAGAACATACAGATAGGAAGCAAAAAGAAGGAATAAGATAGTCCATGCAATGGATTCCAGACAAAAGCATGAGTAACCACGTTGTTCTCAGACAAAACTGAATTTAAATCCAAAGCAATAAAAAGAGAATAGGAATGTTATTATATAATGAAGGGATCAATGAAGTGAGGGAAAGCATTGATTCTAACTATATTTACACTCCCTGTCATCATACCCAGACACATAAGACAAATGTTAATAAATTTAATAAGGCAGATAAACCCCAATACATAAGTGGAGGGGGGCATTGATAGCCAACTTTTAGTAATGGGCATATGGAAAATCAACACAGAAAAAAATGAGCTCAATAGAACCTGTTAGGCTTAGAATGCCAACGGAGTGCTTCAAAACATCACTGAGATGGATGACTGTGAAATAAGGGTTAGTAGAGATGTTACTAACACCATGGGCAGATAGACTTAGGGGCCAGAGCCTGGTGAGGTTTTCAAGAAGAGTTAAGACCCCAGCACTAGATACAGACAGCATGGTGGGCAATATATACATGCATACCTACCACATCATATACATGTGTACATATGTGTGTGTATGTGTGTATGTACATAAGCATATGAAGAAATTTTGTCCCCTGTGATACCATAGGTAGAACTAGAATTCATTACATATATGAAATGAACCAGGCACAGAAGGACAAGAATGTTGTCTCAATCATATGGAGAATCTTAAAGTTGACCCTAGAAGCAGAGGGTAGAGAGTTGTTGACCAGAGGCTGGGGAGTAGAAGAGAGAGGAGCACAGGAAAGGTGAATGGGTAGAAACTTGCAGGTAGAAAGGAGTTCAGTGTGCTATTACATACTAGGGTGATTACAGGTTTAAAAAAATCTCATTTATTTTAAATAAAAGAAAGATTTTAGATATTTTCACCATACAAACAGGGTAAGTACTTGAGGAAATAGTTGGTTAGCCTGATTTAAATAGTGTGTAATGTATTGAAATACCGCATAGTATGTTGCTAACATTTTTAAAAAAGTCTCGTTTATTTTAAATAGAAGAAAAAATCTTGGATATTTTCACTACATGGATAGGATAAATACATTAGGAAGTAGCTGGATAGTCCGATTTAAATAGTATACAGCATATTGAAATGTCAAATAGTGCACTGTTAATATGTTTAACTTCTACTTTTGCCTATCAGTTAAACATTTCAAAAACGATTACAATGAGAAGTATGCTATATATTATCACAAGAAAGCATGAATGGAAGGGAAAAAATAAAAATTGGGGCTGTTGTAGCTGGACTTTTGATGTGGGAGTGTCATATCAATCTGTTGATTTCATTGATTAAGCAATAAAGAAACTGCTTGCCCTGATAGGTTAAAACATAGGTGGGAGGAGTAAACAGAACAGAATGCTGGGAGGAAGAGGAAGTGAGGTAAGAATCCTCAGACAGACTCCATAGCTCCTCTCAGAGACACACGCGATGAAGCCTCGACCCAGGATGGACGTAGGCTAGAATCTTCCTGGTAAGCGCACCTTGGGGTGCTTACACACATTATTAGAAATGGGCTAGTCCAGGTGCGAGAGTTAGCTGAGAAGAGGCTAACTATAATGGGCAAGCAGTGTTTAAAAGAATACAGTGTCCGTGTAACTATTTCGAGGCATAAGCTAGCAGGCGGCCGGGGTGCTGGGGATGCAGCCCCACCGCTCTAATTACAACAGACTTTAATGCCTATGCAAATATGACTCCTCCTTTTATGCAATACCTTCATATGCCAGACCCTTGTGAGTTGTATGTGGTTTCTTTATGACTCTTAATCCATTTATGAACTAGAGTGCACCTCTAAATCCGTGTCCAAAGCAATTACAATTCCCATTCACTTCAAAGGATTTTGAAAACAGAAGAAATTGCTATAATTGCTATCCGCTGAGACTAGTTTCAGTAACTTTAAAATTAAAGGTTAGAATAATGAAATCCCAAATGTGTGATCCATTGGGGAGTTCTTAAAAATTAATAAAAGATGAAAACAAAGAGGCTGTAAATTCCGAAGAGAGAAAGTATAATATGGGAGAGCTTGAGGGGAGGAAAGGGGGAAATGAAATGATGTAATTATACTGCAGTCTCAAAAAAAAAAAAGATAGATTTTTAAACAGAAGAAAGAACTTTAGGCAACTTCAAATTATCTGCATAGCCAAAGTAGATAATTAAACAGATAATATTGAAGCTGTTATAGTTATTTTAGTTGTAGTTTGAATTTTCCCTATGAATATAGATAGAAACCGATCTTTGGAAAAGACGCTCAGCTCCCCGTCACTGCCCTACCCAGCAGCATGGCATTCCTTCACACAAGGTTATCATGGCAGTGAACACTGTCATGCATACTTGCTGTGGGACAATGGTTTTATCCTGTAAAAATTTATTTCTTGTACCTGTTTAATAAACACTGATTGGCCAGTAGCCAGGCAGGAAGTAGAGGTGGGGCGACAAGAATTCTGGGAAGAGGGAAGTTTCAGTTTGCAGTCGTGACCCAGATGAAGAGGCTGCAAGATGTAACTGCCTCACTGAAAAAGGTACCAAGCCACTTGGCTAACACAGACAAGAATTATGGACTAATATAAGTTATAGGAGTTAATAAGAAGCCTGAGATATTAGGCCAATCAATTTTTAATTAATGTAGACCTCCATGTGATTTCTTTGGGACTTAATGACTGTAGAAACTGGACAGGACAGAAACTTCAGACAACGCATACTTTCAATCATTCTACCCTACCTGCATCAATTCTCCCAGCCCAATGCATGCCTGTACACAGCTTTCCAACATGGCTTCTTATTTCTTTGGGTGAATCACCAACAGTTTATGTCAGGATAAACTCAATAAACCCATTGAAAAGCTTATGGTGCTGTATTCCAGCATGAAGACCTAGAACCCTTAACACTCTTTCCAGGATGTTCTTTAAGGGCTGATCATCTCACACCCATCATGTTACCTTGTTTATAAGTTTTGACCCTAACCAGGCTCTTTGGGTGAATTCCTGAGCTTCATTGATGGTTTGTTCAGCTTCTCCCTGAAGTTTTTAGCAAGAGTGGTGGGAGAGTGAGGGGTAGTAGTGGGGGGGGGCAGTTGAAAGGGGTCCTTCTTCCATGCTTAACCTCTTAACTGTTTCAGTCCAGTTTTGCTCTACAGGCCCGCATCTATTCTATTGCCATTCAAAAGGAGGGTTTTTTTATTTTTTTATTTTTTTTTAGAATGCGTGCATAATTCCTTCTCTCTAGAATGCTGTTTTGAATCAGTAAAAAGTCATGTTTTCTTCATGGTTAGGCATTCTATTTAGTATAGTGTGAAAATGATGGAAGGGTGGGAATTGCCTACTTGTGATGTCTTTGGTATTCTAGACAGAGCTACACTCTCTTGAAAATTAAGACTCCTAGTTCTAAGGAATCATGTTGAATATCCGGGTAGATAGGCAGCCTCAAATCCATTACTATTAAGCACAGAGCATGCTAAGGACTCATGTCCTATATAGTCTCCATCAATCAAATATGAGCAATTCAGATCAGGAAAGAAGAAAACCTTGCACTTCATGAAAACTCCTTCTTATAATTCTCAAGACTAGATGTTAATAAATATCACATAAGCAAGAACATTTGCATCCCAGCTGCTTTGCTTTCATGAAAAGCACCATGGAAGCACATAGTTATTTTCTTTCAATGTAATAGGTTCAAGTAACGTTCCTCTTGGGTTTGCATGCCTATTATTTTCCTTCAGGAGTTTCCGTGAATCTTGTCAGTTAATTGCAAACTCCGTAGAGGGGCTGGGTGGGGCTAAAATTTCTCCACTACTAGTGTTCTGCAAACAGACGTCCCTGTTTGGGCTGCAGCAATCCTCAAGAATTATGAGATCTATCCTTGCCTAATAATTCAGCTGCTGATAAACATTCAGCGCTGGTTATTTTGTCATTTAAGACACAGTCCTCCAAAGTGATGGCATTTGTTTTAGTTTATACTCTTGCTGCACCACACTGAGGGCATAGAGCTGATCTTTGTTCTCAGGCAATGTTTTAATTATAAGGCTTGTATTTGCAAATGCATTCATTACTTACTGTGTTAATTGTTTTTATGCGGCTGTGACTGAAATACTGGAGGGACCAACTTAAAGGAGGAACGTTTATTTTGCCTTCAAATTTCAGGGGTTTTAGTTCATGCTTCTGCAGCTTCTACCTTCCCAAAACTGCATCACTAGCCATAAAGGTGATTCAACACAAAGGCTTGGGGAACACACATTATTTATGTAGTCAGGAATTATAATTTCTAAATTCACTTCAGAAGAATGTATTATCTCCCAGTTCTACTGATTATACCACTACTGATGTGTAAGAATTATATTCCCCATCATCACCCAATCCCTGAACAAGTTACCTTGGAGAGGAAACGAGGCAGTCAAGAGTGACAGCCCATAGCATTGCTACACATGCAGTCAGGTGGAAACACCCTTGTATTTCCTGTCTTTGAGAACGAAGGTAAGGAAGTTTATATGGCTGGAAATGAGTTGGAAATAGCAGTAAAATGACCCCAGTGACTGGTATAATTGAACTGTCCCTTTAAGCGTCTGCTGACTGGTAGTTCATGCAACGCCTACTAAAAGTCAGACAGAGGAAGTCTTCAGTCTCTAGTGCTAAAAAAAACACATTAATGGCCTTCACCATTTCTAGAGTGAATCTACAGATGTTTTTAGGGCATGGTGTAGAAGCTACGATCATTTGATAATTTATGTTCATGTAAGCATTTATAAATTAATCTAAATATCTCATGCTATATGTTTGTTTTGCTGAAATGTTCTTGGTGAGAAATTAAGCACTTAGTCATAGAAACATCTGGGCAAAACTGTGGATGACTCAGGACAAAGTCATTACCATTATTGAAACTGAAAGATCATGGCTTCCTGACAGTGAGTCACAAGAGCCGTATTCTTAGGCAAAGGGTCGTGGTCTCATTACGTGTCCACCCTTGCATCCTCGGCTCACCATGGTATTCGTATAGAACTACAGACTTCACTGGTAAAATACCATCAATAAAAAAAAGCACCGAATTTTATCATATTTTTTGTGAGCATTGCTTAATGGCTTCTTCATATAGTAACAATCACAAAATATTATTTTTCTCTAAATGAGACCAGAAAATTCATGAACTGTAAGAATCATGAATAATAAATATGTCAGCTACTGTTTGGATGACTGCTTAGGCTAGAATCCAAGACAAAATAAAACCTTGAAGGCAATTAACCATTTTTATTTAAACTGAAACTAAATCCTTATTATTAGCCTTATTAATCTCGATAAAAATTAATAAAAATGTTGTCACTGTTAAGCCAAAGTCATTTTCCCATGATAGTGGCTAATGTTTCAATAAGACTGAAATATGTAAACACACTCCTTTGGGATTGAGTAAGACTGAAGATTGCATAAATCTGACTTTCAGAAACTCTTGCTTAAATCTGGTTTCAATACCGCGTTACTCCTGCGCCACCGGCTTTAAATCACAGCTTTAAAGCAAGAAGCTCCTAGTCAGGAGCGAGAATGTTTGTATGGCAAAGAGCACAGGCTTTTCAATTTTTTTTCATTTTCTTTCTTATTATCATTTAATGTAGGCCTTGCCTCTGGTGTACAACAGATATTGTTTGGAGTTTATGCTAGTGTTCTTAGAGGATGATTTATGTTATAGATTCAGGATGGTACTGTGGCATTTGGAAAATGGTGTACTTCTTTCTAGAAAGAGAGAGGGAGGGAAAGAGGGAGGGAGGGAGTAAGAGAGAGAGAAAGAAAGAGAGAGGAAGAGAAGAGAAGAGAAGAGAAGAGAAGAGAAGAGAAGAGAAGAGAAGAGAAGAGAAGAGAAGAGAAGAGAAGAGAAGAGAAGAGAAGAGAAGAGAAGAGAAGAGAAGAGAAGAGAAGAGAGAGGAAAGAGTTTTTATCCTGGAACAGCCATCTGGAAATTACTTAATCACAATAATAAAATAATATTGGGCAATTTTTCAAATGGTATTCTGAGTTGGTAATTTGGTTTCACAAGAAGAATGGCTTCATCTAGCACTGACCTTGTTTCAGGATCAGAAGCAGAAAGTACTCTTGAGTCATGATAACATCCATCTATTATTCAAAAATTTGGGGGAAGTTGGAGTAGTTTTCTATGTGTTGTTTAGTGCTAGGCAGGTTGGCTGTTGTGTGTTTGTAAACTTTAGTCCTGTCCAGATTGAAATATAAAATAAATTAAGCCAATTTGCTATGTTCTCTCTTTTCTAGAGACAAAGTATACCACCCATCCTCTAAAAGGTGAGAGGCATAGTTAAGAACGAGGGGCCTCTTGACAAGTAGAGAGGTCTAAACGAAGATCGGGGTCCATGGCTCCAAAAGAAACTTGACATGCACGACGATGCCAGGGTCTTAGGTTAAATAGGACAATGCCAAACTTCTGAGCTCAAGTATTTTGTTGTGGTGTGTAAAATATTGTGTCTTAAGATGGAAGAATTTTAGTTTGAGGTACAAAAGTGATCCCTAAATGGATCCATACCACATCCTCCACTGGGCCTGTTTCCAGTCTCAATTTCATGCTTATATTCAGGTATGTCCTCTCTCTTCCTGTCCTCATCTGCCAGGCTGCGTATAAACCTTCTGTAGGGAAAGCGTGTCCCGTCCTCTCCCCACCATCTCTCTTCAGGTAACCCCTCCTCCCTGGGTATGCTTACAACACCAGGAAGAAAATGAGAGAAGAAGAGTCAGACATCCTTTCTGCAGTTGGTGATGATGTCATCTTCTTTGACCACACTGCTGCTCTGCTGAATGCCTATGGCTGGGACAGCTCTAAGGGGAAGGCCTTCTAGTGCTGTTTACATGGGCCACGTGTGGTTCTGTCCCATCATGCCTCAAGGGTCTCCCTGCTGTCTCGATGCTCCTGTGCTTTCTCCCGCCTCCCATCTCTCAGCTGTGTATTTGCTTTTTCTGATAGACTTGTTTATGTACATTGGCGACTATTTGGGGGAATAAAAAAAAATAGAACTGGAAAAAATATCCATTTGAAGCTGCATCCCAGAAACAACAAAAATCCTCGTATTTGCCTGAGCACAGATGTGTAAGGACTCCATGGGCACAGGAGACAACATGCACGTCCTTTAGTGCAGCGGTTCTCAACCTGTGGGTTCTGACCATCAGGAAACATATGTTTCCAATGGTCCTAGGAACCCCCAACCATAAATTTATTTTCGTTGCTACTTCATAACTGTAATTTTGATAGTGATCAGTGTCTTACTTCCTAAGACTGTTGGAAAAATGTTTTCTGATGGTTGCGACCCACAAGTTGAGAGCCACTGCTTTAGTGTGAATCCCTTACCTAGTATTTCTGTACCAAAAGCGCTGCATAGCATCTGCCAGACCCATGGACTATGGGCTGAAGTGTATAAGGGTTTGTGGGAGAGACACTACACCTACCATGGAACAGAGGGTCTGGCAGGAGCAGTCATGTGTCTCCCACAAGGTCAAGATGTGAGAGACTACCTAGGTTCACAGCACCCTGCAGAATAAAGAAGACCCACAGCAAAGGGGTGAAGAGAGAGAAGCAGATGGTGGCTGAGTAGTGGATGTTCTGGTCACTATTGGTGGTTCTGAATGAAACGTGGAGTGGAAGTTAGAGATTTAGAAGAGACATCAAGACCCAAGAATGGTTCTGTTATGATTAGTAAACATTTCCCTCCTAGGGTACTTATTTTTAAAAAATCGGCGTGTAATTCCTGAAGTTCACTATTAAAGATAAAAAGGTATAGTAATTTATGATAATGACAGCACGCACACTTTCCCTAGGGCAACACCTCGGACAGTATCTGTGAGATCTGCACATGCCTCTCGAGATGCTAAATGTGTGATACTCTGGGAGATGCAAAGATGTGTGAATTGTTGGTCTCAGATGCTGCAGGACATATAACGGGAACTTATCTTTGCCAACATGAGCCGCCCACACACTGTTTCCTGATACATTATTAATAATTATTTCTCACTTTGGGAAAGAGATACCTCACTGTAATTTAATCAGAATTTGAGGTTTTATTAAACCAGCACTTTTGCTGAGGACAATGTGTGGATTTGAATTTGAATGTTTAAGTGGTTTTAGGGCTAATAAGTACAAAGTTGACTTCATTATAGATCTGGCTTTCCTCCCTCTTAGTGTTAAAAAGCATCCAAGATTAGAAAATAATTATTTACATAAATTTTTATTTTTACATGAAGAGAAACCTCTGAAAGAGGTCAATTAAATATGTTATCTAAAATATTCAAACTAATGGAAGAGTTATTTCGAAGTCATCCAAACTCTTTTGCTTTATGCATTAGCATAATAATGTAATTCTGGTATATAAAAATGTCACTAAAAGTAGCTTAAATTCTTGAGAATTAATTTTATCTTGGACTTGATCTTTCTAGCTTCCATTTTATTTGGTCATAGGTAAGTCTTCCCTGATACACAGATCCTTAATTTTCTATCAGGGTGCGCTGTGTTCAGCAATCCCAGTGAGTTCAGGTTCTCATGAGCCATATTTCCTGGGCTTTGAGAGTTCAGGAAGCCAAGCAAAGATGTAGATTGCTGAGGATCTGCCTTCATTGCACTTGTGACTCAAATGCTGCTTCCTTGCATATAAACAAGTTCCTCCAGCTATATAGCAAAATCTAGTGATGAAGAATGTTTGGGGCAGTCGGTATAGTTGGGGTGCAGAGGCAAGAGAGGCAGAGAAAAACCTAATTTAAGTAAACCAACATTTCCCACACTCCCCTATAGGAGTCTAAAGCTGTCTCCCGGGAAGAAGAGAGAGGAACCCTATCCTTGCTGAACATCGCCCTAACTTTTCAGACTTGAGCAAGCTGTCTTCCTTTTCATATTCTCCTAGTAGTAGGGGAGGCCTGCTGTTTAATGCCATGTGAAAGTATCACTTCTAAGAATCTGGAAATGCACACATGTGGAATACGGGGAAGGTTTGAAGAATTTACTTATCTTATGGTGATTTGGTAAGGAGGAAAGAGAATACTTTAATCATTTCATATGTTACTTACTGATGCCTGAGAATAGATGGTGCTCAGGATTCACAGTGACTCACTTTGAACGGTTTACCATTGGCTCAAGGTACCGATTTCCTGGGATATTAGGAATACCTGCCAGGTTTCTCTATTTTACTGTGAAAATATTACTTTTTTTGAATGTCGTGGTATAAAATAGGTAGGAAGCATTTAAATAGGTTTCCTTATTTTTCTGTTGTTTCCAGATTATCTTTGGAATTGGAATCTGTAGGTGCCAGTGAGTTTTCTTGTTCAAAAGAGACATCCTACCCACTCATGATGCAGAAATTCATTTCTGAAATATAAGTAATTCAGAAATATCTGATGGTCAGTTATACCTGTTCCCTGAAGCTGTGGGTGATGTGGGATTCGCCTCTGCCTGCTGTGAATACCACTGTTGATTAAAGAAACTGCCTTGGCCTGTTGGTAAGGCAGAAATTAGCTAGGTGGGGGAAAACTAAACTGAATGCTGGGAGAACAAAGGTGGAGTCAGGAGAAGCCATGTAGCCCTGCTGGAGACAGATGCCGGAACTTTACCCAGCAAACCACAACCTCATGGCAATACACAGATTAATGGAGATGGGTTCATTTAAGACATGAGTTGGCCAGAAATACGCTTAAGCTATTGGCCAAACAGTATTGCAAATAATATGGGTTTTGTGTGATTATTTCAGGGCTGAGCAGTTGGGAACAAACAAGCAGCCTCCTATTACACTGTGAGGAGTAGTGTTGGAGTCCATGAATGTGAATCTGTTCCACCTTGACCAAAGGCCAGAGAGTTCAGGCCTGTTCTTGCTCCCTCCAGGTTATGACAGGAGTTTTGTCCCAGGGAGCAGCTGCCTACAGGATGCTTGGCCTAAGGTGTGGTCACTGCATGTCCTGCCTAAACAACAGAATACTTAACTCGGGATATAGTTACTTGATGTTTCAGTTATTAAAGAGGTAATTGTTCTGTTTGTTCTTTGTGTCATGTTAAAGTGGTTTTTGCCTTTCCCCCCTCTTTTAGATTGGAGTATATAAGCATATGGAAAATAAAAGCAGATGAATTCAGTATTTGTTGAGTTGACCTCCTGACTCTACTTTGTGTTTCTATTCTTTTGTATCTTTTATATCTCTGCTTTGTCTGCCCAATATTTCTCATCCACACACTCCTACCCATTGAAGCTGGACTGTGACAGAGTAGCTTGTGTTCCTTTTTTTTTTCTTAGAAAGAAAGGTATTTTACTAGAATTTTAAAAGGTTCAAGCAATGAAATCACTCTAACAGCAGATGCACTTTCTGCTTATGACTAAAACCTACTTCAATTCTGATGATGACTTGAGTGGCAGGTTCACCCAAATTTCCTCTAACAGAAAAACCCACAGCTCAAAACTTATGGAAGAAATGTGACTAACCAAGGGACTGCACATGTTTATCACATAAGTGATACACATTAAAATACCACAGAGTAGTTTCTGCAAAAGTCAAGCCACTTGTGTGCCCATTAGCAAGCATCAAGACTGAAACAAATGGTCAACCACAGGAGTAAATCAGGCACCTCAAGACCCATGTCTTTCGCATCTGTTTTCTCACCTGTAACAAATGAGGCTCACTCTCGAGACAATTATTTGGGCACTTGCTTTTAAAGATAAGGTACTAAGTGATGGAACAGTTTCTTATCATGTTGGTAACCTCAAGGAATGAAGATGAGCGTTCTTATACATGATTACACTGACATGAGGTCCCCTATTTATAAACTCTGATTTCCATGTTTTGATTCCTCAGGTCTAAACACATGTTAATCTGCTGTGTATGTATGAAGTCAATAGTACAGTAATATAAGTTACTACTGAGACAAATGTTTGAACTCATTGAATTCTTAACAAGTTAAGCAGTAGTAGCTTGTGTTCTTGTATGACTATAGAGCAGATGCTGATCAGTGTGCTTGGTGCATGTGCTGCTACAGAAGTCACAGTGAGTTTGCACCTAACCTGATGCTCAGAAGTACTGGCACATTACTTAACACCTCTGAACCTGAGTTTCCTAACCTGTGTATGTATGAACATGTTTGTATATACATACATGCATACATATATACATGAAATTTAAGCTAGTCATAGTTTTTATCTCATTAACTCGGTCAAGGTGAATCAATGGACTCTTTAATTGATAAAAGTAAATATCCTTGGGTGGGGTGGTGAGAATTGTTATCTCTGGGGAATTCTAAAAAGCAGCGGTTTGGGATGTGTATTATAAAACCATTAGCTCTAATTAGTATTTTGAGAGGACCTGAGGCAGGTAGAGTGCAGGACCCGTTATATATCTCCATCTTGGCAATGTCGCTGAGACCTGACATAACTCCCTGCATCTGTGATGCCTGTGATTCAAGCCCAGGGTTGCTGTCCTGAGCAGAAAGCTGCTCTGTGCTCTCTCACTACCCCATGGTTCTGAGACTACTCTCCTGGCCTCAGCCAACCACAGCTTTCTATTAAATTCCTTTTCTGTTTGCTTTAGCCCAAGATCATCTGCTGTTTGTAAACAGAAACTCCAAGTTTAGATGTTTCAGTAAAAGGGACTCATAAGGATTATGCATCTTATTCAAGGCTTTTATAAAAGTCCGTGAATTGTCCAGAAGGACTTCAACACAGACTCAGCTTTTTTTGGAGAAAGGTTTCTTTATTTTATGTCTTCATGCCTCAGTGTGCGTATGTGTACCAGGTGTGTGTAGTTTCTCTTGAAGACTGGAAGAGGGCATCAGATTGCCCTGGAATTGGAGTTGCATGTGGTTGTGAGCTGTGGGAATCAAACTCAGGTCCTCCGGAAGAACAACCAGTGTTCTTAACCACTTAGTCATCTCTCCAGCCACAATCCCAGATTCTTACTCCAACATCCAGGTACTCTATGATAAGAGGTTCTTGGAAGTAACTCCTTTAAAAATGGTATGTTTAATTAGGCCACCTATGGCATAATATACTAAATACATGGCTATATGGGATATTTTTTATTCAAAAACAATATCCATGTTATTTTATTGTAAGTATCATAAAGCAGGGCTATAGGATATTGATATATTAATGATACTTCATTTTGAAGCACCATTCTTGGCAAATGCTATGTGAGATTATCACCGTCTTAATGTCTTGGCCCCATGTCATCTAGAGGACTTTCTATCGTACAACGGTCAATGCAGAAGGAATTTTGAGATATGTTGTATGTATGTTTGAGATGAAGTGTAAATCTCACTCTTACAGCATTCATTTCATTGATAAAAATGAACTATGATATAGATAATTTACTAAGATCAAACTCTGTACTAGAGATCAATATTATATGATGAAATTTGAATGGAGGCGAGCCGCTGAAAATCTTACAGAAAGTCATGAAGGCTAGGAAGGTAGTTGCCCAGGATTATGGCTCTAGGGCACTTCTGAAGCTTCACTTGACACTTGAAGATGTAAAGAATGAGCAAGATTTGACTGGAGCCTCCAGCCAGAAGTGCAGGACTCTCCTCTGTGTGTCTGAAACAATTCCATTATTGTATTGGATCAGTCGATCAGGTATTGATAGGGGACAACTTGGTTGCCCTGGGAATGGGACATTAAGGCAATCTTACATAGAAGGAATGGATTCTGAAGGAAGCTTTGAATCATAACTCATTTTTCATTTATCTGCCTTTGCACTGGTGGCTCTGAGTTTCTAGTCTTTCTGAAGTCTTCCTGGACAGATATAGTCTTCCTTAGCTGCCATTCTTCTTTTGTTCTGGCCTGCTTTCAATCTGACAACAAAGTGGTGTTTTTTTTTTTTTTTAACCTTGTGCCTATCTTTTATGAATCTGTTTAAGTTCTCTTATCTTTGGCTTGGCCTTACTCTCTCTCTGTTCGTGTGTGTGTGTGTGTGTGTGTGTGTGTGTTTAGTTGAGAAATGTTGGAAAGGATGTAGATAAACACTTTATGTCTTAATTCTTGATGAGACCTGATCAGGGATTGACCAGACTTCATCCAAAAATTAACTATGACATTTTGACATCTCTTTGGAAAGAGCCAGTAAACTCTCTTAATAGAGGGAGGAAAAGAAATTAAGTTGCTAAATTTATAATGCCTTGAAATATGCATGAAGCTACTTACATCTTTAATATTATCCACCAAGGACATAGAGCTACATCCTAATCTGATATAACAGAGCCATCAGTTTCTCCATCAGATGAATCCCTGAACATTTTCTAAAAGTCAGAATATAATCCATGTGTAGACTTGAGTAAATTCTGACATTTCTCATGATGTGAAACCATTTTTTTTGTTTCCATTACAGATTTTGTCTATGATGAGGGAAATAAATAATTGAGAAAAGTGTGGAAGAAATTCTCCATGTGAAAAGTTTTGGACCCACCTTGACTCATGTTCTCACTGCCTGACTTTGAAGTTCCAGCATGCTCATGGCAGTTAGCTGTCCATGAACTGAGGAGAAGATTAAGGATGCCTGTTTAGTTTTACAAGGCGAGGATGAAAGAGTCAGGACTTAGAAATAAAAAGATCCAAACAAGCACAAGACCAAAAATTTCTGGCAAATAAAAGGAAAGAAAGGACTGCAGTGCAAACCCAAACAGTTGTTCAGATATACAAAATTATTGGGTGCTGGAAAGGTGGATCAGTGATTGAGAACATTTTGTTCTTGATGAGAAATTAAGCTACCAGCACCCACTTGCAACTCTCGGTCCATGGGAGTCAACAATCTCTTCAGGTCCCCACAGGTACCTGGAGGCAGAGAACATCAGGTGAGTCTGCAGATCTGTAGGACAGATATATTTTTGTATGCCAATTGTATTTGGGCAATTCACTCTTAGATCAGTTAAATTATAAATATTGATGCTAATGAGGTAAATTCATTATATTGTGGGGAATCTTAAATAACATTTGAAAGCCACCTCTAAATCATGTTATTCTCACACAGTACTTATGTGTAGATATGTGGGCTTCCAAAGTTTGTAAAGAGAGATTACCATCAGTTTCCTGAAGAATGTAGTGAGACCAAAGGGTTTGATGAGCACATATATTTTGGGCTATTTCCAGTTGGAAAAGTAGATATAAAAACTGGTTCAATCTTGTTAAGACTTCAGGAGGGATGTGATCAATTTTTGATCAAGACTTGCTGTTCCCTCTCTGCCCTGCTCCTTACCTGAATATCTGCTTGCAATTAGATTTGACAAGGAAAATGGAAGGGTTAGAAGAGGGCCTAAAATACTGTCTACTTTAACAATCAAGCTGAGAAAAAGTTTGATGGGAAGAAGTGGGCCCCAGCGTGCATTTAACAAGCTAGAGGTATTACCAAAGGGACAGAGATGGGCTGCTTGGTAATCAGAATGTTGCTTTCAGTGAATCTGGGCGAGGAGCCAAAGGTTCCAGAGATTCTAAAACATACAGAATTGTTTCTCAATCAAACACTCCATAGACGTATGGTAAGTTCTGCATTTGTTTCTAGTAAATGCTGAGGCTGTATCAGAACAGAATCCTAACCAAGGCTCTGGCGTTAAGTCCTTACAATGCTCCTGTGTTGCTAATTAAATAATTAATTCCCCAGAGATCAACTGTGTTTAAAATTTTCTCACAAGGAATTCTAAAGAAAAGTTACAGGCTTTGAGGGGGTAGAGACATGGTTTAGGGGTTCGGAACACACACTTCAGTCCCCAGCACCCACATCAGGCAGGTCATAACTCCCTGTGACTCCAGCTCAAGGGAAATCTAATGCCCTCCTCCAGCCTCCGTGGACACCAGCACAAAGGTGCACATGTTTGCATACACATTCATATAAATGAATCACACAAATATCTAAAAAAGATTATTAATAATCTAGTAATAACAGCATCTTTATCTGGCCACACTTGGCAAACTTTATTAGGAGATAATAAAATTAATAGCCTGCTGTATTCCATCTTGGGCCTTTGTATTAAATACTTTGCCAGTGTTGGAGGCTAGTTTCTTAATTGCTTTAGTTCATACTGTAAAACTCTGGACAGTAATCATGATTGTTTTATTCAGGACAGATGTCTTATGGAGAAACAATAAAATTTTACCAAATGAAGTTGTCGTAGGTTGAGGGACACTGAAAAAGCTAATTTGCATGATTTATATCATTCCTGTATATAATCCAGAGCTGTGTTCCTACAGTAGAGACTTTACAAGGTTCAGACAAGCTCACACATGGAGATATTAGTGATAAGACAATGCAAAGAAATAAAGTTTAGTGCAGATTCATTAGAGGTATGCTTGTCTATGGGACAACAACACCTCATGGAGAGTCTCTCTTAGGGTTTCTATCGCGGTGATGAAACACCATGAACAAAAAAACCACCTGGGGAGGAAAGGGTTCGTTTCAACTTTCTCTCAAGTTAATAGTTTCCTCATTGAGAGAAGTTAGTGCAGGAACTCAAGCAGAGCAGGAACCTGGAAGCAGGAGCTGGTGAAGAGGAGGGGTGCTGCATGCTAACTTGTCCCCTTGACTTGCTCAGCCTGCTGTCTTGTAGGACCTGGGACCACCAGCTCAGGTCTGGGTCTTTCCCCATCAATCACTAATTAAGAAAATGCCCTAATGGCTTGCCGATAGCCTGATCTTATGGAGGCATTTTCTTTACTGAGGTTCTCTCCTCTCAGATGACTTTGGCTTGTGTCAAACTGACAGAAAACTATCCAGCACGGAGGCTGACAATTCAAGGCAACCAGACACTTGTCATGAAGACAAGAATTGCATTACACATAGCTATGAAGTACCAGGATCTCCAAAGAGTGGAGAGAAAACCAGGCACAACGCAGTGCAGATCTGTGTAAAAATTAGTTTATTTTTAAAGGAACATTTCAGATCACACTTGTCAACATGTGCTCTGACCACACTCATCCCATCAACTCTCTCTGTCTTCCATCCATCCCTGTTCACCCACTTCTTTCCAATGGATCTCCTCCCTCTGCCATGTCCATCTTTCACTTTTTTTGTTCAGGCCCCAGACCCTCATTCTCCATCACTCTGTGTTGAAGATTGCAGCAGCCAGGTCTTATCTAGAAGTCTATTACAAAGCCCCAGCATTTCCTCCCCATCCTCTGGTTCACACAGCTCTGCTATCCCCATCTTGTGCAACTTTGTCTGGGCTACTTCGGTCCTTAAAATTGGTTTTTATCTACAAAAACATTTGTTTTCTCGTGGGACTGATGATGATGCTCAAAAAAGTATCAAACTAGTTCAGCTGATGTTTATTTCGGGAGGGAACAGAAGGAAAACTTGCTTTTGCTGAGATTTCAAAGAAAAAAAAATCTGTCCTTGGTATCAGATACCTGAGTGTCTCAGCAGTAACAATACCAGGAATCACATGTTGAATGCTCCTTGCTTCTAAATCCCTTTTCAAGTAGTTCTTGTGCATTCTGTATTTTGTGAGATAGGCATACGTTCTGTAGAAATGGAAGTGTAGGTCAGACAATTCAAATGTACGAGGAAGGACCAGATGAGGACTCAGGTTCTGACAACTTGTCTTCAAATCCCATGACCACGGCCTTTGTGAAAACAGAGAACTCTCAGCAGAGGAATCTAAAATGGATAAGGAAAATGGGATACATTTGCATAATGGCGTACTACACAATAGAAAAAATAACGACATCTTGAATTTTTCAGGAAAATGGATGGAGCTAGAAAACATCATTTTGAGTGAGGTAACCCAGACACAGAAAGACAATTATCACATGTACTCACTCATAGGAGGTTTTTAAACATAAAGCAAAGAAAGCCAGCCTATAAACCACAACCCCAGAGAACTTAGACAACAATGAGGACACTAAGAGAGACATACACAGATCTAATCTACATGGGAAGTAGAAAAAGACAAGATCTCCTGAGTAAATTGGGAGCATGGGGACCTTGGGGGAGGGTTGAAGAAGGGAGGGGAGAGGCAGGGAGAGGAGCAGAGAAAAATGTACTGGGTTTTTGATCCTACTGCACCTATTGGTTTCGTGGGAGCCTAGGCAGTCTGGATGCTCACCTTACTAGACCTGGATGGAGGTGGGTGGTCCTCGGACTTCCCACAGGGCAGGGAACCCTGATTGCTCTTTGGGCTGACGAGGGAGGGGGACTTGATTGGGGGGGGGGGGGGGGAAAGGGGAGGCGGCGGTGGGGAAGAGACAGAAATCTTAAATAAATAAATAAATAAATAAATAAATAAATAAAAATAAAAAATCAATTAAAAAAAAGAAGGAATTCCCAGGAAACAGTTCAGCAGGTGAAGGTGCCTGCCATCATGTCTGCAATCTGAGTTTGGTTCCTGGGATCAACATGGTGGAAGGCAAGAACTGACCAGAGTGATGACTGCTAACTCAGACCCCTCTTTTCTTCATACACTCAGGCATCTGCTGGCTAGGAAACAGTCCCGTCCATAATTAAGATATGTCTTCCTCATCGATTAATGTGACCAAGATAATCCTGCACAGGAATGCCGAGATATTCCTCCCCCAGATGATTCTAGATTTTTATCAAGTTGGGAACACTAATCAACATCACTGGGGACTCTACACTGCCTTGGGTTTTTTTTTTGTAACAAAATACTCCAGTTATCAATATGAGAATCACTCACAAGACTAATAGCATCATGAGCAAGCTACTGAATGGATCCCTGGGGGAGTGTTTCATGTCTCCATATTGTGCTTTATCTAAGAACAAGAAGAGAAATGAAACCCATGTGGGAAACTGCTGGTCCAGGAAAGAAGCATTATTGAAAAAAAAGAAGAAGAAGAAGAAGAAGAGAAACTGAAAACAAAACCATGAGGCCATAATGGCAATGATAAAGAATCAGAAAAACCTTCAGAAATACTAGGCAAATGTTATGAAGCCAAAAGCTGAGTAAAGAAAGATATCTGACAAGAACCGCATCGGAGGACATCTAAAGGTGAGCTAGCAGACTCATAGCCCACCCTGGATTAGTCACGCATCAGAACCAGAAAGGAGAGAAGGGGTTAGTGATTTGACAGCATGGGACTCTGAAGTTCTTTGAGAATTTTGAAGCAAATGACAGAATCGGGAATGAATGAATAAATTTTATTGACGGATATAAAAACAGACAACAATAATCAAAGTCATAACCAGTCAAACGTCCTTGCATGTGCTGATCGAAAGGTGCAAGGCAATGGGTACAGACTCTTGCTGGGACATATTTAGAACCTGAAAAAGGAGAGCATGAAAATCAAATGAGTAACTCCTATTTGCCTGCGGGGGAAAGGAGACCATGACTAAAGCATTTTATGTAATCCTAAATGACAAGGATGCTTATCTAGTGTGGAAAGCCTTCAGATGGTCTGGTAATATAGCCAGCCAATTTGCCCTTCGGTTATAAAGAGACATAAAAGCGTGCTTGTTTATCAAACCACTACTTTAAATGTTACCTATGGGCTGTTGTCTTTTAAAAGTCGCTCGGTGACACACAAAAGCAAAGGGAAATTGAAAATAGAGAGTTAGGGCGAGACAAATAAAATGAGATCATGATTCATCAGAGGAATGGGACTATAAACATGGAATATCGCCAACATAGTTGGTGCAAAAAAGAAAACGAAAATATTTAAATGCATAATGCTGAAATTTCATGACAGTGTTTGCTATGTAAAACCTCAGCTTATATTTAACAAAACCAGCAAGTATATGGAAAAAAACCGCTTCTCGAAAACTCAAAAATTAGCACTAGTAGAATAAGAATGCATGGCTCCAAAATATTGCAGATTATAATATATAAAAGTAATAGGAACCATTTGAAAATCCATGTAGAGAAGAAAACAAAAGAAACAATATGAATTTAAAGCAAAGAACAGCGGAGTGGACAAAACACAGCCAAAACATTGCAGAGAAAAAAAGAAAAATATTTGCTTGTCTCATTTGAGAAGAAAGTCATTACAAGGAACAAAGACACCTATCTAGGGCCTGGAAAGATGGCTCAGTGGTTAAGAGTGCTTGGTGCTCTTGCAGAGGACCACAGTCTTAGCGTTGATATTGGGGGTTCACAACTGCCTGTAACTCCAGCATCAGGAGATCTGATGCCCTTTCCTGGCCTCTGTGGGCACTGCAGTCACATGACATATACTCACAGACCTATATACACATGAATAAAGACAGAAATGAAGTGAGACAAGTAATAAGTAGCAAAAAATAAGATAAAATTGTGATCAACTGTCGCATAATATTGCAGCTGTCAGGCTCCCCTACACTTATCGAGACATAAACTGGGAATGGAAGTGAGGATAAATGTCCCTCAACTTTGAAACTTCAAGATTCTAGTGAATGAAATAAATAATAGAATTAACAGTGAATATCAAACTTGGCAAATATTTGCAAAGTTATGACAGTCAAATGAATGATCTTAATAGAGTTTAATAATTAAATACTGAATGCAATTGGATTATTCTGTGCAGAAACGACCAACGATCAAAGCAAAAACAGGGAAGGGAAGAAGCAGGTGATGAAGTTTACCACAATTAAGGACACAGCAATGCAGAACCAAATGCAGTTAACTATTAGCCTGAAAGAGTGGGCACTTTTCAGTTTGAACCCACTTGCAAACTCTAAACATTTTTGACAGTCATAAAAAACTATCAGTCTTTTATTGAAGGCATGTCGTACTTTATATTTAATGCCCTAAAATATTTATTTCTTTTGATTCAGTAATTTTAGGAAAGAAGGTATTTATATTTATTCATACAATATTGTATTAATGGAGTTTCAAAGCTTAAAGAAATGACCTTCTAAAACTGGTAACTATTCAGATTATAGATCTTGAAAACTAGGTGGGAATAGAGCTAGGGTCAAAAGTGAACAGAGCGGTGTGTGTGACTAAGTCATAGAACCTCAGATAGAATATTTATCTATTTATATAGCTATCATTATATACTTAAATATATAAATATGAATGTGTGTGTTTGTGTATATTTTCACCTCCTTAACTGTTACAGCCACAGGAAATGCCTAATAATGTAATAAAGAATCTGTCACAGCCTTTATGGTTTTCCACAATGGAGAAATATAATTTTAAGGTGAATGTCAATAATAAAATGATATTTTTTTTTAAAAAATGGATATTTTAACTTCCCTATTCAAGTATAACTAAATAATCTGCACATGAATAATGGGATGTTTGAAAAGACAAAAATATACACAGATGTATTGAAAGTGTTGCTAAGATAGCACTGCAGAGATGAGGTCAAGTACAAATTCTGCGATTCCAGAGTTTGGTAACTGTTATATTTGTTGGCATTCTGTCATGTGTTGACCTCTAATCATTGGCCACATGCAGTTGCATATGGGTGAGGATAGCTACAAATTCATCCAAGACAAAATTGGAAACATGAAATATTATGAAATTTTCAGTAATTGCCCTCATGTGTTGCAAAGAGAATTTTTATTTTTTGATGAGGGCTGAAAAAGATACTTTTGTAATTTTGGAGGGTTAGATTAGGTTTAGTGCTTCCCAAGCATGAACTTTGTAGATGACATCATCACATCTTGAGGTCCACAGGCTGGACGGTTTAGGTGAATGAGTTAAATGGTGAGTAGGTGAATAGAAATTTCATCTTTTTAAGTCCCGCTGCATGCTTATTTTCAGTGATCTCGGAGGATGGCATGGATGGAGGTTGTCTGTGGATTCACCACCTTGGGCATCCCTTACAAAGAGAGGATTTTGCTATTGCTTAGTTCATATCATCTAACCTCCTGACAGGATCCCAGACAGGCACTAATTCCATGGGTTATGGGGTCAGAAGGAGGCATGGTTGTAGACTGGTTCACCAAGCTGTTTCAGGTCAGTGACAATCATCATCACTGGGTGGGACCTTGGTTACAACATGAATTTGCCTTCTAGGCTTGTGACACTTCCACCAGCATCACTGTTAGTAGGTCAGTGAGCCTGGAGTTCATCATTTTAGTTAAACTGCATGGCTATTAGAGCACTGCAATCCTGTCTCTGGGCTCCAGGTTATACATTTGCCATGTTGTCTTTTATATGGGTGCAGTGGGTTTGGATACATGGATTTGGGTGCATAGATTTGGATGCATGGATTTGGATGTATGGATTTGGATGCATGGACTTGTATGCATGGATTTGCATGCATGGATTTGGATGTACATATTTGGATGCATGGACTTGTGTGCAAGGACTTGCATGCATGGATTTAGATGCATGCTCTCACACTTGCACAGCAAGTACTTAACTCACTCAGAAATGTCCCCAACACTCAAAATATTTTAGGAAATGTATATTTGATAAATATTCTCAGATATATGTCCATGCCCTTTACTGTCTTCTAATAAAGATATATTTTTTCTTTTTCATAGGGCTATTTATAATTTGCCTATTTAAAACATACCGTCATTTATGCTCTTCCCCAGTTTTTAAGGTAGACCTGTGTCCATTTTTATTTGTTCCTCATATTAAGCAATAACAAAGCATATTTTCCACTTAAAAATGGAAGTGTTATCAAAAGAGTATAAATAGCTTAAACAGAGCTATGTCAAGCACCATGATTGAAGTAGTCAGACTCTCCCGACAAAGGAAAACCCCAAACTGAACAGATTCATAGCTGAATGCTATTGCACTGGTTAGTTCTAAATGTCAACAATTCACAACTTATCAGCATCCGGGAAAAGAGCCTCAGCAATTTATCAGTGAGGAATTGTCTTGATTGTTAACTGGTGAAGAAAGATCCGGCCCACTGCAGGTGATACCATTCCCTAGACAGATGTTTTTGAACTATATAGGGCAGGCTCTACTTTGTTTCACGTTGTGCTCTATCTGTGAGTCTCTGTGTCAGAGGACTTCTTTCTTAAAAGAATAATAGGTTTAAGAGAGTCTGGGCTCATCCTAGCCTGTCTAGAGTTCATCATAATTAATTCTATCTATGACATCCTGATTTACAGGGAAGATCCTGAAGTATTCATGCTGAAGACTTTAGTACATCCTTTTGTATATTAATTTAACCCATAACAATTTCACATTCTAATATATCAGCCATTAACACTTTTGGAATGTAAGAATATTCCTGAACAAAACATTAAGTCACAAAATGAGCATAATCTTATTTTTTAAAAGCAAAACATGAATTTTAATAAATAGAAAATATAAGGATGTATCTTCAAGTCTTGTAGCAGTCACTATCTGTAGGTGAAAGAGAACACTGTACATTTAATTTTTTTGCAGTGGCTCTGAATTAATTTTGTGACTAAATACTTTTGATTTAAATAACTAAAGTTATTTTAGTAAGTAATACATTTGTATAAAATCCAACTCTTTAGTTTTTAAAAACACCGTACTTAAAAAAAGCCAATATTTTAGGAAATTTATTGATGCCAATGAATTCCCATCCATAGGAAGGGTAGAAAGGGAAATTAAGATTTGGTTGTGAATTTGGGTACAGCCATTCCTATATTTGGAAGAACTGATTGAACCATGGGGATTTGTAATTGCCTAGGTTTTCAGTGGATTGGGGTATCAGGAAAGGATTGCTTTTGTTATTATTTCATGTCACTAAAATCATGTATTTATACAAACATACAAATGCCGGTATTTGTGTATTGACGACACTTGTTCTAAAACTGCTTCTGTGTGGCAAAATTGAATCCTAGAAGAAAGGGAAGAAGCCTCTGTAGTTCAAGATTCTTAGGTGATGTTAAGTCATAATGAATGTGTAGGTATCTATGTCTTTATTTTGTAATATTTTAAGAAAAAATTATTTGTGGAATTGTTCCAAAATGACATGCAAGACATGGCCAATGCAGACGTTCCTTTTCATTTTCCAAATCCTGCATTTCTACGCTGTCTCATATGAATTTCTAGTCTGCATCATGTTCTCTGATTAAGGGAAGCGTTGTCTGGCTGCAAAGTTAGACAGACTACTGCAAACGTGAGTGTGAGATTCAAGCCCTGAAGTGTTAATCTCGGTTTCTAGAATATTTGCTAGGATTTCACTGAGAGCTCATAGGTGGTTTTTAGACATCAAATTAGGGCCCCTCAGCTGACTATTCAGTGTTTCAGCAGAAGTACAAAGTAATGCTAAGCTTAGCCGAGGAAAAATGAAATAAACCAGACGAGTAAATATTTGGAGCACATCTTGGTGTGGTAGTTAGTTCTCTTGGGGCAGCCCTCCTAGTTTCTTGGTGCATTCGGTGGAGGCAGCTGAAGGTACTCCTGCCATAATTTGGTCTCTCAAGAAGAAGTGGTACTTAAGATTTCAGAAAGTTGCGTGATGGATGAGCAGGGCTGGCTCATTTAGAAAGTAATCACTGTGTCTAAAATTCCTTCCCAGAGACATAGAGAAATCTACCCCCTCTCCTAAGGTTCCAAAAATAAACCAAGACCGATTCCACCAAGTACACTCTGAGAAACCAATGGGTTAATTTTGCTGGTGAGGGGTTACATAGGGGAGGTAGTTGGACCTCACCCCAACAGACCACATCTGTAAAGCCTTTACCCAGAAGGGAGGAAGGCTTTGCCCTAGCAATGAGCTCTGCGTGTTACTCTTCCCTTGCTGAGTATATGATACATATTCTAGCCCTTCACCTGGGTCATTGCAATTAAGGTGAACCTGTGCACAACAGAGGGTAGGGAGCAGACTGCACATGAGAATCGAATACTCTTCTTTGCCCCTATGTGTGTGGATTTAAAGCATAAAGAGGTCCAGCTAGTATGATATTTCTCAAGGGAGTGCAGTTGAATGCACCAAGATGGCTGTTACTCAGTGAACAGTCTCTCAAGACACTTACCTATCTTGCCTCTTCTATGAGGGCTGGCCTCTCTTACACACAAGATCCCAGTTTGCCCTTTAGTAACTGGTTGATGGTCCATCTCTAAGCCCCTATACCAGGGATGATGAAATTAAGGGCAAATCCATGAGTTCAGTTGAACAGAGTGTGGTTATCAGCAATTGTGTTGCTCAGTAAAAGATTTTGTTCTTTGCTGGTCTATACCTATTAGATCCTGAGATTGTTTCAGTTAGCAAAAGCAAGTAATAATAAAATGTAGGTTTATTTTTGCCATATAGCAAAATTAAAAGATTCAGAACTTTATTCAATCAATCCAAGCATAATCAATAGACTTAAGATAAATATTAAGTAGACAGAGTATTGCAAAAAATGCTAGCTCTCTTCTCAGTACCTTTCCCTTTGAATGTATTAAGCCAAACTTCATATAAAAATATCTGTGCTGTTTATACATGGACAATGAAAATTTATATGCTTTGTGCCAGCAACCACTAATGTTTTCTCCTTTCCTGTGGAATGGGATAGGAGAGAGGTTCCTGCCTCTGCATCTAAACCTTCAGCATTCAGGGGCATCCAAAGGCACATGTGTTTGAAGTTCGGTCAAGTTGACCATCATCTCCTCTCTTCCCTTCCCTTACCCTAGCATTCCCGTCTATCTCACAGGCCAGTGAGTCAGAGTTGTTGGCCACACCCTCTGTCTACTGGAGGTCTGCTTGTGACCTTTCACCAGCTTTGTTGGCTTAGGATTGAACTCCCTCTGCTGAGATTGCTCATCCTTCTCTGCCAGAACTGGGTGTGGAGTTGAGAATGGGCAGGGACAAGACCCAGACTCTTGCCTTATTGAGTTCATAGCTTAGAAAATAAGAACATTCACCAAATATTTACTTAATCCAACAAAAGATTATATACATTCATAATGGGCACCATGATGTTTTGAAATCAAGTGATAGTTCAATGAAGGAAATCTGCATGTATTCTTTATATATTTTATTTTCTTTTTACCTGGTTGGGAGACTTTTAAGTCAGTTTAAAAATACTAATAAGTATGTTCTTGTTTGTGTTCTTTTCTAGTTGGGATGACAAGCTACCTCCAGAGTCACTTCAGGAAGGGAGGGTGTCCCTGTTGTGGTGGGTAACAATGAGAGCAGGCATGTGCGGCCCTTGCTCACAGTTTATCTGTAGCCAAGAAGCAGAGGGATGCTAGCACTCACCTTGATTCCTTCTTTTTATTTTGTTCAGGACTCCACCGCCTTGCATGGGGCGGCTCATATTCAGGGTAGGTCTTTTCTACTCCGTGGTACCTTTCTGAGAAGTCACTTATAAGTACTCCAAGAGGTGTGTTTCCATGGTGATTCTAAACCAGCCCAGTTGACAATAAAGATTAGCTACCATAGATATTTATTATATGTGTAACACTGTTCTAAGTGTCTATGACAAAACAATGAAAGAAAACCAAAGATAAAATATCAGTTTAAAAGAATATCACCTCAGTATGTATAAAATGTCAGCCATTGATGCATCAGAGGACAACCAAAGTGCTGCAACACAAACCAGGAAATGGAGCCTGAGCTGGCAGCTGTGGTATCTAAGCTGGGCCCTGAAAGATCAGAAGGTCTTGGGCGAAGGGGCTAAGCAGAAAAATGTACCGAAAAGTAATTAAAAGGATCACCAGTTGGATCCAAATCTTTCCTGGCAATAGAGCTAGATTCACTTAGGGCATCTTTTGACATTGTTCTGTAAAAACAAAGCAAAACTCAATGTAAGAAACCATTGGAAATGAACTTAGTGGACACAACCCAGACTAGATGGCGCTACAGCTGCCTGTTCCTAGGCTCCCACATAGATAAAAGATCAGCCAAGTTCAAAACTCTCACCCACTTTGAGGCTGATTAGATGTTGCAGGATTGAGCTCACCCATGACCTGAAAGTATCTCAGCTGACCTGCATACTCTTGAGCCTTAATAAATGTTTGGTGCTTTTAGCTCCCTGAGTTTTGAGCTTTTTTTTTTTTCCATTTTGTATATATTAAGAATTAATTTAACCACAGAAGACTTAGGAAGAATAAACTTTTAAAGCTTTTGCTTTGGGTGAGGAAAAAAATGGTTCTCTAACTCTGTGATAGATAACGAGTTGAAGATTTTGAAAACTAAGTGGTGAACCACTCCCATTAGAAATATACCCACATTAAATCATGCTGCCTTTGAGGTGAGTAGAAATTCTGAAAGGAGAAATGTAGAAAGGTACCTGTGAAGCACAATTTTTTTAGTTACAAGTTTAATGGCAATTATTGTTTTTGATTAAATATTAAAATGGCAAATCTTTGACTCTACACATTTCTCACGAATAACCAGTTTCCCCAATGAATAATTTAGAGTCTAAGCCTGAACACTGTTCCTGGGGTTTTAGGTGCTGAGGATGGAGGAAAATCCATCTTACTAATAGACAGATTCTGAGAGGTTATGAAAATGTTAACTGATTTTTTTTTCTGGATATTGGAATTAAGAGTCGACATTTCTGGTCAGTCATTATTCTTCCTCTTGTATCTTTATTTTTGATAAATGCTGTTGCTGTGGTGATAATTATTTGGTCATACACATTTTATATTGTATTTTCTATTTGACCCACAACTTATTTGAAAGTGAGATTTGGTTCACTTAAATTTTTGTGGGGACTAGCTCATTCTGTTATTTCTGGAGTGGATCGAATAGTAAGGTAGCTAGGCTGCCCTGCGATATCCCGACGAGCCTAGCATGCAGATGGTTTAGAGTGCTATGGTTTATTCCAAAGCAGTAATATTGGAGGATCGGTAACTGCTGAGTTGGTATTGGTACCCATGGTATTGCTCAGATCTTCCATGCTTTTTCTGTTTTTCTCTGATCTTTTTTTTCGATTTCTAAGAGTTCTAAACCAGTCTCTTCAGGTAATCATAAAGGAGAACTCAAGCTGACATTTAAATTCTTTTCTATCTCATTTAGCTTAAATTTTGATTTATCCAAAAGCTGTGCGAGGCGTACTCTTCAAGTCAGTGCCACCAACGTCTTCATTCTCAGCTGCTAGCTGACAGAAAATGGAGACAGCCAGAGGAGACATTCCACACCCCTGCCCCCCACCAAACCATCCATCTATCCAAGAACTTGTTTGTGGTCGTCTCGCTAGAGACATAAAGACTTGCCTCTGCCATCTTCCCTCATCATCAATTTCTTCCTAGACTTTGCTTTCCACTGTACCTGTCACTGTCCTATTTTTAGTGTGGATTATCTTTCGTGATGTGAAATCGGTGTGGCAATCTTCTGCTGCCGGAGAAGCAGACATCAACGAGTCTTCCTGTGATTAACTTTTTTCAGAGACTGGAACTGAAAGTAAAATGCATTCTTTTTTCTTGAAGGGTAACTATTAGAACCTGGATGAAAGCATTTGCTTTGGCCCACATTTTGAAGGAACGCAGTGCATTATGGTAGGATAAGCATGGCGGCAAGAACTTGAGGCAGAGAGTCACATGATGGACTTCAGTGCTTAGCTTCCTTTCTTCTTTTCATGGCCTGAGCCTCCAGCCCCCGGGATGGTGTTGTCCGTATTTATTGTGAGTCTTCTCTTTTCAGTTAAACCCTGAGGTATGTTACCATGGTGATTTTACATCCAGTCAAGTTAACAATGAAGAATAAGCAATGCAATTTTAAAGGTTAAAGTCTCTAAAAGGTTTCTCGTCTTTTGTTTTGTTGCTGGTAGTTGTTGGATGTCACCACCGTTTTTGGCTTCCCTGGTTCCTTGGCGGGTGGAGGTGTCTTAATAGACAGCCACAAATGTCTGCCCCTATGGGATCTCAGACCACTTACTTTTCTTGTCTTTTACAGAAATGATAGAATTGATTTATATTGTATTAAAGTCAAGGCTGCCATTTTGAGACCACCCCTTGTTCCCCAGTTTGTAATTGAGCCACACAATGAAATATGATAGGGGCTGGAAAAATGGCTAACTGGTGAAACGTGCTTGATGCTTTAAAGAGGACCTGATTTTGGTTTTTAGCACCTATGTTGGGTGGCTCACAACAATCTATAACTCCAGCTCTGGGGGATCGAATGTCCTTTTCTGAACTCAGTGGTATACACACACACACACACACACACACACACACACACACACACACCTGAAAAGATATGATATAACTTTTCTTTAGGTTTTTCTGGGTTAAGCTTTTTCTCGTGTTGAAAGACAAGGATGAGAAGGGGAGAAAATGAAAAATTCCATGCCCGATACTCTACCCCTATCGCTGCCTCCCAGAGAGGAAAGAGCAGGAGGCTGAGTGGATTCCTGGGGCAGCATCTATGGGGTTCCTCCATTGGATATTGAACATCTTCACTCTCTGCCTAGATGAACACTATGTAATGCCATTTTTGTTTCTTTAACTTCTGGTCTGCGTTCCTCCATAACCCCTGTCATTTTTTTAATCTATGGTGTCTCTGGGGACAAGCAGTGACTTTTGGCCACCTCAGGATGGGGGATGTGATTTCCTTCTCGTGAGCCTCTGGAGAAAGGTGATGACTCATGTGTTACATTATCACCTGAGTGGGAAGTTGGGGAGAAATTGTATCTATAGTTAGGAGTAACAGCTTATTATAATCACCACAAGAACAGGGTTCAGTAGGTCTTGTGCCCAATCAAGTAGGTCAAGGAAGAGCCATCGGTTAACAGTGCCTGTTTCTTTGCAGTTTGTGAAATGGCAGGGGCAATCCATAAGATGTTCTTTATACTTATCTAGTTAATAGGAGATTTTTGATTAAAGTTATGCCAAGTTACCTGACAGAGAAGAGAGGATTTTCAGACCCTGGAGTCTAAAGATTGCATTAGCCTGGAAAGGTCCCCAGAGTTTAGAGATGAGATGTTTTAAAAAGCTACTTGAAGTCAAACCACAGAAAGAAAGGTAAAACCATTTTTTTAAAATTTAAATTTGAACCCAATATACATGTAGATTGTCTTGCTCTGAGAAGGGCCTGGATTGCCCAGTCCCATGACTTCATTCATTCTGTCACGGGAGCCTTTTCGTGGCAGACAGCTTAATGGCTTTTGTCTGACTCATGCCAGCGGATTGATGGAAGACAACAGAAAATTTAAAGATGAAAGGAAGAGCCAAGCAAAGACACTGGAGGGAGAAACAAAAAAGAGTCCTTGCTCGTGGGTTTATTTCCTGATAGAGAAACTGAAAGGAGGGAGAGCCGTTATGGCACAGGAGGGGCAACTTGGCTTTCCCTATCCATAGGACCAGGGCAGAGGTTTTGTGTAGCCAGAAACATAATAGTTTGCAACTGCCTTATGGAGTCACTGTCCGTAGAGATTTTTGGTTTTCACCCCATGCTAGTCACTTGCCTCATACGAGCTGCTCAAGAGAAGCCACAGCATCAGAGTAAGTCATGCTACTAATATTTAAATTCCAGGAAGAGGCATTTTTAACTCAGACACATGTAAAATTAAAGAGAAAGGAATACAAGGGAAGGGAGAAAAACGTTTAAAATCAAAAGAACTGAGTTAGATGCTATTATTCTTTTAAAAACGGCGGGTGGGGTGTGTAGACAAACACAGGATAGACGAGACACGCGCAAAAGGAGGAGACAAGACACGCGGCTCCCACGTGGGGTGGGTGCACTTTAATGGGGGGAGGGGGACACGATAAGGAATGGGTGTGCAAGATACACAAGGGTAAAGGGTAAGAGAGAGCGAGACCTCGTGGAAGCTCGCTTTTTAACGGGAAGCGCAAGGTTATCTGGGAGAAATGACCTGCACCTGAGCACGCCCGCGTGCGCAGGTATTCGTAATCCAGGAGAAGTCTGGGAGCTGTAGTTTCCAAAGGAACAACAGATTCCATTCTGGAGAACATAAACGGTTCTGAGGGGAACATTTAGTGGTAGAGAGGAGGAGTGTGTTTCGTCACCTGGACGGCCGTCAGATATGGGAATTGTGGTCTTGGTTGGACCTGAGTATTTCCAGTCCTTGGCTCTTTATACAGGCACTTTAAATAAGACTTACAGATATGCAAACACAGAAAGATGCTTTTATTTGGGGTGATGTGATAGTGCAGACTAGGGAGGGAGACACTATCAAGATTGACAGTGGGCCACATGCACGAGGGTGTTCAAGGGCCCCGATTATATGTTGGGGTTCCTTTTATGTGGTTCAAAACAAGTAGGAGATTGGTTGCCAAGGGGTCTGGCGTCCTATTTTAATCGATAGACTAGGTTATAACATAATTATTTTCTTACCGCATATGTCTCTTTCCATAATAGATGTCATTTTAATCACATGCTTTCTGCATAAGATGTTGAACAGTTGAATCTTCCTAAAAGTTTGAGAAACAGTTTGCTGCATTTGCGTGCAAACTCATTTTAGTCCAGATCAGGATTTCTGTTCTTCACACCTGGTAAGCTGAGTTAAATTTGAATAGAAATTGTCAAAATTTGACCATTATTGGGAACCAAGTCCATTGCTCAGAGAGGGTTGTAAACGTACCCTGAAGCATAGGGGGGTCTGAAGTTGCTGGATTCATTGCTTAGAGAGGAGTGTATATGTATAGCCTATGAAGATAAAGATTCAAGACTGCCCTGTAAAATGCACTGTTCGAAAAGGAGAAATACACATAACCCACACCAAGCTTTGTTCTAGGTTTCTGCACTATTCCCCATGCAGGCTCGTCTCAGGCTTTTTGCGCCCAGCTAGTCCATTGTGGCACTCCTTCCTAAAATTCACAAGGACAAATATGCTATTGTCAATATGTCAATACCATATTCAATTTTATTTCACATACTACTGGGTCTGGTATATGTAATATAGGCACATTCTTCACGGTTTCCCTGCAAAAATAATGACGTCGGCTTTACTATATAAATATACACTTTTCCCAGACTGATTTTCATCAAGGAAGCATACTCCACTGACCAGTGAAGACAGAGCTTCAAACAGGACAGCTGCCTGAACCAAGTATTTCTGTCTTGATAGAATGGTGGCGTATGCACATATTGGCTCAGACTGGCAAGGAAAAGTCATATCGGAATGTTTTTAGTTTATATTGTCATGAAAGTCTATCAGTTTGACCACTCCATAACATTAAAATTGCTTTCATAGTCTCCAAAAAAATCTAAGCAAGCAAGCAAGCAAGCAAACAAACAAACAAAAAACATTCTTTTTATATCATCTCCTTCACCCACCATCTATTTATTTTCTTCCCTGATCACAGAGAAATAGAAAAAAAATCATTTATTTAATGGACTTTTCAGATTTTGTCTAAGGGCAGGAATGAGGGTAAGGCACCAGAATGAAGCACAATTTTGGAGCCATGCTGTAAAGGGTCAAAATTTAATTTCCCTACTTCCTGCCTACATGGTTTCAATTCATTTTTGTTTGTAGAAATGGGGAGTTGTAGGAGTGTATTAGCCCTCCTCTCATTGATGTAATAAAATGCCAGAAAAAGAAGCAGCTTAGGGAAGGAAGCATCTATTTTGGTTGACAGTTTCAAGGTGCAGTTTGTCATGAGGGGAGGACACGGTGACAGGGACATTAGGCTGCTGGTCACATTGCATCCGTGGTCAAGAAGCAGAAAGCATCTGTAGCCTGTGTTTATCTCAAGTTCTCCTTTCTTTTCAGTCCAGAAACCTAGCCCACAGAATGCTGCCCATAGGTAACGTGGGGCTCCTCCCCTCCCTTACCCTAGATAATCACGCAAGGCATAGCCGGAGGCTTGTCTCCTAGGAGATTGACTGTCACATGGAAAATTATACTATTTGCAAATAATTCCATGAAATGACACAGAGTGCACCAGCCAGTGCTGGTCACAGAGTAAGGAACCTGTAGCTTAGTCACTTTTCTCCCTCTGAGATTCCCCCCCCCCAGGCTTCTATCTGGACCCCCTCCGGGCGAATGGAAATGTTTCTAAGCCTTTTTTCACGTCTTTGCTCCCAACTGTAACTGTTCTGCCTCTTCTCCCAAGTGACACAGCTGAAAGCTGTTGGGAGAGGCTACCCTGTTAAGTCTGTGGCTCTGCAGTCTTGGTCCAAGTCCCTCAGCTGACAGGGCAGGAAGAACTCTGGCGGTCTAGGGAACATTCAGAGTCCTGGTCCACGAGCACTTGAGTAGAACGACCTTTGGGCTTGTACGAGAGGAAGACGTCCTGCGGAACATTTCCTCAGATAGATGTGGTCTCATTGGAGCAGATCTTTATCTAGACCAGCATAGGGTAGATTTCCAAAAATAGCCTCGATTTTTTTTCCCCTTTCCCTTTTTGCAGACTCATTTATACCGAATCCCACATGCTTAGGGAATATTTGAGGACTAGCAAGTCTATGAGATGCCTGCACGCTGGTGCCTGCTGTCAGTTGGCAGCTGCGAGCCTCTCCGTCTTCTCTTCCTGCACAGCTGTTCCCTCTGTGTGTGGCAGCCCACCCAGCTGGCCCGGGACGGAGAGCCTTTTTCTCTGTAGGGTGCAGAGCTAGAGAGGGTAGCACCTCTGTTTGTTTGTCCTAGATAGTACTGCTGGACTACATACCAAAGACAAGGGATGAGGAGATTCCACTCAGTCTCAGACAAAGAAGGGATTCTACTGAGAGATGACGATAGCCAATATTCTTCCGTTTTGGCTCTGGAAAAAGTTACTAGCTCCAGGAGTTAGTCCAGAGGGAATATCGCAGTGTCCATAAACAAGTTGGGAGGGGTGGTCATGGAGCGGAGGTGTGGGAAGATTTAATAATGTTGAGGATTAGCGATACTTTATTAAGATCATGAAACTGTCCACCCCCAAAAGAGTTCACTCAGGTTTGCCTTCATATCTATGTGACAACACTCTTTAATTCTTATTTAAAAAAATGAAGTTATTGATACTTTTCAAATTATTGTTGGGATAGCATTTTCCTGTGGTTGTCATGAGAAATAGCCACAGATATGATGACATTACTACCAACAAAATTTATTTTCTCATAGTTTTAGAGTCTGGAACTCTGAACTCTAGGTGTGCATAGGGTTGTGCTTCTTCCTGGTGCTCACGTGAGGGATTTTATTGCCCCTGTCTCTGTCATTTTCTGGGTCTCTGGCATTTCCTGACTTCTGGTTGCTTTGTTCAAATCCACTTCCATCTTCTTTTCATTGCCTTCTTTTGTGTGTGCATTTATGGCAAGTGTGAGTTTGCACGCGCATGTGTGTGTGTGTGCGTGTGTGCATGCACGTGCCTGATAAGAAAGGTATGATAGGGTTAGGGATGTAGATAAGTTTCTAGAATGCCTGCCTCGCATTTCAGAAGTCTTGCGTTAAACCCTCAACACTGTATAAAACGGATTATAGTGGCATACTTGCAGGGTTAAATCAGAATGAGAGGTTCAAAGTCACTCTTTGCTACATAAGGGGTTCAAAGCCAGCCAGGGCTTCATTGAGACCCTATCGCATAAAAGAACCAGTCATCAAACAAGCAAAAGATAACAACAAACACGTAGTGTAGCTTGACATTCAGGAGTTGATAGGTTAAATCCAGGGAAGGCTTCCCAGGCCAATGTCTTTAACTGACTCATACCTACAAAGTCCAGATTTTCAAACAAGGTGACACTATTTATATAGTCCAGGAAACAGAACCTGAGGTCTTTTGGGCCACTGTCCAGCAAGTCTGTCCAATGATGGCAAGAAACGCTGTCACGAGATTGTAAATTGTGGCTCAAGATCATCAGTATGGTGCTGTTGGCGAAAACAGCAAGTCAAGTCAAAATATCTCCTAAGGTAAATATCAAAGATGTATGTGAGGGCAGGAGAAAAATAAATTTGTGAATGAAGTCGTGAGGAATGGTAGCGAGCAGACAGAAGCCAAGAGGCTGGATCCTGAGCGCATTCAAGTAATTCCCATTGCTAAGGAAACCACTTCACGACTTCCTGTGTCTGTCTCAGCTCTGAACAGCTGCTCTGCTTTTTAGCTTGGCTTCCCTGAAGTACTTTAATTTCTAGGTGAAGAAAAATCAGAGCCGACAAGTTAGAACGAAAGGGGAAAATGATGGCCACGCGACACAACACAGAAACAAACGGTTTCGGTGATTGGTGACGTGAATGTTTTAAAAGAGAAGGCCGCTACTCCTTTTCCTTTCCCCAGAGTCCCCCGATCACAGGACAGGGGCACAGTTATTGGAAGTGATTTCTCAGGTCTGGGGCTTTTAGGTTTTGTGTGATGATAAAATGTAAGCCAACGATGGCGGTCCCTTTTCATCACTCAGAAGTGTCTTAATAGCTAATATTGGTTGACTTTCTCTCCTTTTGTTGGTTTCTATTCAAAACGAATGTGATTCTGGACACCTCAGTGTGTCTGTGAAGGGGTGAGAGGGGCGCCTTCAGTTTAGCAAGAAGCTTACACTCTTCAGAGGAAAGTAGTTTTAGCTTTGTCAAGAAGAGTTCTACCAGGAGACTCCTCTCTTCCACTCTCTTTCTACAGTGCTCTTGTCATTTGTGTAATAGAAGGATTATGTGCCCACCAGGTTCCTTCTTCCTCTACTTTCTCCAACACTGTGGCCTTCTCTTTTCTTTCCAAAAAATTCACTATCCTCTAATTTTTTTTTTTTTTTTTTGCAAAGTAGGGACTGGTTGTAGAAACCAGTCATTACATGCTACACTTACAGGTGCCATTGCACTGAGGAAATAACAGACTGAAATCTAGAATAACTTTATCTTTCATTAAGGGAAAATTCAAGACACTCCTCAGAGAACAACTAAGTGACACTCTGCAGCAACCTTAATTCATCTCTAGATTGGCAGTCTCTGGATTGAGAGAGTATGGTCACACATCCTGCTACCCAATGTGACAGTCACCTGCTGCCAATGCCTCAAGAGTGGTGACTGTGACCAAGAAACAGAATTTCCTATTTTGTTTGGCTTTAACTTTATGTTGATTAAGATCAACATAGATTGCAGGTGAACATTATTGTTGGAGCCCGTGTCTCTAGATGAGCCCCAGTAACACTGTCTTATTTATTCTTATTTTTGTAATGTCTGATGTGGGATTCCCCTCTGTATGCTATAAATATGTTTTATTGCCATTAGTTAATAAAGAAGCTTCTTTGGGTCTATTGACAGGGCAGAAGAGAGCAAGGCAGGAATTCTGAACAGAGATGTAGAGAGAAAGTAGGTGGAATGAAAGAGATGACATGTAGCTGCCGAAGGAGACAGATGCCTGGAACCTTACCGGTAAACCACAAGCCTCATGGTAAGATATAAAAATAATAGAAATGGGTTAATTTAAGATGTAAGAGTTAGTTAATAAGAAGTCCCAGCTAATAGGCTGAGCAGTGTTTTAATTAATACAGTTTCTGTATGATTATTTCAGGTCTTGGCATCTGGGAAATGAACAAGCAGCCTCTGACTACAATTGTCAGTTTTGTTAGTACTTTTTAACCTATTAAGGGCCACATAGGAGAAAGGATCTCATCTTAACAAACCAAGACACAAGTGCATGCAGAATGTGATCTGGGCTCAGACTGTGTATGCATCTGATTTATGGTCATTATTAAGATATTTAAATAGTATTTATGTCACAAGATAATAATTTTTAAAATAAAATTATTTTAAAATTTGTATCATTTTATGCCGGGGATCAAACTTGACATTTTAGTATCTCAAGTTTGTCCTTGTCTTTTGACCCATGTTGTCATAATCCTCAGGTAAGAGACAGACTGGGCACAAAACCTTCACTCTTCTTCTTGCATGCAGTATGGGAGAGGGCTAGTTGCTGGAACATACAAACCCTGCCAGAATCTGTTGAAGGTTCAGACAGGACACCAGCCAGTTTTAGTTGGGGGTAGTTTTGGCACATCTGTGGGTGAGCTGTCCCCTCCCATGCCACTAAAAGTTGCCGGTGCTTCTGGAATGTTATTCCCCTCTGCTGCCGCCTTTGTCCTCTTGTTCTATTGTTAAGACATGGAGCTGATGATCTGCTGCAGACTGTCAACTCCTAGAGGATTATGCTCCCCTCCCTCATCACTTAAGTACCAGCCCAATGTCACAAACATCTCCACTCTGGGTGCCTCACTACCTCCTCTCCCTGCCCCGAGGGAAGGGAGCTCCGCACTGCAGTAGCAAGAACAGTTTATTCTTTTTATCCCTGACATCCATTGGATGATCATATCCAAATGACTTGGGAACATTCTCAGTATTTTGCAGATTTAGAACGAGGAAAAGACAGGATGACTCCAATGTCTGACGCAGAGCGCAGCTGCTTCTGAGAATCTCCAGTCTGGAAGAGAGACACATTCTGCAGGGACAGCAGACCTAGGACAGGGGAATCAGAGGGAATAAGTAGGCCTGATCTCGCTTCTCAAACCATGGTGTTGTTAACAAGCATCAAGTCTGAATTCCCTGATCTGGCCATCTTGAGTGTTCATTGTGAAATCATTATGTATTGCTTGTTTCAAATTGTGATTCTGATGGTGAAGATTCTGAACAACCAGGTACAAAACCTTTTTCTCCCTGTGGGGTCACTCCAGGTATCTGATTCCCCCACCCCTTCGCCCTCACCCCTCTACTAGTTCCTTGCCTCTGCACTGAGATGTTGAGGAGTCTCTATGCAAAGCAGGGTGCTAGAGCTTCAGGAATTAGCTGCTGGCTCTCACTTTGGGATTAATAAGAGAGGTGAAAATGAAGGTTAATTGCTTCTTCACAGAACAATTCTGAAGATAATTAATGAAAGTATTTTTTTCCTTAAGAAACAGGAGATTACCAATTAATTTTGTGAAAGACCTGAAGAAACTGTCTTATTATTCCTGGATCTGCTTTTCTAGGTAATGGAGGATAATTAACACGTTATCACTCAACATTAGTATAAGGAAAAAATAATAACCGGAACACAATGTTAAAACCCATGTGAGTTAGCAGAAAGTTTACAGGAAATAAAATGTTCATTTCCAGTTGTTACCATGAAGTTGAGCTGCAAAATCCAACTAGACTCAGCTTTCAGTGTTACAGTATATATCCACGTATGCATATTAAATAAAATATGCACATGACTTAATATGTGTGTACTGCAATACTGTCCTTTAGTGAACGCTATAGCCAATCTTCCTCTCAATCTTTTGTCATAGTTTTCTAAGATATGTTCCACGTTCCGAGATGGTGCTCATTAGAAAACATCATTCTTATAGAATAGAAGTTTATTCTCTCTGTGCATGAAAGCTTAAGGGGTTGAGACTGAGGATTGCCGAGAGAAAAAACGAGAACAAGAATCTGATGCCGTCGTGGCTTGAGACTCATAAAGAGGCCTACGTTGGGAGGCATTTGGTTGTCTGAACACAGCAGTAAAGATACAGGTGTCTGGGGACCAGATGTGTCCTCTGACAGGAAGACAGCACAAGGTTATCATTAAGAGAGTCTCAGTGTGAAGCGCTTCTGTCTGGAGTGAAGCTGTGACTATAGAGGGGTGGGGTTGCCAGGGCTCAAGATACAGGAAGTCTTAAATCACCATTGAGAGTGTGGCATTGTTATTAAGATGTGTGTATAGGGAGGCTTCTGGCCTCCCCATCCCAAGTCCGGTTGTGTTTTGTTAGTCTTGGGGACATGGAAGGTTCTGGGTATCAGAGGGAAATGGTGCAGCCTGTGGTGTTTAAATAGCTGTATTTAGGACCTGACACTCTTGTCAGCTGTTCCTGTGTGACACATTCCTGTCAGCTCTCAGAGAACCCTCTGGAAGTGAGAAGGGGGACAACACTACTCTTGACCCCCTTCTGTTGGGTAACTGGACATTGTAACTGGGAAACCTCCCTTATCCCACAAGAGCTGTCACTGGTCAGCATGTGTAAGCTCAGTGTGGGAAATATCAAAACACTGGCCACGGGAGTACACAAATTTTTAATGTTTGAAATTTTAATTGATCCGTCAATCATCTAGAACTATGTTACAAACTGTTATGTGGATGGATTTTTAAATTAGTGTTGCACTTTGGTAGCACAAATAACTATCTGGACCACAGAAAGTAAAGTATAAAGAAAATGATTTTTACAGGAAAAATTTTTATAGGGAAGCAATGAAAGCAATAGTGTAGTTTTAACGCAAATGAGAGAAGTGATGAAAAAATTGAATTCTCTTTACAAATTTAGTTAAGATGGATATCAAAACCTAAAGGAAACACAGGTAAAGCTATAGTCCAATATAACTGCAATGTAATGGAAAAGTGGCGAATACTGGAAATTAGTGTGTGAATATGCAGGAAAATATCAAACACTAACGCATCCACTGTAGACCTGATGGGTAGAACAATGCTAGGAAACCAATTTGTGAAACTCCTATTAATAGCCAAAGTAAAAAAACTGAAGATACATATGAAGATTTATGAAATATACATCTTCTTGTAGTAATTCATACTTCTGTTCATGCCTGCTTCTGATTTAATAGACTAGTCTTACAAGGACATGGGTAGCCAACATTTCTTTTTTGTGCTCAGCACACACACGTCTGTAGTAGCCGCATCGTCCGTCCTTAGGCCCTCGTATCCCAGCAAGACCCACCCACTGTCAGACGGTGAAGGATTGCTGTCAAGTTCAACTTAAAAGTCCAGTCTCCTGCCGATTGCACAACTTCTCTCTCTCTTCCCAGCCGAGGCTTCCCCACGGAGGTTCCAGAAGATGTTTATTCTTCCCTTTCTCTAGTTTTCACTTCCGCATTCCCATCATTTGGGTCCTGAGTTTGTTTGCTTTCTGGCCAGTCTCTCCGAATTCCAGGACCTACAGCTAAGATCTTTTAAGAACTGTTACCCATTCCGTTGTGGTACTCTGGTGGAAGGCAGAATATCTCAGCAGCTGGGCAGGCCTCGGGGGACTTCAGAGGACTTCATCTCTGAGAGAACCTCTGCCTCTGTCCTCTTTGTAGCTTGGTGGGAGGAGGGGACAGTGTTGCTCCTCCTGTATTCATCTGGGGAAAGGCCACCAGCTACCCAAAGCACCGTCACAGATTCGTTCTCCATCAGTCCTGTGTTCTGCTGATAAGAGATGAACAAAGACATTGCCAGATTCCAGGCAATCCCTAGAGAGCTGTCTGGCAGCTTCTGGGGCACTCTGTTTTGGAATGCAGAGTTCTTATCTCTCGTCCCCTGTACTGAGGGTTTAGTTGACCTTACAGAGGTAAAAAGGACTCTCTTCCAGTGACCTGCTTTGCTAGGATAGTCCTCGTTTTCTAGCAGACAGAGAAAGCAGCTTTATCCTCCTCCCTTCCGATCTTCTCTGCAAATTGTTTATTACCCTATGGGTAAAATGTCTGTCAATTTTTGTTCCTCTTGCATTTGCCAGCATAATTGCATTCATTTAGCCCTGCCGCTTTGCCAGCATCTCCTTTAATGCATCCCCCACCGCGCGTGAGCATTTTCAGACTTGGTTCGTCCACACCATGCTGAATGGTGGAATTTTTATACTCTGCGGTATGCTGACCTCTTTCCTCACTCAGAAAGAGCAGGCTGCATCAGCAAAAGAGTAAGTGCGTGGTGAGATGGACCAGGCTTCGAGGAACTCTTCCCAAAAGACAGCTAGCTGAGAAAAGAGGACTCTAGTACTAACATGATGTGGGGAGCACAAACCAAAGGCCTGGGACAAGTCCTAGGGGACCACCTGGTGCATTCATGGCTCTCATCTGGGAATCGTGCAGGATAGAGAAGCCTTGGAGAAGTCTGGAGGGCTGAGATACACTCAGAAATCATTAACAAAAGTTATTATTGTCATTATTTTAGTAGTGTGTGTGTGTATGTGTGTGTGTGTGTGTGTGTGTGTGCGCGCGCGTGCACACGTATGCACATGTGCACATGAGCTCAGGTACTGTGGAAACCAGAGATGTTGGAAACCTGGAACTGTAGTTACAGGTGTTGTGAGTCACCTGATATGGGTGCTGGGAGTCTTACTTGGTTCATGGTCTTAACCAGTGAAACATCACTCTAGCTTCCCCAAATCATTTCTAACAAGATGTGATTTCCAGGTGACAAAACTAACTATGAACCAAAAGTGAATACATAATTTAGAAAATACTTTAACAAAGATAATATGTATGCTCATATATATGTATATATATAGAAAACAGATAACACAGACACACACACACACATATATACAAAATAAGTATATCTCAAAAATTTAGAGTATTAGTCACACAGAATTGAGAGAAAATGTGTAGACTTAAGTGCTTATTTTGAAAAAAAATTTAAAAATAGATGATATATGGCAAGAGGTAATTTTTTCTTAAAAGTATCAGAAAAAGCAAGACTTTTAAATAAAAATTAAGTTGACACAGTTTTGGCAAGATAACATGAAAAGTCAGAAATATATTTTCAAGGAATTTTAAAGGAGTATATATATTTATATGTTTCTATATATAGAAATTAAGACTACAGGCCATATATTACTAAAGACGGTTCTAGGAAAACTCTTTTAGAAGGAACAGGAACCATGAAGGAATTTGTACCACTGCAGAAGGGTATTGATGGCTAAATATGTAAATATGAATATTTAAATAATATGTAAATATGAAAACTATGTTTGGTCTAGACATGGAGTTCTCGCTGCAGCCAGATATGTGAAATGACTCGTGTGGGTCACCTTGACTCAGCCATCCCAAAGGCTGTGCGTGTTTTTAAAAGCATGTATACAATGCATTACAGAATTTCTAAGAGAGCAGACTCAGAGACAATGTTATAGATAATCTTCAACGAAGAGATAATGGGGAGCTTGAAAACTTTCAGTTGCTAACTAATTATCTAAGCCTCAAGTTTGACAAACTGGTAACTCGCCAGTAGTTTTAGACCAGACGTGGCCTTTTTTTTTTCTTTTCCCCCAGTATATCTTACTTTATATCTCTGGCAGAGCTACAACTGGGTACGTAGGCAAGACTGACATCAAATGTACAGAGATTGGACTGCCACTGCCTCCTGAGTGCTGGGGTTAAAAGCCTGCAATACCAGACAAAATATCTGTAACATTGTCTCTGATGTTGTTCTCTTTCTTATCATCATCTTAACAGATTACATGTGTGCTGTGGTACACATGCTGTTTTAGAACATACGCAGCCTGTGGGATGGCAGAGCCAAGGTGATCAATCAGCACGTGTCACTTCACATATCTGGCTGCAGCGAGAACTCTATGTCTAGACCAAACATAGCATTCATATTACACCCTGGAGCTAAGTCGATGCTATCAGCCAAGTCTTCACTTGTCAATCAGTGTAATACTGGTAAGCTTTTTTTGGGGGGGGGGTATCTTACTCTGAGTTATAGTTGAACAATAGCACATTCATACACAAATTGACAATTAGCTATATGAACAGAATATAGAATCATCTAGTAACTATAAATATATTTAAGAGATAAAAGCAGGACAAGCTTGGGATCTTGGTTGTGTTGCAAAATTATGGATTATGGAATAGATAACATGAGCAACTGGCCATTTTCCAGAAAGCTTCAGCTAGATTCTAACCATATACCCCCTCTTTCTTAGAAAAAATAATAAATATTTCTCTGAAATTATAAACATATACCTGAGTCAGAAAAGCAAAATTGAGTTATTATTAAAGCTCAGGTCTGTGTATCAAGGCCAGGGTGCCTTGGGAAACTCGTTTTTGCAAATATTTCAGGACGTGGCTTTCACTGCCAAGAGTGACTCAAAGACAACCACACACCTCTTGGAGAAGTTTCCATTTGTCTCTCCTATTTCTGTACCTTTCAAAGCAGGGAAATAGACCACTTTGTTCCCAACTTCCTTTCCAAGAATGTTTGCCCTGTTTTTGTGGAGAACTGCAGAGAAGAGTATAGCACCCTGCACCCCCCCTCCACACACACACACACACACACACACACACACACACACACACACTGAAGCCACCAGAAGGTACATTTGCAAGCTTAGACTATCTCTGTTGTATGCTCATTGTGGGTGCCCAGAGCTCCTTCTATCTGTGAAAATGGAAAGAAGCAGAGGTGGGGTAGATGCAGACAGCATGTCTAACAAAGAGGATGCTGTCTCCTGTTTTCATTGATATGTGTATGTGGTGTGTGTATATGTATGACTACGTGTGCACCATTTAGTGTGTGTGCAGATTCACATGTACACATATGTGCGTGCATGTACAGGTTAGATCTGATGACAAATGCCTTCCTCAATGGCTGTCCACCTTATTGGCCTCATGAGGTTTGGTTTCACATTGAACCCAAAGTTTGAGGAACTAGCTAGCCAGCTTGCACACAGAATCCTGTGAGTGCTGACATTAGTCAGGCCTCCATGATCACTCAGCATCTTCATGAGTGCAGGGGATCTGAACTCAGTGCTCACACTTTTGAGAAGAGAGCTTTAACCATGGAGCCATCTTCCCAGCCATTGTCTCTTATCTGTGAGACTTTTGTCATGCGCTCTTTTTTACAGCATCATGAAAGGCTAATTGGTTAGCTTATTCTTCAATTTTTCTTTTTTTTTTTTTTGTGCAACAATCCCATCTTTAACAGTCTATGCTATAGAAATAAAAGCAACCAGGCATGGTCCCAAGCCTCTGATTCCCACACTTGGGAAGCTGAGGCAGGAGACCTGCCGTGAGTGTGAGGTGACTGTCTCAGAAACACCAAGTAACAGCATCAACAGCAATAATAACATCTAAGAATATAATTTTAGAACAATGGAAACATAAAAACAAAAACCTGATTACATTCTAGATATTTACCCACAGTAGAGTGAGACACTGGGGTTATTTCCTTAAACAGTATGGAAAGAACATAGGGTAGCATCTATCTTTTAAAATACTATTTCTTTTATTTGTTTGAGGGTATAGAATGACTACATAATTTCCCTCCCTCCAAATATTCTCATGTGCCCCTCCTGGCCTTATTCAAACTCATGGATTCTTTTTTTTTTTCATTAATTGTTACAAGCTTATGTACATTCCTAAATATTAATGAACACTAATTAATTGCCTTTACTGCACTTTTATAGGTTATATTCCTAAATATAACCTGTTCAGTTTGTACAATGCTATAATGTGTACATTTTCAGGGCTATTTGTAGTAGTAAGAGCAGCGAGAATGCATCCCCGGCACCCGGCCACCCACATGGCTAGCTTATGCCCCGAAATAATTACATGGAAACTGTATTCTTTTAAATACTGCCTGACCCATTAGTTCCAGCCTCTTATTGGCTAGCTCTTACATATAGTTCTAACCCATTTCAAATATTCTGTGTAGCCCATGAAGTGGCTTACCAGGGAGGATCTTAACCTGCGTCTGTCTTGAGTGGGAGAATCATGGCGACTCACTTGACTCAGTTTCTTTCTCCCAGCATTCTGTTCTGTTTACTCCACCCACCTAAGGGTTGGCCTATCAAGGGGCCTAGGCAGTTTCTTTATTAATAAGAAATCACTCCCACATCAGCTATTATTTGGTATTGGACAATTAGCTGGGCGCTCACCCCTGGAGAAGACTATTTCTTCTGCTCTCAGTATTCTTTGGTCACCTGTAGATTTATGTAAAGCTGTGTTGAATTATCACTATTAAAGAAGAAGTATAAATTACAAAGCAGCATATTTGACTTTGTGATTCTTAAATCAATGCAAAATGAGAACCCCTCCCGTGTGTGTGTGTGTGTGTGTGTGTGTGTGTGTAAAGAAAAAGGTATGGTATTTTCCATTCTTGGACAACGGAGGCAGCTACAGCTTAAGGGCTTTTAGAAACCTAGACTTTCATTCTGCTCATATAGTCTCTAGAGTGACTCTACCCTCTTCCCCCCTTCACCTTAGACGAGAGTTGCTTATTAATTTGTGAATGCTTTGATAGCTACTTCAGAATGGATAATCCCACTCTACAGTCCCGACACAGCACCGCTACTGTTTATACTCAAGTGTTCTTTCTTGCTTTAGCAACAGAAGAAAAGTGCACTAATAACAAATTACGGTTCTGGCTTATCGTTCTTCTCCTTGCAGTTAGAGTTTTTCAATGAAGGTCTAGCTCAGTGGGAGATAGAAAAAGATCTGTTGCCTTCTCCCCTCGTCTATGCCACTTACTCGAACAGAGCGATGGCTACTGCCAGTCTGCATTGACTAATTTCAGAGCGTTCTCTTACATGAGAAATGCAATTGTATCTTAATCTATTATATTATTTTAAAGTACTCTGTTTACACTGTTCACATTTTCATGTCTGACTCCATAGCTGACAAAACAGCTTTCTCTGTGTCCGTGACGCTAGGGAGAACCCTTACTTTTTAAATGTTTAGTAGACTTTCATCTGATTACTCATAACTTTTTATCTATTGATTGTCTCTCTGATAGGCCTTACCTGCTGCCAACATAATTTCTCTGGCAACTATTTTATACAAATCCTTCGATTTTGTTTTTCTCTAAGTAGATCTCATCAAGGGGTTCAGATTGGGCAACCCACCAGCCAAGGTGGCTTCCCTAGGCGTGTGTGTATGTTGGGTGGCACCTTTGCTTTAGCCTGGGTTGGTATGGCTTCTTTGTAAAACATGTGGTGTCTACTTAAAAGTTGAGTTTCTCGTTAGTATTTACTGGGAAATTCAAAACAGTTCCCCAGTTTAGCCTGCACAACATTGCACAGATCTGGTTTTCTGCCTGGAACATCCAGTACCAAGCCGCGCATTTCCCTCAAGCTAAAATTCCAGTCCCAGTATGATCTCTACAAAATCCCTCTTATTTTCTGTTAGTGTTCCAAAACCCCTCCCTGCTTCATGTTTTTCCTCTTTGTTCCCCTTTTCTTAATTTAGGAAACTGTGGTGAATTCACCTGCTGTTTGAATGGAGGGTGGGGGTTTTAGCCTGAAATCCAACTGGGTTTGACCCCTAGGCCCCAAATCCTCATTTTGCTCCCATCGCCAGCATCAAGTACAACATTTTAAAGTACTGACTTAGGTGACCCAACCCCACTGTTTAAACGAAAGTGTCCTGGAGAGCAAGAGCGATTTCACAATACTGCACCAAAAGGAACACTCAGTCCCAGCCCTGTCTTGTACATCCTTTGGGCCTTTTTTGTCAACTACAGTTGCACCAGGGCTCATCTTGCTCATCCCAGGAAGATTCTGCATTCTCCCCCTGGGTGACTCTCATATTCTCCACCATGTCTTCTCCTACTGTTTCACAAGAGCTTAAACTCCTTGCCTACTAAGAAATTCTCCTCCCAAGATCATATGGAGTAGCAAAATATCAAAATGGACCAAAACAATCCTTTGAAGTTATGAGAGAAGATTGGGGAGATTTATAAATTACTTTCTAAGAACAGGGTCTCATGTTGACCAGGCTGACCTTCCTGTGTGGCTAAGGACAGCCCCACACGCCTGATCTTCCTGTTTCTACCTCCCAAGTGCTGGGATTACAATTGTGCACCGCCACTCCTGGATGAGTTCATACATTTTACCATGACACAGAGACAGGTGAATATTTACCTTCTTTTCTTTTAAAATTTCTTTCTCGATAGTGTATTTGATTTTCATCAGTACTTGTAGATTTGAGGCCACCAGCAGGATCTGTGGTCACCACAATCACTCACAGCTGCTGCTTGTTGATTCTATAGACACCACATTTTTATATACAAGAGCAAGATGAAGCTGTAAACATTGACAGAAGTTATAGTAAGTACTTTACCCCAGATGTGAAATAGATGGATGAAAAGGGATGGGTCTGGGAGATTCACAGAAGAGGGAAATTATTTTTCTTTAACACTATTTCTCAGGGATGAACTTCAGTGATCAGAAGCAAATGAAAAATAAGGGGAAACTATTAAAATGGGAGTAATGAGAACCACCAAATCCTTCCCAGGTCCTCATCACACTATGCAAAAATGGCACAGGGCTGTACTGCAGCGATGGTAGTTGGTGCCCAGCACCGAGTGAAAAGGATTCTGAAGATGGGTGGTGAAGTGAACCATGGGCAAGCCACAGTTTTGTTGTAAGCACTTTTGAAGGTGGGTACATCATTGTTTTCTGTCTACCAGAAGCTAGTCAAATGTGCTACCACGAAGCAGAGCTAGAAACTGAGTGAGTGTCTGGAGAATCCTTTAAAACAAACAGACATTTCTTAGACAAAGTTTCGGGAGTATGATTTATAAATTACCTTTAAAAAATATCAACAAGGTTTAATAAAATATGAGCTACAACCAATGAGACACAGAGGAATACATGATAACTGGACAGATGAAGGAACTGTGAGGCCCATAAACAGTTAGAAAAGAAAATGTAAGCACAATGAAGAACACTCAGCCCTATTCCCCCAAAGCATCCCTGCATGCAAGGGTATGGACAGAAGTCCAGATGTGAGTCCCTAACCTCAAACAGGACTGTGTTTAAGGTGATGAGCAACAGAAAAGTGGGCTCTGAGCCTTAAGGCTGATGCTCTTACATGAAGGCAAATCAACACCTGGACTGTGAGGGCATAGTGAGAAGGCGCCATCTGCAAACCAGGGATATGTCTCACCAGACAGCAGCCTTGTAGACACCTTGACCTTGAACTGTGGCCTCCAGAACTGTGAGACAGGAAATGAACCTTTGTGTAACTGGATGTTTCTCTCCTGACCACCAGCTCCCAAATAACCACTCTGAGGCTTAATATTATTTACGAACTGTTGGCTTGTTAGCTCAGGCTTATTATTAACTAGCTCTTACAACTTAAATTAACCCATTTCTACTATTCTATATTTTACCATAAGGCTTGTGGCTTGTTACCTCACATGTCACTTCCCTGGTGGTTGCTAGCATCTCCCAGAATCATATCCATTTAAATAATAAATTATTTTGGAAAAATAGTATTTTTTTTAAATGCAAGCTGCCTGCATTGCTTTTTCAGATAATAAATACAATAGGATTAGTTTAGAGCCTTCATTTGCTTCTACTGAGATTTCATTTTGCATGCTTTATTGAGAGGATGCTATGCTCTAAGTGCTTCTAGGGCATTGAAGTGTTTTTTTTTTTTAATATTTCAGAAATATCCATGGCATTTTATTGTCATCCTTAACTTAATTAGGAAAAATTAAAGAAGTCATAAAAAGGTGATTTTAAATATAGCTAAGGTATAATCTTAAACTGAAAGAAAAAAAAAACCTCAACTATATGTAGCTAGCTTCTTTTTTTATTTTTTAGATTCAAAAGAAAAATATGTGGAAAGTACATCAAAATATGTTACTTTTCTTGCATTAGTGTTGAGTCTAATGACAGAAGTTCATGCAATAAAATGATTTAAAACCCTAAGTAATAATTAATACTTTGCTTTTACTGCCAAGTGGTTTTTAGAGCCAGGCATTTTAGTAACACAGTTTTAATGATTTCATAAACATAAAATTATAATTGGTTAATCATGTGCACTTGGCCTTTATTTTTAAACTCATTTATCAAATTATTTTGAGATTTCTCTGTTATATAGATTCAAATTATATATGAGGTTATATCATACAAAACCAAAAATAGTACCATGAAATAAAAACAAAACCCCAAATGTAAACAGAAGTTTCTATCCCACCTGGTGTCACAACCATTCAGTCCCCCCAAAACACACAGAGGCTCATGTTAATTATAAACTGTTTGACCTTTTAGCTCAGGCTTATTATTAACTATTTGTTACAACTTAAATCAATCCATAATTCTTATTTATATTTAGCCGTGTGGCTTAGTACCTTTTCTCGGTAAGGCATTCTCATCTTGCTTCTTCTGTATCTGGATTGTGACTGCTTCTCTGCCTTTCTTCTTCCCAGAATTCTCTTAGTCTGGCTTTTCCACCTATACTCTCTACCTGGCTACTGACCAATCAGTGTTTTTGATATATTTATTGCCTGTATATATTGTATATAGTCATTGTGCTTATTATATATGGTTTTTCTTATATTAGTTATAGCCTTCTTTTTATTTTAGACAAAAATGGGAAATGTAATGATATTTCATTTATATTTTAATAATTAAAGCTTGCCTGGAAGTCAGAGAGTAAAATAGCTGCACTGATCATCCTTACAGACCAGGCAGTGGTGACACACACCTGTAATCCCAGGAGCCACACTAGTTTGCCATAGAAACCGGCAGTGGTAGTGGGGCATGCCTTTAATTCCAGCACTAGAGAGGAATTTAAAATGGGAGGGGACAGGAGCTCAGTCAGTCTTATTCTGAGGAGCTAGAGGTTTACCTTCAGTGGACCAAGTCAGGTTTCCAAGCTGTTAAAACACTTCCAGATGTGCTGTAGGACCAGGTGGCTACACAGCATTTTGAATTGTGTCATGTTAATAGTCCTGTCAATCTTACTTTGTTCCCTTCGACCTAGAGCAAGGTAAAGCCAGTAGATAAGACAGAGGAGCTCCCATGGCTGAGTCAGCTGTGGATGGATGTTGGAGGATAGCAATGGACACTAGGGCTCTCTCAGGGTGGTCTTGGGTGCTCACTCCAGACCTGTCAAATCATGTGACCTGACTCAGAAAGAGGACTCTAGTAGCCTGCTATCTCAAGAACTGTTGGCTTTAATAACAATTGCCAGGTATGGAACCAATGACAAAGAAAAGAGAGCATGTGCATGTGTATATGTGTGTGCATACATGTGTGCATGCATGTGCGTGTACGTATGTGTACTTGTATGTGTGTACAGTGCGTGCATGCATGTGTGTGTGCATATATGTGTATGAGTATTCACATGAGCGTGTGTGCTGTGTGTACAAGCACAGGACAATATCTTGCAGGTTACCCATGGCTCAGACCCCTCCTGCTGCAATCTGTATGTCCAGGTGCCAACTTGAAGGCACACGTGAATTAAAGCACAACTATTTTACTACCACGAACACAGTTGCCTCTTTATGGTCACTAGGTTTCATGCTATTTTAAGTAAGGTTATGGTAATAATTTCATGGACTGCTACTTGATTAAAAGCTAAGCATGTAGAATTTTAAGCTCCAAACCAGGGAACCTTTGTTTGCCAGCCTTTGTTGTTTCGAGACAGGGTCTTGCAGTCCATCCTGGCGTGCAGTGGACCACACAAGCTAGCTAGGCCTTGAAGTCATGGCAACAACTTGTCTGTACCTTTTCAAGACAACACGCAAGATTTTTTAAAAGCTCCTTTTCAAACTGAATTTAAAATTCAATTTAAATTTAACCTGCACATGAGAGGAGCTTGGGTTGGGTTCTCTTGCCTTGCGTGCAGGAAGCCCTGGGTCCCATCCCAACGCCGCCTGTTTTCACCCTAGCAGCTCTCCCCCAGCACACATAGGAATTTCATAGTAGAGGTGTTTAAGGACGATCTTCCTTAGCACAGCGTGAGTATAAGATCTTATCACATATGTTTGACAATGAATGAAAACCATTACATCTGTAAAATGGGGAATAAAATCTATGGATATTAACATAGCCCATATTTCTGAAACTTGTTAATGGCTGGGTTCTAGACAGAACAGCTAGCTTTAAGTTTTTTGGTTTTTTTGGTTTGCTCTGTTTTTCCTCTGATATTCTGGCTTGGGCCATTTTTATATTATGGAACATTTAAAATGCTCTAAAATGTTTTTCAGAAGAAACTGACTCACTTATAATTTGCGAGCTTCTCCCTCTAATTTCCACAGCACGATGATCCCAGGGAGACATGTTTGCTAGACAAATGGTGGCTCTCTAGGGCATTAACAAAGCTCTGGCTTCACTCACAGGAAAGACTTCCGTGCATGGCAGATCCTCACATTCTTGTTTGTGAGTTGCCTGCTTTGTCCTAGCTTCCCCTGGACTTAAGTCACCTCTCCTGATGTTGTCCCACGGCATAGAAAGCACCACACAGGCACTCAGTGGTTCTCTGGAAAGAAAAATCATGCTCTTTTCAGTTTGTTTTCATTTCAGTATCTTATTTTCAAAGCTGATACTATTTGTTATCTGTAGAATTTGAGTTAGTCTATGCTAAGAAATGATTTAAAATGGAAAGAAACAATTATAGAACTTCAATATCACCATTATGTGTGTAAGGTTGAAGTTTATAACACAATCAAAGCGCGAAATAATCCTCTAATAAACTGGACGTGATCTCTGCATTTATTCACGGGCTACATCATTAAAGCATTTTATATACAATGTTTCAAATCCCTTTCTCAGAGATGTGCTAAGAAGATCGACTAGACATAAAATGAGGTAGAGTTTCAAGACCTTCTTTTTGAGATTTTAGTTTCTTTCAAAGATAAATTAACTGAATTTTGTGCAGTGCGAGTGTCTATTTGTTTGCTGCTGCAGAAAATCTGCAAAGGAGTGATCCATGCATTTGGACGCCTACGGGGTGTGATTTTGCGACTGCGCTTCTAGGCAGCAGCACCAGGAGGCGCTAGTGCACCGCAGTTCGTTGTCGCCCTGCCAGCCTAGGTGTTCCCAGCGTGTTCTGTGCACAGCCTGCTCAGCACCTGCTCTTCAACCCAGGGCCTGGTAGTGATGGGCAAACTGCAGCCACAGTCGATTTTAGATGATTTTTATTAAGGGCGTAATTCAGTTTCTTTCTGTAGCTAGGAGGAATCTTCATGAAGTGAGCTGAAGGGACGCGAGAATTAGTGGCTGATGTCTGGAAAGGAGGGATGGAAACAACGGCTGTGTTTGCTTGGGTCAGTCACTGGCCATGAATATTTTAAGGCCAGGGACTTCCTGCTAGAGAGGAGGAAATATTAAGAACGGGAAGTAGCTAAGAGAGTGATGGAGAAGCAACTTTATTTCCTTTGAAAATGATGGAAATAGAAGATTGTGAGATCACATGATCGTAATAATTATGAAGACTCCATTTCTTTTCTTCTTTCTTTCTTAGAAAAAGTAAATATTCTTGTATCAGGTCTCTTCTCAGGACATGAAATGCTGGGTTGCCACTGTGGTTTGAATCAAAAGTGTTCACTGAAAAAAAATAATCAATAGATTTAATGCCATAATTGCTCACATCTTAACAGATTGGTGCCCGAGTCTTCACATTAAGTAAGGCAGCAAAAGCAAACTGTATTTGTCTTGTAAATGGGGTGAAACCCTTCACATAGCCCCAATAGTGCAATGCATTCATTTTTGTTGTTTATGACATTACAGGGGCCCTGTCTGTCCCCAGGGACATGTTGGTAGAGCTTGGCAGCCATTGCAAAGAATGCTGATAGATTGTGCCAGGGTGGAGGAAAAGCTCATTCATTCTGTTCTTTGGGTTTTCTTGAATTCTGAACCAAGTTATTTATCAACGAAAAACATCTGATAGTAGCAATGTAGATGGCCTCATGAACATCAATTCATCGTCTAGAGCGCCGAGAGCTGAGCACCCTTCCTTCCTCCTGTTCTTTCTCCTGCTTTCAACTCTTCCGTGCCGGAACTACAGGCGTGTGCCGTAATGCCTAGTGTGAATCTTTAAAATATCCATATTAAATAGACCATTCTTCAAAAGTTGCTTTCTTTTGTTTTTATTTTTGGGGCAGGGACCAAGATTTATGTACCTTCTACTTCATAAGAATGTTCTGTAGCATTGAGTCACACCCCCTCCTAGAAAATCTTTTTGAAAAAACAACAAAAATTTTGAAAAAATGTAATGTATTATTGGCCATATATTGGGGTTCATGTATAAAGTACCAGCACATAGGGGGATAAGACAGACCCTGAATTTTAGGCCAGTTCGGGTGACATAATGACTTTCAAGCCAGTGTAAGGTACATATCATGATACTGTCTCAAAGACAAAGGACACAGAGAAATGTGTCACTATATTTTCTATTTGTCTGAAAAAATGAGACAATCAAAAAGCATGGATTTGTGACATCAAACCAGGCAGATAGGTTTATTGAAGTGGTCAGTCATTAAGAGCTACAAGTCAAGACTTTTCAGTAGAAATTTATGTATCAGTATCATCATTAGGAAGTGCTTTGGGCTACCGTTGAAGAGGTTTCTCGTACTTATTACTACTAAGCCAACTGTCTATAAATGTACTCATATTTATTGCCAACTATCCGAAAGGTAGGTAATATCTTTCTGTGTCTACAGAGAGTGTGACAGGAGAAATAGGGCAAGCTATGTGGAGACAAGAGAAATTTCTAAATGATACATGCTTCTTTAAATTTTGAGGGGATGTAACAGTGATACTGGCATGACTGGTTAGAGACTAAAATGATGCCATTACTGCTTGATAAGGAGAAGGTTTCAATCTGTTTCCCAGATCTTCATTTTTAAGAAGAAAATTTTATAAACATGTAACTCATTGGCAAATTTTAAGAGATAATGTTCAATGAAGCAATGAAGCTTGGAATAATTTTTATTGAAAACAAGAAAACAACACTCTTTTTTTTTTGCCTGAAATGTATGGTTATTTTTTCAAATGCAAACAGAAAGCTCAACCTAATAAACTTTAATAGGTGAGTTAAATGAGCTTGCTTACATTTTGAATCAGCTCCCCCTTTATGCTGTTAGACAGTTGATTTGCGAATGCAGGGGTGATGGGGGTTACATTCTGAAGTTGGGAATTAACTTCAGGGCAGTGCAGAGATACCCAGATATACACTTGTGGAATTTTATTTCTTGTTACTGTTTCACTCAATAGTTCTGGGATTTGAAATATCTAGTTAATTTATACCTCTAACAGAATATAAATGTATAAAGACTTTATAATTATTTATCCTGAATCATTGATGCTAAAACAAAGAAGTTATTGACAAATATTTTGAGCTATCATTGAAACCTCAAGAAGGTTGTTAATCATGAGAAAATCATGACAACATAAAACAAAATCTGCGCATATGGTTTATGAAAAGAGAAACCGAGAATGTGTGACACTCAAGGCCAAAGCAAGCCAGTCAGGGTCTTGCGCATCTGCGCTTACGGCTCTGATTTGAGGAAAGGACATATGCTATATGGAAGAGGGTTTACCACACAGACGGGTGTGCTTCAGGGAGATTGACTGTTGTGATGCCGGAAGAACATTTGCAAAACAGGGGGGCATTTGTGACGAATTGCTCAGCAGTTTGCCTTCCAGATGGCCCGGAGTCCTTTATTCTGAAATCCAGTCTTTGGTAACAAGTCTGAAATAAATACACACACTGATGAAAGGCTTGCAAAAACAAAGCTCAAAATGTCCCGACATCTCCAGGCTCTCATAAGAATTGATGAAGTTGCTGCCAGGTAGCCAGTCTAACTACAGTTAGTGTAGTTTTGTGCACAGTCCAAATCTTAGAACTAAAAGTGACAAATGATCGAAATACCTGTGACTTCCAACACTGTTGATGTTCTCTATCATCCCCTGTCATCATCACCATCAGCATCTCCTTCTTCTCTACATCACCATCCTCACCAACAGCATCATCATCTCCATCATAATAATTTCCATCACGTCACCATTTTATCCTCATCGCCATCATTACCATCACTTTTTTTCTCCTTCATCTTATTCCTCTTCCTCCTCCTCATCACCATCAGTTACCAAAATACACTTCAGAGACCAGGCTAAATCAATCTACAATGAGTTTATAATTAGAGTTAGAGACTAATTCTATCTATCTATCTATCTATCTATCTATCTATCTATCTATCTATCTATCTATCTATCTATCTATCATCTGTCTATCTATCTATCTATCTATCTATCTATCTATCATCTATCTATCATCTATCTATCTGCCTACCTATCATCTATAAATTATTTTTCAGGGCTGGGGAGCAAATCCATATTCTTGAGCATCCTCATCACTTCGATTTTATGGATAGATTCTCACTATGTTTTACCTTGAACTCATAATCCTCCTGTCTCCGTGTGCTGAGTGCTAAAACAGAAGGTAAACATTACTGTGCCTGGCAAGAGAACTTTTATTGTCAATAATGGCCCCCTTAGTGTGCATTTGAAAGAGACACCCCCAAGACATACAATTTGCATGAATTTATGATAGATACTACATATATTTTCCTTCAATCCATGAAGATATCTCATAGGTCTTTATGCAAATAACTGAAGCTATAAAAACACATTCTCTCTAAGTTACAGTAAAAAGTAAAATTTTCATAATTTAGACAAGCCCATATTATGCTGATACTAAATTATATTTTATAAATTTACTTAACTTGCTAATAGGTATTTTGTGTCTCTTTTTACAAAGTTTGTCACATTGTAAAATAGATTTTACAAAATTTATCAAATTATTCTAACTTTTAAACAGTTTCCAACTGTATCTTTGATTATCATATTGCACTTGAAATAATTCTTTATTAAAATTTTATGTCTTATTTATTTATTTTTGTCTTATTTATTTTTATTGTATGAATGCTTTGCCTGAATGTATGTCTGCTCTCCACAAAAGTATATGCTCAACTATGTTCACAGCAGCATTGTTTGTAATAGCAGGAACCTGGAAACAACCTAGATGCCCCTTAATGGAAGAATGGATGAAGAAAGTATGGAATATATACATATTAGAGTACTACTCAGCAGTAAAAAACAATGACTTCTTAAATTTTGCATGCAAATGGATGGAAATAGAAAACACTATCCTGAGTGAGGTAAGCCAGACCCAAAAAGAGAAACATGGGATGTACTCACTCATATTTGGTTTCTAGCCATAAATAAAGGGCATTGAGCCTATAATTCGTGATCCTAGAGAAGCTAAATAAGAAGGAGAACCCAAAGAAAAACATATAGGCATCCTCCTGAATAATAACCTTCATCAGGCGATGAAAGGAGACAGAGACCCACATTGGAGCACCGGACAGAAATCTCAAGGTCCAAATCAGAAGCAGAAGGAGAGAGAGCACGAGCAAGGAACTCAGGACCGCGAGGGGGGCACCCACACACTGAGACAATGGGGATGTTCTTTTGGGAACTCACCAAGGCCAGCTGGCTTGGGTCTGAAAAAGCATGGGATAAAACTGGACTCGCTGAACATAGTGGACAATGAGGATTACTGAAACCTCAAGAACAATGACAATGGGTTTTTGATCCTACTGCACGTACTGGCTTTGTGGGAGCCTAGGCAGTTTGTATGCTCACTTTACTAGACCTGGATGGAGGTGGGTGGTCCTTGGACTTCCCACAGGGCAGGGAACCCTGATTGCTCTTCGGGCTGATGAGGGAGGGGGACTTGATTGGGGCAGAAGGAGGGAAATGGGAGGCGGTGGCGGGGAGGAGGCAGAAATCTTTAATAAATAAATAAATTAAATTAAAATAAAATCTAATGCTATTCTCAATTAGCTTTCTCTGGCCGGTGTGTATGGATCAGGTTGTAAGCTCTCAGATTTCCTGTGCCTGCTTACCTGGACTCTAACTATCTGAATGGTGAGCCCAGTACATGCTTTGTTTTAAAAGTGCCACCCTCATGATATCTCATCATTGCAACAGAAAAGTAATTAAGACATTCGATATTTATGTCTTAGAATTTAATTGTGTATGTGTGTGTGTGTGAATTTGTGTATTCTCTGTGTTGGGTATATGTTTATCTTCAATGTATTCATGCATTTGGAAGCTGGAGGCCAACCTTCATTAACCACTCATTCCTCACCTTGTTTTTTGAGACAGGGTCTCTCACTGAATCTGTTGCATGTTGATTTGGCTATAGTAGCTGATTAGGAAATTGTTTTGGTTTCCTAGCACTGGGATTCCAAACATGGTCTCTGCACCCAGGTGCTGTATATGGGTTCTGTGAATTGTATGCCCCATGTTTGCAAGGGAAAAGCAAGCCAATTTTCCAGTCCCCAAATTTTGAATTTTTAATAAGTCATTGGTTTTATATTTGTAATGTTGACATTTATGTATCTGTCACTGATTAGAAAATTACAATTGTTTATTAAATATTTATCTTGTTTTTTTTTTTTTTTTTTTTTTTTTTTTTTTTTTTTTTTTTTTTTTTTTTTTTTTTTTTTTTTTTTTTTTTTTTTTTTTTTTTTTTTTTTTTTTTTTTTTTTTTTTTTTTTTTTTTTTGCAACTGGTTGGGTTCACTTATTTCTGCAAGAAGGTTTCAGACTTCCTGGAATTTTCTGTAAATATTAGTATCATTAGTAAATAAGAACAAATCTATTTTTTCTTTCTGATGAGTTTGTATTTCATCTCCTTTTCTCACCTCATTGATGTCAGCAGAACTTCTAGCATTTTGTGGACTAGAATTGGGGAACATGGCATTTCTCTCTTGTTCTTACCTTAGGAAGGAATTGGGTGTATCAATAACACAAGAAGCCATTAACTTCCTTTACAATATATTTTTATAGGCTGGTTTTATAACTGGAGTCTTTTTTCAGCAAAGTAAAATGTAGCAGTTGCCTTAAAACAAATCAAGAGAGACAGAAGCAGCTGCTCAGCTAGCCGGTTGTCTAAGTAGGAACTTTCCATCTGATTGTACTTGAATGATACAGATGTCTAGTTGGGCAGGTAAGAAACATCTTTTCTCTTCACTCAGGTATCCAACTACAAAAGCCCCCTGCTGGAGTTCTCTGAACCTTATCCAGTTCTGAGCATTGCCCAACTCATGAATAATTCTTTGCTCAATAAACCCTGCTAAACTTACTTTGTGTAAAGTTTTTCTTTGGTACTGTTAAGTATAAAGTTTGTGCCAATATTCTTTATCAAACTGAAAATGCTCATTTTACTGTCATTTCTACTGAGTTTTTGTTACACAGGTTATAGAATTTTGTCATCTATTCTTTTCCACTAAGTAACATTATTACATTTCTTCCTTCTTTGCCCATTATTGTGGTAGATTACATTGATTCTCAGATTTAATCAGCAAATTGGCACAGATCCTGGAATAAACCTCTCTGGACCATACTGTATACTTTTTTGAATGTGTTGGTGGAATTAATTTTAAAATGTCCTCCAAGGCTTTTTCTTCTCTGTGGTTGTGGTTGAGTTAATATGACATTTTCCTCTATTTGTTCCCACTTCCCTCCCTTCCTTTCACTTAATTTGAATCTTTTGCCTGGTTTTGGTGCCAATTTTTATAAGGAGAGTTAAGAAGTATTTTCTCCTCTTCTAGTTTTACTTTTTACAATTCAATAAATATTTATTTGATTTATCTCTGGGCAATGAATTTTGTTTTTGATACAATGATTCATTAACTAAAGTTAAATTTGTTGATTTTCTATATGTCAGTGTCTGTACTAAGACCACAGCAGTATAATAGGATATTAATACATATTTTAAGAGATGTTCTGTCTCCTTTTTCCATTTTCACTTCTGACCATCATATGCAATATACAATGTATAATGATTATATTTTGCTCCCAGTATCCATCTTACTCTTCTACCATCCCTTGTAGCAGTATATTGTTTGTATTTTGATAAATAAATCTTGCCTGAAGACCAGAGGCAAAGTTAAAACCACTAGAGGTCAGGCACTTGTGCCATACACCTTTAAATCCCAGGATTTGGGAGAGAGTCAGATGGATCTCCATGAGTTTAAGGCTAATCTGGGCTACACGAGATCAATGCAGAAACAAATCTAGGTAGTGGTGGCTCACACCTTTAATTCCAGTCCTAGGGGATCACATGCCTTTAATGCCAGCACTAGAGGAAATATAAAATGAGAGGAGAGAAAAGCTTAGTTGGCTTAGTTTGTAGTCACCAAGCCTGGGTAGAAGTAAGACTTCTCTAGTGGTTTGGTTGCTTTGCTTTTCTGGTGTTTGGGTTGAATCCCAGTTTCTGTCTCTGTGTTTTTATGATTCATGCTCCAATCCCTGCTGATCACTTAGTCCCCAACAGTTTGTCTCACATCTCTGTGTCTTTCTGGTGCAGGTCATGTGCAGGTTGCAAAATATTATGTAGAATTGGTCTTAATTCTTTTTAAAACGTTGGTTAAAAAGTCTCCAATATAGTCAACTAAACCTAGAAAAAACTCTACTAACAGTTTTTAAATTATGAATAAATACAATTTCCTCAATGCCTACATGCCATTCAGTTGTCTACATTACACGGAATGTTCTGTAAGGCTTTTGAGGAATTCAGTCTGAGATATGTGCTCCTCATGTGTCTAGGTACTCAGTGTATGTCCACTTTGTCTTGCCGCTCTTATCATGATCTACAGTGGCACACCCTCTGTCATCACAGATGTAGATGGCTTCTGCCTTCCACTTTCTCTCACCTGCCACTTTGACCTTTTCAAAGAACTACTCACTTGTTATATCCATTCCCATTTTATTTTACACTGTGAACTGACTTTTGTTTCTACAGGAGCACCCATTCCCTGTGGAGACCTCCTGGGAACTGTACTCTCCACAGGAGCTATGGACTCTGTAGATGCTGTGAAGAGAAGCCAGGTTATCCCAGGACAATAGCTGTGGTTCTAATTCTCCAGATCTCCTTTGACACAGTTCCAGTGAGAGAAATCTCAGTAACTGATGTGGGATTCCCCTCTGAATGCTGTGAGTATGTTTAATTACCATTGGTTAATAAAGAAGCTGCTTTGGGCCTATGGCAGCACAGAATAGAGCAAGGTGGGAATTCCATGCAGAGATAGAGGAGAAAAGAAGGTGGAGTCAGAGAGATTTCATGTACTGACAAAGGAGACAGAAGCCCCCGAATCTACCAGTAAACCACAAACCTCGAGATAAAATACAAAATAGTAAATATTGGTTAATTTAAAATATAAGAGTTAGTTCATAAGAATACTGAACTAATAGGCCAAGCCATGTTTTAATTAATATGGGTTCTGTGTGATTATTTTGGGTCTGGGCGGCAAGGAAACGAACAAGCAGCCTCTGTTTACAACTAACCCCCTGATGGCAACAGGCATCCAGACTCACTACTGATCCACTCTGATGCCATAGAGAAGACCTCCTAACTAACAGGCAGACTCACCTCTGATCTGTACTAATGCCATAGAGACGGCTTTGTAACTAACAACCTGGATAGAATGTCCACCCAACTCTCCAGGTGGTTTCCTGACAGCACTGTCAAGGGTCCTGGGACTTTCTAAGGTGTCAGTAGACTGGATGTGCAGGTGTCTACTTAGTGTTGTGAGAGCACAGGAGAGGGCAGTTTTCATTGGTGGGCTGACTGAACTAGAGTTGTCAGTGTGTTCACGTTTTCTTCTTTTCTAGGTACCACATTCCCAATCCTTACACTAAATGTAAAAGCAGAAATGTTGATGCCTTTCTTCTTCTGCATCTGTTGATGATTCCAGGCTGGCTTCTTTGGCTCCCTGCCTGATACTCAGTAGCGACAGAGAAAACTATAAAAGAGCTGAGAGATTCCTGAGCAGGTAAGAACATTGTCTCCAGATAATCCAGCTCTCAGTACCCACATAAGGCAGCTCATAACCAGGGGATCTGATGCCCTCTTCTGGTCTCTGTGGGTACTGTGCACAGGTAGTGCACAGACATACATGCAGGTGCACAAACATACATAACAAAGTAAATAATAAAATAAAATTTTGTTTTAAGGAAAACCATAGAGCTTTCAGTGGCACCCCTTCTTCATTCCTTAGATCATGAATGGATCCCCACTGTCTTTCAGTCTTTGAAAGTGCGTTACTATGTTTGATTTAAACATGCCTCAAGGATTTGATCGTACTTGTCAGGAAAAATAGAAGAAAATATGATAGAGACTGGAGTCTGTGTCAAGCATGAATTTGCTTTCTCTGAATGGCTCTCTGGTGGAAATCCATCCACTAGCCTTTCGTCTCTTTGCACCTGTTTCCTTTCTAGGATAGAAATCACCAGCGAAAGCGTTCTTGCACCTCGTTCAGGAAACAAACAAACAGCATCAACAACAAAACCAAACCAAGCTTGGGAAAAACACTACAAAACAAGGACTCTGGAAAACCACCTCCCTCTTCATTTTCTATGAGTACTAATTTTAAAGTACATGGCCTCTTGTCACATGTCAGGTTTGTGTATAGGAAAATGAGCCTTAGAAGTTGTAATTTTCCTGAAATTACTGGCTGAGTTCAAACTCTTTCTGCCTAAATTCACCAACATAGTAGATCTCGCTGGGCTTTGGTTCAGGCTTTGAAGAATGCTTGAAGGACTCTTGTAATTTTGGAACTGAATTTGGTTTGGAACCGTTGTCTGTGGATAGAGGCCAAGCATGTCACTAAACACCTTGAGCAAAAAACAAATTAAAAAACAAAATCAAAATGAAAACCAAACCTAACCCCACTCAAGATAAAGAACCAGCTTATCCAGTAGGTCGATGGCAGCGATGTGGCGAAATCCTGCTGCAACATGGTTCCTTGCTAGTGACATGAGAATGGGTCTGAGAAGGTGAACATGGCTTTTGGAGCGTTGCCTTAGGAGACAGCACAGGGTTCAATGCACAGAAAGGTTTTTAAGTATCAACCCTGGAGTCGGAGAGAATCAGAGCTGAAGCTGTGATTTTTCTGGGAGGAAGATAAAGTCATGTGGGTTGATGACCCGTGATATATACAGCAGGTGAAGCTGTGCACAGAAAGGGATACCCAAACATTGCTGGTGGGGTTGGAATTCATACACATGCTTTGAAAAGTGGACCAGTAATTTCTGGTGAAGTAAATGGTGCATGTATTCTCTGACCTAGAATTCAAAGTCCGGGAATGCAGCTTAGGGACCCTTGTATTGAGTACTGGGAGACGCATTTCTATTGTGTGGAAAGACAACAAAGCTTCCTTCATTGGTAGAGTACACCGAATTATAGTTGATTTTACAGATGGATGCCATCGACCAAGGGAAATAAGTGAATTGTAAATGTGTGTCAGCAATGAGGACTGCACACTCCACAGCGAAAGGGAAAAAGCACTCATTTCACAAATTGTTCATAGAATAATTCTTGAAGATTTCATGAATAATTTTGTTACTATTGTGTGTGGCATGTGTATGGTGCTCATATAATACAGTATGCTTATGCCCTACCTTTCTATGGATTCTGGGGCTCAATCTCAAGTAGTTAGGCTTACATGGAAGTGCCTTACCCAGTGAGCCATCGCACCAGCCCTGTAGACAGAATATTTCTCTTAAAATGTGTTGCATAATAGAGTTTGGTGAACGTATATCTAGTAAAACAGAAAGGGGGAAGTGGAATGAGGAAATGATCAGGTTCTGTGTCGGGATACTTGCTTTCTGAGCACCATGGGAGAAGACCGTGTCGACAGAAGAGGAATGGGGCCTCAGTGCCTCTTGCAGTACACGCAAGAATGATTTTCCAGTTTTATATCAGCTATACATAAACATTTCTATACAAATCATGTCCCTTCTTTGTATGAAAATCATCTCATTGTTTAAGGATAGAAGTACCAAGGAAGCCTGTGGTACTAGGGAGTAGTGATGTTCCAGGAAAAATATTTAACACAAGACTGCAAGAAAAATGATGTGTCGTGTACATGCATTGCACCCAGTGTAGAAAGAAGACTGAACAATTGTGGCACAGATCACAAAAAGAGTCGTGAGTAGCTCATTTTCTTCTTGGTAAAGCAAGGCCGCGCTGCCCCACGATTCAAACACCGGCTAATTATCACTACATTAAATCACATGGGGTATTGAGGATGACAGAAAGTGTTCTTGCTGTGAGAGAAAACAATGTAGCAAGCATATAAAAAATGTGGTTTATCATCTGGCCGCATCAGTCTCCAAGAAGTGGCCAGTCCCACGTGGCTTTCCTAATCACCAAAACTCAGAACCTCTTGCATAAGATGATGTCCCATAGGCTGCCTTCTGCATCTCGTCCATCAACCCTTTGTCACCGTCTCCACTGCTACAGTGGTCTGCTCACTACTGGTGCTGTGTAAGTGCCGAGAGCCCCATGATGCCTGTCAAACATATTCATACGGCGATGTCATGGCCCAGAAAGTAAGTGTGAGAATTATCATTATCTGCCTGCATCAGATGAAGAACAAATGAGTCAGGGGCAGACACAGGGGCTAGTTGGCGGTCTAGCTGTGTCCCAGCAAACAGACTTGAGAAACAGTGTAATGAAAATACAGCGAGAGGGATGAGAGCAGGACAATGTACATAAGATAAAAATAAACACGACTGAACAACAGCACAGGCTATAAGAAGACAAAAATGGATTTATGCAAATAAAGCACATGGTGGGGACTAAAGGTTGAGAGCAAGAGGTACCAGAAATAGTAGACACCTGAGAAGGGCAATGAACTCAAAGCTAAAGTGATTTCGAATAAACTGATGGGATTTTTTTCCCCTCCTGGGCCTTTGTTGTTGTTTTTTTCTAGCTCACTAACAGAGTTATTAAAATAGCCAATATTAGAAAGTGGGTCTTCAGGATGAAATATAATCAAAATATTAAATTGCTTTTATCTCATGCTTTGTACTGTGTAAATAGTAATGATTGTAGAAAGACTGAAAGTAAAGCAAGAGCTGGAGAGGTGGCTCAGTAGGTAAGAGTGTGTATGCCTTCCCAGAGGACCCAAGTTTGGTTCCCAGCAGCCATGTCAGATGGATCACAACTGGCTACAACTCCAGCTCCAGGGGATCTGGTGCCTCTGGCTTCTGAGGGCATCTGCACTCACACGAACATGCCCACCCTTTCCCTGAATATACATAATTAAAAAATAAAGTTTCAAAGTACAATTTTTACCCTTGAAGAGTTATGAAAACTTTGATATAAAAACGGAGTAGGAAGCAATTACTGTATCCAGTTCACGCAAGTAACACGTTTTGGGTATCACCTGAGGATGTGTGTGAGATAAACCACTTAGCAAAATGTTTGATTTCTTTATCTTATCAACCTTACATTTTGGGTGGGCTGTGAGAAAAATGAAATCGTGAATAATGAAATAGTAGGAAATAGTAGGTGAGAATGTTGAATGTGAAGGTTTGGTAGGTAAAATTTTAGATTCGTTGGCTATGGAAAAATTCACCAACACCATGCCATTGAACAAAGACCTAAAGTAAAAACAGCTATCTGTGCTGGTCTCTATGGTAGGAGGATCCTAAGTTAACAAGAAAGCTCACAAGCATTGCTAGTGCAAACATTTGGGAAGTAGACCAGGTGTTGAGTTTGAGCAAGATTGAGAGGCTGTTACTCAGCCAGGAGAGGACTTGACTAAGGCAGTGAGTCTATGAGTCTATGTTTCAGGAGTGATGCCTACCAAACAGATACAGTTTGGGAGTTGTGCTGGCTGGTTTTGTGTCAACTTGACACAAGCTAGGGTATCAGAGAGGAGGGAGTCTCAGTTGAGGAAATGCCTCCATGAGACCCAGCTATAAGCCATTTTCTCAAGTAGTGATCAATGGGGGAAGGCACAGCCCATGGTGAGTCATATCATCCCTTAGCTGGTGGTCCTGGGCTCTATCAGAAATCAGGCTGATTAAGCAACACTCTCCCATGGCCTCTGCATCAGCTCCTGTTTCCTGGATCCTCCTCTGCTTTAGTTCCTGTCCTTTGGTGATGAACAACAGTGTGGAAGTATGAGCCAAAAAACCCTTTCCTCCCCCATCTTGCTTTTTGGTCATGGTGCTTTGTTGCAGTAATAGAAACCCTAGCTAAGACAGGAGGTTCCTAAATGTGTCTTTTCAAGCTATGCTTCAATCTCTAACAAAGTGGGCAGAGCTGGAAAGAAACCAGCATGCATAGCAAATCAATAGTGTTTTAATGGCTGGCCCCATACCGTGACTATGGGGAACACAAACTGGTCTGGACAGGTTATTAAAAATAAAATAAGAGGACACGAAGGTGGTGGATGGAGAGTTGCGTCTGGTAAGAGTTATAGGGAGGAGTTGGGTGAGTATGGTGAGTTGAAGGGGAGGGGAGACTCAGGGAGGGGAGCAGAGAAAAATGTAGAGCTCAATAAAAATCAATAAAAAGAAGAAATACAAAAAAGTACATTTATGAAATTCTCAAAGAATTACGTATTTTTTTAAACAAACTAACGTAATATTCCAGAAGCCATGTAAAGAGAGTGCCAATTAAAGATCAGATCTTTTCAAAACTAGGTATTATAAATATGTTCAGAATTTAAAAAGAAAACTTGAATAGAAGAGATGAGAAATGGGATACATAAAAAGCAGTTGGATTAGTATTTTTAGCTAAATACAAAATAAAAATATAATATCTTAATTGTCTGGAAAAAATGTCCTTGGAAAACGAGAAGCTGCAAAGTAGGAGGTTATTGGGCTAAAATACTTAACAGTGGGACTAGCCTGGAGGAGAAAATGCAGGCATGACCTGGCGGCCAGTGTACTTGTCACAGTGTGCTTCTAAAGAAGCAAGGCGCACCATGCTCCAGAAGTCAGAACACTAAATTCTGAAGTCGCTTAAGTAGCCAGTGGCTGGCTTGTATGAACTCTCCACATCTCCTTTATTGCGCCTCTTCCACACAGAGACCCTGATGGTCCAATCTGAGGTAAAGGGCTAACAAAGCCCAGCCACAGACTTCCACTACATCAGTGGTGGCTCACGTACACAGGCACTGTTCCCTGAAACTGGCTCCGGGGTGGTTTATCTCCATGCCTTTTTACCAACCCAGCAGCATTGCTGTCTTGCCGGGGATGCCCCATAAGGACAGCACTAGCCCGAGTAAAACCAGAAGAAATTCATAGGGAAAATGAATGCATGCCTTCAGTGACCTCGGAGACAGTTTCACCGGCTCAGGTGACAGGTTGGAGTCTGGAGAGGAGGGAAGAGAAAGGGCAGATGCTTCTCCTCCCTTCTCCTGTCTAGCTAGAGGATGGGAAGGAAGGCTCCCAGGAATGCCCCTGTCAGCCTGCTGTTACTCCAAGTTTGTTGAGTCCAGGCCACATAAGGGAAGTGCCACTAGGTTCCGTGTGGTCAGATTATGGAAGGCACGACATCTACTTCCCTGAGAAGGCATTTGCATCCGCTGAGAATGCTTTCTCTTCACATCTGTCTCCTCAATAGTTGCTTCTTCAAGGCAGTTGAATGTTTCTAGGGGAAACTCTATTTGCAAATCCAGTAAGCTCAGCATATCCCAGAATGGGCACATCTGCACTCATTATTTTATTATATGAATTTTGAAACCCTTTAAAAAATCTTTGCATATTTTTAAATTAAAAATAATGTGGATAAACCCTAAGCCACTCTTACTCTTTCCCCTTAGATTAGAAATACTGTTGTATTAAATCAACTTGTGGAATTTCTTGGATATTGATATAACTATGATATGTTTTGCTGTTGTTACATAATATATAGACATAGGCTTACAAACCTGATCATTATCTCAGAGGGTACATGTAAATAACTTTGTAACTTATTAACTAAAAGATGACATAAGTTGACCATTCATTGAGAGTACATGCTGCTGATTTAGACACATTTAAAAGCTAACATGATGTGCAAATTTTTATTCCATCACAAGACAGTGACCATCTGGACACTATATTTTTTTTGTCAGAGATTTGTTGCTTTTACCTTGAGATGTGTGTTTCTAGACAAATCTTTACTTGGAGCAACTTCTCCTCATTTGTCTTTCTTTAATGTCAAACATTGCCTAGTCCTTGATTTCAAGTTTTAGTTATGTGTTTGACGACTCCCCTCCGACTTCTGTAATGCAGTTTTCTTCTTATCTTGGATGATCATACAACTGGTGCTTTGAGACAGAGAACTTGGATATTACTGTGAGCGGTGACTTCCCGTTGTGCTTCTTGAGTTTTGTCATACAGACTCTCTAGAGCGAAGGTGATACACAGACTGGTGTTTCGCGGTCAGTGGGCATGGAGTGCGGCAGGCTCAGACGCTCCTCCGTGGTTTGGACTGTTCTGTTGGATTCAACACCATTCTCTCTCACCCAGTTGTTGCACCCCTTACTCTGATCTCAGAATACTTTAATTCTGCTGTTTTAAGATCACCAAATGTTGTGGGAACTCCTTCAGCCACTCCGGGCTAGTGTGGAACTCTTTCGTACACCAACAACCAAGAACAGATCATCACTTACAAGTAATTAAAAATGTGCTGCACTAACCAAATTCATTTTGGTTTCTTAGGAATTATCAAAGCCAAGAAAATATGCAGTTATGTTTTCTGAGCAACAATTTATTTTTCTAAAAAGATAGATAGAATTTCATGTTATAAATAGAAATAAAATCGGAGAATTTGGGAGCCAAATGAATGAGGTGAATTCATACAATTTTAGTATTCCATGGTCAAGAATGCTTAACACACCATCTCCCACAATAGAACCTGCCAACTGGGCCAGGTTGCTCTTGTCTCTGGGCCAAAACTATCTCTTTCCTGGACCATCAGGAGACTATGATTGGTTTTGGCCTTCATTATGTTTGCTTTTGTATTATTTTTGGACTGAGAGGAGGCATGTGTTTTGGACAGCTCATTTTCTCATTTAGATAACGGTAAGTTTTCTGTGACTCAGAGGCATTGCTTCTGAGGTGATTAAAAATATCTCTAACCCATTAGACACTAACCAACTTCATGTTCAATAATTCTTTTTATTGGTAAACTTTCCAGTTTATGCAAGGCATCGTATCATCAACTTCTTCAATGCTACCTTTCTTCAGGGGCTGCTAGTGACAGTCGTAAGGAGAAAGTCGATCTCTATTAAGTACTTCAAATGGCTTATGCAATTTAGTTGAATGATGAATATAATTATACTTGATTAATAAAAACATTAATCAAGGCATTTTATTTGGTTGGGCATGTTCTCCCTGTCCGGAACCATCCCTAGTCATGTCCAGTATTGAGTCTTGGGTTCTCAAGTTCCACAAAGTTTCTTTCTTGCCGTCCTTGGTTTTGTTTGCAGTTGAGTGTGTGAACAGCTCTTCCCAGCTGCACTGCTTCTGTTTCCAGAGTAAAACACTGCTTTGTGTTGCTCAGCTGCCTTTCATCTTCCACCCTCTGGTCACAAGCTATTTCGTAGCTCCTGCTTCTTTCCATACCACTTTAGGGAGGAAACTGCTTTAATTTCCCATTTGTGTTGACTATATAACCCTTTTGTTTCTCATGGAGAGAAGGGTAATTTTGTTTTGTCATTTTTAAGAAGATTCATTTTTAATTACAAGTTTATTTTAAAAACTTTCGTACAATGTAGTTTTCCCTTTCCTAACTCCTCAGGAATCCTCCCAGCCTCCCTATCCAACTTCAGGTTGTCTCTCTCTCTCTCTCTAAGCAACAACAAAACCAAAAGTTAAAGCAAGCAAAATTGCCAAAGCAAAATAAAGAGAAATCCTGCCTCCCCCCATGCATAAGAAACCCTGCGGAGTTCATTTTCTATTGCCCATCCTGTCTGATTATGAGTATGTGCATATGAGCACAAGTGTTCCCTGAGGCTAGAAGAGCTACTGTATCCCTTGGAGCTGGAGTTATAGGCTATTATGTGTTGTCTGATGTGATCCTCTGTAAGGGCAACCATCTCTCTTAACCACTGAGCAATCTCTCCAATCCCAAGAAAAAAAATTTTAAAAAATAAAGAAAAATTTAAAACTGAAAATAACTCTTGAAATATGTAAAGCACTTGAAATATATAACTCCCGTTTTAGTTTCTCAGGTAGGTATCTACTAAGTTCTGTGTAGTCAATCAATTTATACTTACATGGATTATAGATATGAAGGTGGTGAGATTGGCAAATCAATAGACATCTTAGTGACAGTTATGTCCTTGTGACTAACATATCCTACTGAATAGAGTTGCATTGGAGTTAAGTATATAGAATTAGAAACACTGGGCAGTAGGAGAAAAACAAAGTAAATCTCAGTGGACTTTTACCTTCCTCCTCTATCCATGCCTCAAAATAAAGTCTCCCAAGAAGACCAGGGTTAGTAGCTTCTTATGATTCTTTCTAGAAAACTCCACTGTTTTGAACCTTGCCTTAGTAACTTCATTAGTGGCATGTTTTAAACAGATGCATGGTTTTCCTATGGTAACTTTGAAAGGACTTGAATTCATTTCAGTCTTCTAGCGGTTGTCTTTAGGGTTTTATTTGACACATGTGATGTTGCAAGGCAATTCTACCAGAGAAAAAACAAAGTCAAATAGAAAGTCCGTCCTACTGCTGGCTGGTGACTGTAGGAGGAACTTGCCAAAATAATGCAGTCCCAAGCTCACTGTTTTTTGCCTTTTGTGCAGAAAAACCATATTCTGGTTGACACACTTGAGCAGTTAGCAAGAAACAAAAACATGGAAGCCAGAAAGCAAGGTATAGTGCATTTAGGGATTTTCCTGGACCTATGGGACTAGGTCTTTGATGGATTATGCTTTTATTGCCATTTGACAGGTGTTGAAGCTATGGTCGGAATGGTGCCTCTACCATGACATCAGTTGTGCTAAGGCCTCAGATCCTGTTAAAATAATTTCTTTATTTATTATACCTGTTATAAATGGACTGCACTGCCTCGCTTCTGAGGAAAATGAGAAAATTACTAGACTCAGCTCTTGATTAATTTTCCACCCATGGTTCCCATTTTGGTTTAGTAATCTTATATAATTTCATTTATAACTCTACATAATCCCCCTGTATATTTCTCAACTAGTTTTAATACTTCCTATGAGCATAAAATGACAATAAAGAAACAAAAAATAAAAAATTAAGTGCTTGTTAAATATTTTTCTAACTTAATTCATTTTTAAATTTAATTATTTTCTTTTTATATTTCCAGATTGATGTTATCATGTTAATCCATATTTGACACATTTTTCTGCAGACTGCTTTAACAATAAAAATGAAGGGAGTCCTTGGCTCAATTCCATCTCAGATTTTAAGCATTTGAATCATGCCCACGATGAGCATTTCTTTAAGATGTAGATGCTTCAGAGTAAAGAGCCAGGCTCAGACTATGCACCCCATGACAGCTGCAACGTAGCATCATTTCTAAAGAAGGCACCAATGCACATTCCCATTGCTCCTGAAGAAGGAGCATGCAGTCATGCCTTGGTGACTCCCCGGAAAGCTGACTTTGCGCTGTCATGAATCTCTTTGATGGTCCTCCTGTAGGCTTGATGTGTGGTTTTGTTTCCCATCGGGATCAGAGAGAAGCATGCTACAAGAGATGGTCTACTCGGTTCAGAAGGGGTGGCAATGTTCTTGGAATTGACGTGAAGGTACTTTCGAGAACTGGTCATGAGATCAAAACCGAGGAAAACAAGCTGGCTATGGAAGGAGGGCTGGGACCAGCTTTCCACTAGTCTGTTTGTGGAGGTTGATATTATTTCCCACTCAAGTGTTAATTTAACTTCCATGATTTCTAGCTTCGGGCTGCACCCACGTGTTTGAGATTCCTGTCTTGTCAAGAGATGAGTGAAACCTGGAATATAAGACTCTAAGCTCCTGCAACCCTATGCACACGTTTACATAAATTGGTAATACGATTTGAGATCACTCCCCCAGGCAGCATTAGTGACTTAAGAGCAAGGCTGTGTTAGGAGTGTTTACACTCGGGTGCCTCACTCAGTTCAACTTAATGAAAATGTGAAATAATATTAAGAGGCCTTTAATTCCTGATTTCGAATCTTTCTTTCCTATTTTAGAGGAATATTTTGTTGTTTGTTTTTGAGCCCGGGTCTGACTATGTAATTCTAGCTGTTTGGAACTCGCTCTATAAACCAGGCTGGCCTTGAACTCAAGAGATCTGCTGCCTCAGCCTCTCAAGTGCTCTAGGGTGTTTTTTTTTTTTTTTAAATCAACATGTAAAAAGTTAGCAAACTAAATTAAAGAAAAATGGATAGTAACTTGCCCATTATTAGAAACCTAAACAAGTTTGACCCCTCTAATGGTCTTGCATCTTCAATTTCTATGCAAAAATATATTTGTAAATATTTTTTATAAAAATAGATATTGTATATATGTTTATATTTCAGCATTTCTGACTATTCCATTTGAGTTTTTGTAACAGAATGGAATGATTTGTAGGGAAAAGGAATTTATGTTTTATTCATGGAGGGGCTGGGAATCTGAAGGCAATGGCATTTTTGTTTGGTAAGTTAGTCAGCTTCCTGTTACTATAACGAACATGCCAAAGGTTGTCAAATGACCAAAGGAGATACTGACTTTAGTTCATATGTTTTAAGTGTCGATTCACAATTAACAGCAACATTGGCTGACTTCAGTTTCTTGTAGCGCACCAGAGGGGAGATTAGCAACGGAACAAAGCTGAGGGAGCGGGCTCCCACAGTCTTCTTCAAGGGCACATCTCCAATAGTCTAGGCCATCCTACCAGGCCCCACCTTCTAAATCTTCCATAACTCCTCAGTGCACTAAGCCTTTGCACACATTGCAGATTTGAAACACACACACACACAATGGCTTCCTGTTGCATCTTCTCAGGGCAGAAATCAGGAAAGCAAGCTTTGCTGAACACTGAGGCTTATTGCTGAATGACCCAACTAACATGGGTAGAGGGAACAATCCTTAGGACCCGGCAACCTCTCAAAGGCCCCAAATCAGAAGAGACCAGCTCAGATCGTATTGCTTTGGCATCTGAGTTTACTCCTGTCATATATACAGGGTTCAGATGTGCCAATCCTGGTATTTTTGGATCCTTGCTTATGCATATGTCAAGAACCACTTTTCTAATTCTGTATTTTTATTGCTGATTGCCTTTTAAGACTTTTCTCACAAATGGGCCAGCTTCCTAATTATTTGAATTAAGTTTTGGAGACCTCTCCTTGCCTGCATTCATAGCAATTACTTCACTTCACACTCTCCTCCAAAGACAGCTTTAAAATGAGAGTTTTCTTTACCATTATCCTCAGTAATTTGAAGATAAATAGTTCGATTAGATTTTTGTCTCATTTTCTTTTGTGCCGTATTAATCAAGGTCTTTCGCTGATGACCCATCTGATTTCTAGACTCTTCTAAGAAAAGAAAGCAAAATCTTACTTTCTTTAACATCAGAAGCCTTTCCACATTTAGTGTTTTATTTGCAGACTCTTTTTTTGGAACATTTTTCATAAATATAAGAAGGCATTTTTTTCCTTTTTTGCCACTTTAGTGGTAATAGTTTCCGATGCTAATGTTTTATTTTTGCATGTGTAAGTGTGGGTATACGTGTATACATGTACATGTAGAAGTCAGAGGTTGATTTTGAAAGTTTTTTTTTTATCAAGTTCCACCTTACATATCAAGGCAGGGTCTCCACCTTACATGTTGAGGCAGGGTCTCTACCTTACAGATTGAGGCAGGGTCTTTACTTTATATATCAAGGCAGATCTCTCATTTGAACATGGAGCACAGCAATTCAGCTAGTATGGCAAGTCATTTGCTTTAAGGATATCCCAGTAGTCTCCTGAATTCTAGGATGTCAGGTAGGCTTATACTTGCCCAGAATTTATGTAGGGGCTGAAGATCTGAATTCTATTCCTCAAAATTACACCATAAGTGCTTTACCCATTGACCCAGCTCCCTGGCCTGTATGCTGAGTTTTGATTGAGTTAGTAATAAACTGTCTTGCTAAAAGTCACAGCATTGTATAGTAACTGCTCAGCCATCTTTTCATGAGTGACTTATCAGAGCCGAAGCCCCTGGTGAAGGTTAAACCAAAAGGCAAGGCTTTTTGGCATTATTTCTATGTGAATAAAGTGGCTGTCTTTTGCTGTAGATTTTCACTATAGCTCACTCTCCTTCTGTGACATATTTGGAAATTAATTCCCACAAATAGAAGTGTCTTCTATGCTTTGGGGGCTTACTAATCACCGTTCCCTAGCTATGAGTGAAAACAGTTTCTCACTGCCAGGCCTTTGGTCCTCTTTCCTAGGTAAATGCCAAAATCTGTCTTCCTGCAATTATCTTTATCAGCAGACATTTGGTCAGCGTTTAGGGCAAGGAAAGAGCACTCCATTTAAGATATTGACAGATATCCAAGGACGTAGACTTACCACTTGCCCAAGCTGCCGCTCTGGTTTTACCTCACTTGTAGGTAAGGAATGCAATGGCCTAACAGTAAGCTTCATTAAAAGATACCTAACTCTCTGTGCTCACTTTCTCCTCAATTTACTGATGATTTTAGTTCAATAAATTTACTGCTTGTTTTTCACTCTCAAGGCCAACAGAAGAGATAATTAACTGCAATCCAAGAGAAAGACTCACTTTCTCTGGAGCCACAGACACACAAACAACCAGGATCAGGACGGCTTATAACAGGGTACCCTGGAACTGATAATATAGAGGCCTCTTTGTTTTTACCGCTTAGGGCAATAAATATAAACTCCAGATCTAGGCCCGTAGAAATTACAGCATCTGGTGAATGTGCTAATCAGATCAGAAGCCATTAGCTTCTCCTTGACTGTTTATGTAGGTTGCCTGGTTACCCTGTATCCTCTATGCATGCTGGGAGATAAGCGGTATGCTGATTTAAAATACAATCCATGCCCTATTCATAATTTTACTAAAAAAAAATAAACCTTTAGCTCTTTTATCTACCACCTAAAAATGTAGTGTAGAACACAAAACTTCACCCTCGAGAACCCCCTAATGATTTAATTCCATTCTTAACTAATTTTCTCCATTATGACGTTCACCAGACATGCACTAGCCATTCCCACCTTTGAGCTGACAGCCACGGAGCTCTCTCTCTCTCTCTCTCTCTCTCTCTCTCTCTCTCTCTCTCTCTCTTTCTCTCTCTGTGAAATCTTATCTAATTTTTTTATGAGGAAAAAGAATTCTAGCCCTACAACCTGGAGGGCAGGGGAACTGCTGGATTTAAGGGTATATATTACTGGGAACATTTGTAACAAAAGGAAGAAGAAGAAGAAGAAGAAGAAGAAGAAGAAGAAGAAGAAGAAGAAGAAGAAGAAGAAGAAGAAGAAGAAGAAGAAGAAGAAGAAGAAGAAGAAGAAGAAGAAGAAGAAGAAGAAGAAGAAGAAGAAGAAGAAGAAGAAGAAGAAGAAGAAGAAGAAAGAAAGAAAGAAAGGAAAAGAAAAAGGACAGGTGGATCCTGTTGTGAGTAGATTTCTTACACCCCTAATTCTAGCCCCCTTTGCTTATTGTGGGGTATTTAATTAAACCTTGAGAGGTATTTCTTAATAACTGGACTCTTAAGGACCCTGTTACTGTCTTTCCGACCTGTTTAAATCTTTTATTCTTGAGAAGTAGTTTCATAGTTTATTTTCTACCCCTCTGTGGACAGTTACTAGAGGGTTGTACCTACATCCAGGCAGTGGTACTGGCTTTCTGACAACCAGGCATTTTCTTTCTTTCATCTGAGAGCCTTGCCGGGTGCTTCATAACAGACGTAGAGGAAGAACCATCCGCTGAATGTACTCGCTAAGTCCAGACACTGTGCAGCTGTGGTAGACACTTTTCCTGACTGAATCATCACCTTGTGCTGTGGTGATCTTATGTGTCTCTTATGATGAAGGAAATGAAACTAGACAGTCTGAGGAATGTGGCTAAATTCAGCAATAAAGAGATGAAAGGATTTGAACTTAGGCTGGTGGTCTCTGGAAAACATCTTAGGTTATGTGCTCGGACAATCCATGACCTGTAAATGCAAGGGGTTCTCTTGCCTCTGTCACCTCTATTTTCTGCTCAGTAGCTGACTTCCTTTTTTTCTCCTGCTCCCACTGGCGGCCTTTTATGAATTATAGCAGTCTTCTTCTCTGGTAAAGACTATTTCTCCTGCACTCAGCAGTCCTTAGTCGCGTGTAGTTCTTTAACAATTGTGCAGCTGTAAAACTGTATAGCTACAAGTAACATTATACAAACCGAGAAACTGAGAAGGCTTTATTTAGGAATACACAGGCACACCCACACATACATATGTATAAAATGTACATGATAAATTTATATATATTTTTCATCCTAGTGACCATGAGGTGAAGAGGTTTACTTTGCTGCTCCTTCCTGTAGTGATGTTTCTGCCACTGAATCTCATAGCCATTGTACCAAGTGACCATGGTAAACAACCATATGATAAAATTAACCTCTATACCTTATAATTGGATCATCTTATGTGTTATCCCAGTGGCTTTCCAGCTATGGTGGCAAGAGGTAAGCTCGAATGAATTTGTCCTGACTGGGAACCGTGTGAGGTAGCATGCTAGAGAAAAGTACTTACTTGATACTATTAAACCAATAGGTTCCCAAAATGTGTTATTTTCTAAGCAAATGTCAGAATATTTGCTCTTCCCGTTGTGTAGCTTCCCCTAATTAGAACATGATTAAATTGCTATTTAATGCCCTTGCTTGAGTTGCCTAGTCAATATTTCTACACGTTAGACTTTTATTTTGTCAATTCTGGCACACTGTGCTGATGGCCTTCGATTTCCTGTACAGGGTCATGCTGCTATGTGGTAAATCTCGTGAGCCTTTAGCCATCTGCTTGTGTCTAACATAAATATTCATACCGAACCCTTCAGGGACCATTCACATCCTTATAAAAACTGTGAAACTGGGATGGTGCGAAGAGGGAAGCAGCTCTTTTTATTTCCGCGGGAAATTAGCCAGATGGCTCGTAAAGGTGTTTGTCCAGCTGCGTTTCATCAAATACCCGCAAGGTCAGTTGCATCTCCCATAAAACATGTAATGAGGTTTGTCATAGTCTTCTTCCTTGGGCATCTTCTTTGCAAAGCCAGGCTGTGTAAGAAGAGCCAGGATGGGTCTCCATCTCTCTCCCTGCCTCTTTCGGACCCGTAAATAAGCAAGCTGTTAGTGATCTGCCGTCTCTACAACTGGGACCAGCGTTTTGAGCTATAAAGCTTTGTAGCAATTACAGCTACCTGAATTCAGCTGCGCCGTGCTGTTCTTACTCCTCTGCCGTGGACATTCAGCAGAGGAGTGCCTTTGACAGCCTCATGACTTATTAAAAAACAAAGATGAAACATAACAAATTGGGCAGCAAAATGTCTTAGGGAGTAAGCCTGTGGTCTAAGTATAATGGTTCCTCCTACCTGACTCCAAGGTCTTTTATTGTTATGTCAGTGTGTTTGGCCTGGCTACTCTGCTTACCACTCAGTGATAGAAACCTCCTATCCTGTAAACACCACCTTCTCCTCTGGGGGAGCCCTCGCTTTTATTATGTCCATTCACCCTCGTATCTCTTGCACCTCTGAGAAACATGAACTCAGGAAGTTCAGAGTGTCTCAGTGCCCTTGAAGAGAATCCATCCATTGAGTAAAGAGGTGTCGGGGTGAGGCTTCATGCCCGCTTCTCTCCCAGGTGAGATGGGAGTCCATGCACCTTCTCGAAGCCCTGCTCTTCTGGCACCTTCCAGATCTCCACTCTTATTCAGTCTCCACAGGACTCAGAGCGAACCAGAATATACGTCTGTCTTCTGAACATTTGAAAAACAACGGTGTAATGTTTGATTTTAGCGTCTTCATTTTTCAAGTGAAAGTATTTCTGTCTTGTGAGCCTACAGCTCAGTCATCTCAGTGGGTGGCGAGGATTCGGTGCCATTCCTCCTCTCCTGGAGGCTGTCACCTAGCCAGGAGAATGTGGCCTGTGATTTATTAGCAGACAGCAGGAGGCAGAGGATTATCATCAGCGGTGGGAACAGGAGCATGCCCTCTGTTCCTCACAGTCTCCCTTGGCTCTCTGAGGTAAGCAGAAAAGGCACAGGTTAGTTGTGATTACTAGAAAAAGATGTAACTCCAAGACAGTGAGTGCTTAACACATGGGAGGCCAGGGTTCAGTGACCGTCAGCACACACACACACACACACACACACACACACACACCCTGGCATATACACACAGACACAAACATATATACAAACACAGACACACAGACACACTTCACACAAATATACACATACATACATATGCCGCTTCCACAAACACGCATAGTAAGACACACAGACACGCTTCACATGCACACACCTATGTACACACATATACACATGCCCACACATATAAACACAGTCAAACTTCATACACGCACGAACACATACACATAGTTAACTCAGCAAAAAGATAATGTTTTCAGGCATTATTAGAAAAATTAGTTCTCTCAGCTTGTGTTTATACATGCTAAAAAAAAGTGACAAGTCTTTTACATTATATTTTTTTACAACTGCCTCATTAACTCCATTCCTCACTTGTTATCATTTCTAGTAATAAAAATTTTATTGACAAGAAAGTCTGGTTTTAATATATAGTAGTAGTTTTTAACATATTTCAATTTATAAATTATATGTATATGTATATATATATATTTGTTATAGAAGTTTCAGTAAAGATACAGTTGAGGAAAAAACTACCAAAGTACCAATCATGCAAACATGTGTGGCATATAATCACATCTAGGACACAATGCTCTATGATTATGATAAGTGAGTAGGTTAGTAGTTGCGATTATTAATTTCAATCATCTACTTGATTGGGCTAAGAGCCACTAGTGGATAACACTTCTGAGTGTGTCTAAGAGAACTTTCTAGACAGAATTCCCCAGGTAGGGAGACTCTCCCTGAGTTGGGGCAGCACCTTGCAGTAGACTAAGGAAGATGCTCACTCGCTGAGGCTTACTCTCCCTCTGCCTCTGGCAGTCTCTGTGACCGCATGCTACCTGCTGGGGTATTCTGCCTTTCCTCAGACCCAGAAAGAATGGACTCAGGGTAGAAATGCATTAAACTTCACATTGTGATTTAATTTTTATTTTGAGAATTTTACATGAGTATTGTACTTATACCATTTCCCCTTCCCTCTCCCCTCCATCTCTTCCCAGCCCTTACCACTCCGTCTCAAATTTATGACCACTTCTGCAATTATTGTCTGTAAGTAAATAAACATATAGCCTATATACTTTTTAGTCTCGAGTCTTCTGTTGAGAATAATACATATTTAGTTATCTGCTATAGTTTGTTCCTGAATAGATTCTGTTATGTGTTTGGTCCATTATCTATTTATACACTCACCAATTAAAGGTCAGCTAGGATGTTTCTCCTCTTAGTTTGTTGTTGAAGAATGTATGTCCATGTTAATAAAAGCAGGATGACCCTCCCCCCTTACTGTTTATTGAAATCTCTGAAACTGAGAGTCAAAAGTGACCTCGCCTCTCAGTTTCTGTCTGGCATTTATCCCAGCCATGAAAAGCATGACACTCACACTGGCTTACAGATTTGTATTTCCTATACACATCTTACTCTTTAAAAAGATGCTTCTACTTAACACTTGTTGTAATAAGAGCACCCCAGCTCCCGCGTGGCTAGCTTATGCCCCGAAATAATTACACAGAAACTGTATTCTTTTAAACACTGCTTGGCCCATTAGTCCCAGCCTCTTATTGGCTAGCTCTTACATATTGATCTAACCCATTTCTAATATACTGTATAGCACCACGAGATGGCTTACCAGGAAAGATCTTAACCTGCATCTGTCTGGAGTGGGAGAATAATGGCGACTGCCTTGAATCTGCTTCTTTCTCCCAGCATTCTGTTCTGTCTACTCTGCCTACCTAATTTTCTGTCCTATCAGAGGCCAAGCAGTTTCTTTAATACTTAACCAATGAAACAACAGATAGAAAGACCCTAATAGATTTTATTCAGAGTTTTCTGTAAACCCTGAGGTTAAGTCATATAATTCTGACATTATCTTCTTGGCAGTTTTTCATCATACAACTTTGCTTTCATCTCTGAAATTTTATATGTAAGTTTTTCAATTTCTAAAAAGACAAAATAAACTTGATCAATTACATTGAACTAGTCCACTAATTCGGACAGAACAGATAATGTAAAACTGTTGAACTTTCTAGTCCATGGAGATGTTGTTTCATGTATACATTTATTCCCATGTATTTCAAATGCTTTTACTTTAATTTAAAATGTTTTTCAGTTTTTAATAGTTTTCAGTTTTGTGGATTGTGTTTTTACAATCCTTAAAAATGACCATTTAGTCTTTAATTTTTTCTATAATTTCCATGGAAATGTCTCACATATTTTCTATAAAATCTATAACAAAGCTACAATAAATGTCAATATATTATTTACTGTTCTTCACTTAGTCATTACTCAGAAGCACAATTAATTGTAGAACTCATTCTTTTAATGAGAACAGTGGTTAAATTCTCCTATTATGTACTGTGGGTAATTAGTACACTGGGAGGGGAATTTTATGCCTAAGAGAAGTAGTTGTACTCTGTGGTCTCAAATGTTCTCTGTATATGCGAGATGTTCTATGTCTTCACATAAAAGACAAAAACCTGGGCTGGAGAAATGGCTTAGTCACTAAGACTGTGTACTGCTCTGCAGAGGACCCGAGTTTTGTTTCCATCAGTCACGTAGGGGAGCTTGTCACAGCTATGACTCTAGCTCTGGGACACACAGAGCCCTTCTGGCCTCATGGTCACACGCACTCATGTGCACATGACACAGTACACACAATTAAAGACAAACACCTTACAAACAGCATAGAAGCAGAGTCTCTCCACACCAGAATGACAAGGAAAGACCATTGGTGAATACAGGGGTCTAGCGTAGCATCTGTGCTTTGACCTCCTTTTCACATTAAACAGAAGTGTATATTTTCGCCTAATTACTAAACTCCAAAATAAAATTTTTTTTAAAATGTGCCAAAACCACATAAGGGCACAAAGAAAGATAAAAATTTCTTGGCTAATATGAGGCACTCTTGAGATTAAATTTTAAGATGTTTCTGCTACATAAACCTTAAGAGGATGTGTAAATAAGTACAAAAATATTAAATGTATTTAAATTATTGAATTCATAATGCCGAAACAGTTGGTCATCATCACATGCTGAGCATTAATTCATTATCATTGGACACTGTCAATTGAGTAGAAAGGATCAGTTATTTGCAATAGTTTTTGCATAGCTTTACATTGTTTTTAATGATATTTGTGTCTTCATGTATGTGTGTCTGAGTATAGTTACCTGTGGAGACCAGAAGAATGTATCAGATGCCCTGGAGCTGGAGGTACAGTCACTTGTGAGCTGTGGTTGCTGGAGCAAAGTTATTCTGGAAGAACAGGTTACACTCTTACCCATGGAGACATCTCTTGGCTCCATGGCTGAGAATATATATGTAAATATATTTAAGCACACATATACATAAATTATATGTGTATATATTATATATAAATGTGCACATACATACACATATGTAGTAGGAGCTGCAGGTTGCATTCCTGCCGCCCTGCTCCCAGCCGTCTGGCTAGCTTATGCCCCAAAATAACAACACACAAACTGTATTCATATAAACACTGCCTGGCCCATTTCTAATAATGTGTGTAGCACTGAGGTGCGCTTACCGGGAAGATTCTAGCCTACGTCCATCCTGGGTCAGAGCTTCATCGCGTCTGCCCGGGAGAGGGGAGCATGGTGTCTGAGCTCACTTCCTCTTCCTCCCAGCATTCTGTTCTGTTTACTCCACCCACCTATGCTCTAATCTATCAGGGCCAAGCAGTTTCTTTATTAATTAACCAATGAAGGCTTCTATCACGCATATGTATGTATATGAGAAGTCTCAAAGTACTCTTACTGTAGGTATTGACTAGAATAAAACAGTATAATACTTGTACCAATTTTTTTTTGAGACAGCATTTCTTGGTATCTTTGGAGCCTGTCCTGAAACTAGTTCAGTTTGAGGTTGGCCTCAGACTCACAGAGATCCACCTGCCTCTGCCTCCCAAGAACTGGGATTAAAGTCATGCACCACCACTGCTTTATAGCAGGATAATCAAATAGTACCAAAGAAACAACCTTCTGTAAAAATAATTTAGATGATGCATATAAAACAAATGAGAATTACAACTTAATCAAATGAATGTGTCTTGGCACTCAGTATCAGCTGCTGTCTAAACTTGGACATTGTAAATTTTCTATTTCTTTTTGGTTTGTTATTTTGTTTTTATTTTGAAACAGAGTCTCACTTCATGTTCCAACCTGGCCTTGAACTTTCAACACCCCTACCTCATCATCTCAAGAGTTAGATTGCAGGCAAGCTCCATGGGGTAGCTCACTCAAGTTATTATTTGCATTTTAACTAGTATTAAGCAATTTAATTTTTCTAGGTAAGTCCCATCTATGGATAAATGTTTTAACATTCTGTATTTGCCTGTAAGTAATAATAAATATCAGGTGTGTTGTGTTTGACACATGATTAACCATGGATTGATGTTTATTCAATTTTGGGTTAGACATACAAAATTTTATTATAAAATTCTGTGTTTAAATTATAATTTTTTCTGCTTTAGAAAAATCACACAACCCAGTTCAAGACAAAGTCTGTGTTGCAGAGTTTATTATGTTAATTAAGAAATGATATTTGGATCTATTAGTAACTTTGGAAAATTAAGCAAAAACAAATCAAAGTAGGTTTACTTGATTACTGTACAATATTTACACGAACTACATTTAACTCCTGGTTAACCTCACCATTCCTGGATGCCAGAGAATTAAGTATTCTTGTATGTGCACAGAGTGTTTGTCATGCATTAGGCCCAGAAGAATGCCACTGCACTCTGCATTCATTTCCTAAAGCAGTGAAAGAAGACAGAGATGACAGCAATTCTTTCTAAAACCGTTGAAATTGTTCAGTAGACTGAGGGCATCATGGCTGGTCTAATAAAGAGGATTTCTCTTCAAGGATGCATAGGAGATAACTTTCATTCCCTTTTCCTAGGTGAAGTGAGGCAGAAGTAAGCTGCATAAAGATGAGAGAGAAGAGAGGGAGAGAGAGAAAGAGAGAGACAGAGACAGAGACAGAGAGAGACAGAGAAAGACATGGAGACAGAGACCGAGATACAGAGAGACCAAAAGAGACAGAGACATACAGAGACAGAGCAGAGAGGCAGACAGAGAGAGACAGAGATCTCCAGTTGCATTTTTAAAAATATAATTGCACACATATTTCAACTTTGTTTTCTTTACTCTAAGATGTAATGCCTCTTTCTGTAGTTGTTATCAGTTACCAGTGCATATCTGAATGTATATACTGTTATCTTATGTCTGGTTCATCCTGTTTTAAAAGTACCCAGTACAGTCCCAGTTTTGCTGGTTTATATTTCAGGTCTTTAGTCCATAAGTATCACAGTTGATTTATATTGATAAGACAAACTAAGGCACAAGTAATATGGATAATAATATATTTTTATCCAGTATGCTAATAGAGAGATCAAATATTATTTCCTATATAATTTCATTCTTTTGGAAAAAGTTTTATTATATTAGTTTTAGATCCATTATTTTTCCATCTCTAGCATTTTAGTACAGTATCACCCTATCTTTCAGGATTCCTACTTCAGTGAAAGACACTTTTATGTGCTGTGGTATATCATTGTGTTCTGAAGCACCACTCAGAACACCTCACCAATTCATCACTTGCCCACAGTAAAAGGTTTCTGTAGCCCTGACATTAAATTTAATAACTCTCATGAATTTGCTGTGGGCACTATAAATTTAGTTTGCTCCTTATGTTTTTCTCAGTCCTGATTCTGTGCCTTGGAAAAAATCTTGCCAGAAATCTGTGTCTGGTGATCTCAGAGAATAACCTTACTTTTTCTCTATGTATTAAAAGCTGGATGTTCATGGAAGCTGACTGACCTGCTATCCTTAACGGCCACAGTGGGACCAAGACTATGGAATTAGGTTTTCTGTTGAAGAAATGAAAGATTCTTTTGTACTCCTTTAGGAGTGGTGAGGTGATAGAGTGCAGACCTGAAGGACCCTGAGGGGGCAGATGCCAACCATTCTGTTATGGGTAAAGGGAATGCGTACAACATGAAAGAGAATAGTGGATGTAGGAGAACAGATGATTGAGTCCCTCAGGCCAGTTAATGGTTCATCACTATTATGAAGCTAGTTTAAATTTGGGGTGATAGTTATAAACTCCCAAAAACATTGCTGATATGTGCATACACTTGTTTCCAGCTCATCCTGTTGAAATTGTGTCTCACAGGATTTGAAATTGCATTTTAAAAGGTATGTATGTGTGTTTGTGTGTGTTTTGTAGTTTAGCCTAGCACGGAGTTTCCACAGCTGATTCTTTTACTACTGGTTTTGCTGAGAGGAAGAAGGAAAAAAAATAAAAAGTGAAGTTCCATGTTAAACAACTGGGGTGATTTGGGTTAAATAAACTTGCCATTTCTGTATTGTGGATCTTCAAAAATGTTAGCTGCTAATGTACAAGCTGAAAGCTGAATTTTTATGTAGCTCTTTGTTTTACATTGTGATCTATGGAAGAGGGTCATAAAAGGGTGGAGAAGAGGAGAAGGAAAAAGTGGTAACCAAAGCTAAGGATATAGAAAAAAATCTTATAGAAATTGATTCATATAGCCTGACTGTGAATAGGAAACTATGAGAAATTTTAAGTTGGTTTTTGTCACCCCAACCATTCTGGAAGATAATAATATAAATAAAACCAAAAATAGAATGCCTGGAGTCATATTACTTTGAAGACTGATATGGTTTTATGCATTGAATCCAATTTTTAAAGGCACTCTAATTACTTTGCATATACTTTCTCCACTTTTACACTACTTATATAAATGTTTTTGGTTCTTTCTTTTTCATTCTGAAGAATTTCATATGTGTATTCAATAAAATATACTTCTATTTAACCCATTACCCCAGTTTTGTCTTATATGCCTATGTTGTTAGAGGATGCTTGTTCATCCTGGCCACTCAGAATCGAAATAATCACACAGAAACTATATTATTTAAATCACTGCTTGGCCCATTAGCTCTGGTTTCGTATTGGTTAACTCTTATATCTTAATTTAACCCAGCTCCATTAATCTGTGCATCACCATGAGGTCGTGGCCTACCAGCAAAGTTTAAGTGCATCTGTGTATGGTGGCAGCTCCATGGCTTCTCCCTGACTCCACCTTCTTTCTCCCAGCATTCTGTTTAGTTTTCCCCACCTAACTGTCTTCCCCTAATAGCTATACTATAGGCCCAAAGCAGTTCCTTTATTAGCCAATGATATATTCACAGCATACATCACCTCCCCTTTTCTTTTTAAATAAAAAGGAAGGTGTTAACTTTAACATAGTAAAATCATATATAACAAAACAGCCATATTCTTTACTCTTTGAAAGGTTTGAAGAATTCCTATCCATCTGAAATACATCTCTGTACATCTAGAAACTCTAAATAACATGACTACAAGCTTGACTATTATAGTTGATTATCTATTAACCTATATTTATTAATTATACATTATATTTTAAATGAGATGCACAAACACAATATCTTAATCAAGAGTAGAAATATATATATATATATATATATATATACATATATATACACACACAGTATAACAAAATTGACCTTACATGTGTATCAATAAGCCAAGATACATACCAATGCAAATCTCTGTAGCATATCCCCCTTTAAATAAAAAGAAACATTTATGAACAATATTTGGGAATTTAGGCATAGTTCTTTAGACTACTTCCTGCTGTTTATAAGGGCAAAGTAATTTTTTGAGGGTATTCATGGCAGCCTTTCAGGAGGTCTTGGTCCATCAAACCACATTAGCCTGGAATGAATCCACAGGTTCTCATCCTCTGTAGAAACAAAAGAAGAAACTCTTTTCCAAAGCAACATACTGTTAGTTGCATATTTTGAAATCAAGATACATTTAAAGTATATATGTTGGTTTAGTTTAGCAATCCCCAGAATCAAATGTCTCTCTGCAGTAAAAAAATTCAAAGAAAACACAGTAATATATATGTTTTTGGTTCTTTCTTTTTAAAAAATGTGACTTCATTCTTACGAAGTTCATATGTGTATTTAATGAAATAGACTTCTGTTGAACCCCATTACCCCAGTTTAGTCTTATATGCCTATCAACAGGTCCTGTTTCCAAATTTATGTCTTTATTTTTTATAACTGAATCCAACCATTGCTGCTTGTGTGTGCCTGGTGTGGGCCCATGCCTGGAGAATAGGAATCCTATCAGTGACCCATCCTCAGAGAAGAGTGGGTCTCCCATCCCCAGCAGTATCATCTAGCCCACTCATGCTGGGATTCCGGCTCGCTTCATGTTGTGCACTTCTTACCCTGATAACCACAACCGTCAGCTCATGAGTGTTGCCACCAGCATGCTTCTTAACTAGAAGTTCTCCACCAAGTAATGACAATGAAGACCATATTCTATATTTTTTGACTTCAGAAAGAAGGAAACAAAAATTTCTTAATACAGATTAATCAAATTTTGCCTTGAATAGTGAATGAATACAATCCTATCAGGAGTAGTTGATGATAGGTATACCACCAAATCCACCATCCTCAGAAACTGGCCTCTGAAAAGGGTCTCTACAATTTATGAAGCATCAGAATTGCAGTGGGCAGGATTCTTCTTTAAGAATTTGGATCTTTTATACAAAGTATGAGGGGTAAAGCTAACTGCTGCTAAGTAACAATGTGTACACGAGATGCAGTGAAATTTGTCCTTTAAATGAAATTATGTCTTATAGCACACCATTCTACACACTGCATGCTTACTATAAATTGGGAAATGCTCGCTTTCAATAGTCTTAGAAATATTTATTACTCATCTGTCTTCAATAATTATTGAAAGAAGAGGAGTTCATGCTTAGCTAGTTTTGTGACTGTCTAGCATCAAAATTCTATTAACCAAACAATAAAATGACAGCAAGAAGCAATTTAAAAGGGCATAACAAAAATCTTTTATAACTTTCATAAAAACAGAGTAAATGCAAATTTATTATACACTATAATAATAACTGTCTTATTAACACATGGTAAAAATTAATGAAGAAAGCAAAAAGACAACAATGACAATTATTATATACCAAATGCCACATTTCATTCTTTTTAAAAATAAGTGAAAATAGTGTAATAATTTGAAATGGCATTACTTTTAAAATTATTTTCCAAGTAAACATTAATTGTTATTATTTTCTGATGATTCAAAGTAAACCCAAAGGCACCAGATTTACAATTATATTGCAAGGTTTCACTTTAAGACAATTTGAAATGAACTACTAAGTGAAAATAAATTCTGTAAAATAATTAAGGAGAAATTAGAAAATAAATTTGGCTTTAATTTTTTAATGATTATTGAACACTTATGTCAAGTACTACAATGTATGACTCCATTGTATCAATTTTTTAAAACAGCATTTTAATCCCTCATGTAGGGATGACAACAAGGAAAGATTAAATAACCTTAAGCATGTGGTCCTGTATGGTGCAAGTTGCAATGTTGGTCCAGTTAAGTTGGTTTTCTTTTTCATTTTAGACTTTAGTTTTTAATGATATTTTAAGGTCCATGGTAGAAGTGTATGGAAGAGACTTCCCATATCCTACACACACATGTTATCTTTGTCCATCCAAAGTCTTCCACCATCCTGATGGATATGTGGCCTGGGAGGGGATAGATGTCTGAGACCTGCCAAAAGCCTATGGCTGGAGAGGTCACAGGCTCTTTGGGTGCATTTACTACTACTATTTTCCCAGATGAACATAGATTAAAATGTCCTTTTAAATGTTTATGTTTGTACTCATTGACGGGTACAATTTTTAGCAAACTTCAGTAGAGAAGTCTGTCTGCAGAGGCTTTTTGTTCCCAGCCACCCAGACCCAAATTAATCACACAGAATCTTCATTAATTAAATCAATGCTTGGCCAATAGCTTAGGCATCTTTCTAGCTAGTTCTTACATCTTAAATTAACCCATTTCTATTATTCTATGTTTTACCACGAGGCTTGTGGCTTACTGGTACCAGGGCAAGGGCATCTTTCTCCTCTGGTGGCTACATGTTATCTCTCTAACTCTGCCTGCTTTTCTCTTCTATCTCTGCTTGGAATTCCTGCCTTACTCTATTCTGCTCTGTGATAGGTCCAAGCAGCTTCTTTATTCATTAATCAAACACATTCACAGCATACAGAGGGGAACCCCACATGAGAAGACTATTTGGGTTAATGAACAAGGTCAAATCAGAGTGTTGAGAACAATAGCCCCTGAGTGTTCAGCCCTAAATGGGACATACATTGATATCACCTGCTCTGAAGCTGTCTCAGGTAAAGTTCTATTGCTGTGAAGAGACATCATAACCCTGCCAATTCTTACAATAAAAAGCATTTATTTGGGGCTTACTTACAGTTTCAGAGGCTTACTTCATTGTAATTGTGGTGGGGAGCATGGTGGCATGCAGACAGATATGGTGCTGGAGAAGTAGCTGAGACTTCTATATCCGAATCTGTAAGCAGAAGGAACAGAGGGCCACTGGACCTGGCTTGGACTTTTGAAACTTCAAAGCCCAACCTCAGTGACAAACTTCCTTCAACAAGGCCACACCTCCTAATCCTTCTCAAGTAGTGTCGCTCTGTGATGACTAAGCATTAAAATATAGGAGCCTGTAGGGGCCATTCTTATTCAAACTACCACAGAGACCCAGGGAACACTACAGAAGAGGGCAGGACTGTAAGACCTGAAGGACAGGATCGGTATCGTGAAGTTCTGTCTTCTCACTATGACATGACTGTAACAATCATAACTATTGAAGCAGGTGTGAGTGCCTGCATGAGATTTGCACACATGCACACTCAAAATACATAAAAGTCAGAGGGCAGGCTTGCTAGGAGGAGAGAGGGTCTTGACATGGTGGGTGTGAGACAAGACTGTAAGGAGAAAGGGTATGGTCACAATGTATGTATACAAGCAACGAATTGCAAAAAATTTAAAACAAATAAGGAAAATAGTCTCCTATCACAATGGTATGTTTAGATGTACTCATTCTATGGACTTGGAGATTTTGGTTCTTTTTTTTTTTTTTTCGGAGACAGGGTTTCTTTGTCTAGCCCTAGCTATCTTCAAACTCACAATGTAAGCGCCTACTACTATAGCATTAAACAGGCCATTTACATTACTCAGAAGTTTTTTATGGTAACTTTTTTACCCTTTTTCTTCCCCAGTCTCTGGCAGCCTATGTTATCTTTTCACTGTCTTTGAGATTTTGTTCATCCAAAATTTTAAATAGTTTTTATCTTTTCTGATTAGGTTTATTCCATTTGGCAATCAATTTCTTTCTATCTTTTCATGGATTTAAAGTTCATTTCTTTTTTAATACCAAATAATATCTTACTGCCTTCAATATAATAATTTATCTATTATTCATCTAATAGAAAATGTCAATTCTATTCAAATTTTGATAAAAGATAAGCAACAATAAGAAGATAAGCTAAGCAATTGATACCCTCTTTCGTGTGGTAAACCTAGTCAATATTTCCTGTATGAATGCCATGAAACATATTGCAGGATGGCATTGCAAGAGTGTGTTTGCACACTATTTTATATTCATAACAGTAAAGACCAAAAAACCCAGTTGCTTTACATCCTCATCTCTGTGCAATGTCTGCATTACGGATTTTGATCATCCTAGCCATTGTGTCTATTCATTCAACATTTATAATAGAGCAGTAGATGAAAAAAAAAGTTATGTCTTTCCATGGATATAGAGATATAACAAGGACCTGGAAGCTTATAATTGAGAGTATTTTTTCTTGATACTTTCCCAAACTTAGCACAAAAATTCCTTTTTTTCCCTTTATTTGTGAGTGTTGCAAACACACATACATACAGGGCTCAAACATGAGAAACAAAGCAACATCACTCTTCCGAAAGATCTTATTTTCCCCATTACCAAATTCAAGGAAACTGAAATCTAAAAATACCAGATGAAGAATTAAAAATATTATTTATAACAATGACTATTGGCTTCTAATATGACATAAACAAGCATATGTATAGAGTATGGAATCAACTGAAATTTAGAAGAAGTCATAAAAATAAGTGAGAAATAACTATCCAAACTAACTAAAAAAAGGAAAGATACAAATAACAAAATTTGAAATGATAAAAGATTCATATTATAGCATATATAAATATAATTCAAAAGATCATTAGATGATGCTTTGAAAATCTATATTCTAAAACAGTGGAATATCCAGAAAAATGGACAAATTCTAATAACGTATGACTTTTCAAAATTAAATGAAGATAATTTAAACCACTTCAATAGATCAATTATTAAAAAACAGTTGAAGCAGATATAAGGCTTCACAAATAAAACTCCATCACCAAACAGATTCACTGAAGAATTCTACCTGGCCATTAAAGAAGCACTAACCTCAAGTTCCTCAAATTGTTCCTAAAAAGAGAAAGAGAGAGAGAGAGAGAGAGAGAGAGAGAGAGAGAGAGAGAGAGAGAGAGAGAGAGAGAGAGAGAACACCATCAAACACATACATGAGAACAGTATTATCCTAACACCAAAACAAGATAAGGACACAATGAAACAGAAATCCATATATTACTTTCTTTGACAAACAAAGATGAAAATGTACCAATAAAACACTTGTAAACCAAATTCAACAACACATTAAAAAATAATACACCCTACCACATCCAAACTTCTATTTCATCTTTAAAATATACCCTGAATGCATTCACTTCCTTTGCTCTCAAGCACTACACCCTCATCTCTGCGTCCCTCTTCCATCACCAAACACCCCACAGAAGTGTCTTTTCTTTCATTTGGTCTCTACAACCAAAAGCATGGGAGGTGGCAAAACAAACAGAAAAACAAACAAACAGAACAAGTAGAGATTCATCCCTATCATTTAATGTCCTTAAAAAAGGTAAGAATAAAATGAAGCAAATTCTGACCAATGAAGGGACAGAACATGCCTTATCTTGTCAGTTTCTGAGGTAGAGCTCTTCGAGCCCTGACATCTAAGTTTATTCACTGGTTTGCTTTGCTACCTTTAATGTAGAAAGGTAAAGTATTTGATAGGGACTGCTTCACACACCATATCCAAAAGTCCCAAGAATATGTCAGCTTAATCTTTACAATCAATCACCTTGGAAATATTGCTTTAGAGTGAATAAATGAGTGGATTGAGAGCATCCATATGACAGAATTCCCATTTATTAGGGGTTTTATCTTCATTTTCTTTTACTGGATAATATTTAATTTTTTATTGTTTGAGAATCTCATAGATGAATAAAATGTGTTTTAATCTAATCCACCCCATCTCTTCCCCTTCAAATCCCTCCCCTAGCCTACCCTGAATTTCCACCTGATTTCATATATACCCTCTCTTTTTAAACCTGCTGAATCAGTTCATACTGTATCTGTGTACATATGTGTAGAAAAATCTCCTGGAGCATGGGTAGCTTCTTAGAAGTTTCATCTCCGCAGGAAATTTTATCTTCTTTTTCCCAGTAGGCATAAATTATCAATAGTTTCTTCCCCAAGGGTGAGACTTTATGAGCCCCTCCTCCAGCCATGTTTGGTTTTGACTTTCTTGTAGATAGACTGAGGTCAGTATAAAGAATGAAAGGGAAGTAATAGAGCCAAATGGGTGAGGGTTGAGGGAGCAGGGGAGAAGAGGGCGTGTGGGAGAGAAAAGGAACACTAAAGTTATTTGACAGTGCTACATGAAAACCTGCTACTATAGAAGATTCCTAAGATATATACATATACATGCATAAAATGAGTTTAAACAGAATTATTCTAAAATGTGGGCAGAGGTAGTATCTGTTCTAGGCAGCATAGGGTATCAAACAAAATGCACACTGGAAGGTATGGCTGACCTCTTTTCACGTCATTGGTCTGTTGGGCTCCACAGAACACCTACCCAAAAGGATATTATCATTGTTCTTGATTACCCTCCAGAATTTAAATGTAAAATCCTATTGTTGAAGACAACCACATACTTGAGTCATAAAACATGAAAAAAAAAACACGCTGATAGTAGTCTTAAAACTTCCTTCCATCTGAATCATTTTCACAGTATTGGAAGGAGCTAGTAATTTCTTAGAGGAGGAAATTATCCAATAATCCTATCCAGCTATGAACCCTATGAGCCTAGTAACAAATTATCTGACAAGATAAGCCCACTTGTGCAATAGTGGCACAAATGTTATGGGAGAAACCAACCATTTGCTATGTGGCTTTGAAGACAGCTCTACAAGACAGACCTCATGATTGGTCTTGTTAACTGGGAAAATATCAATACTGGATAAGTCATAGACCACAGGGGAGAACCTAATACTATTATATTGATAAACAGTCATAGTATCAAACTTCTCTGTAAGTTCTTATCTTCAGTTAAAGATTAGTGCACCTTTCAGTACTTATCAGAGAAACTTCTTTTTTTGCACGAGACAGTAATTAGAACAGAGACACACAACAGGTGGAGGATAAGAGACTGTGGGATGCTCAGCTCTAAATGGGATTTGACATTATACCCACTCCTACGACAGCTTAGTGATCATCATGAGAGGGGGGTAGAAAGATGATAACCAGAAGCAGTGGACACCTGCAGTGAAACCTTGTTTGCTGGCAGTGACAGGTCTGTTGCTCACATGAGCTCCCAGGGGGTATGATTGCATGCAGACACTTCTCTGAAACCACAAATCATCAAGGAATAGATGTATCTCTCAAAGTGACATTGTTGAATTCCCTGTATTTTAGTGAAACATACTTATTTTGGTGTTACAAAATCGTGCAAATAAATTGATGGTTTCTGTTTAATTTGTACAACCTCACATTTAGGTAATATATTGATGTGATCAATCTTTTAATTAAAACTAGCGTGTGTTTCAGTTATACTATTTAGGCTTACCAGCTATTTATGCATGCACTGTGCCCAAATATATGATTTAGTTTTTAAAAAATAGAAGTCATGAGGTGATTCATCATGAGCAGCTTTGGGAATGTGATTCTCTTTTGTCAGAAAATTTATGTGGGAGATAATTCTCCGGTAAGCATTACATAATATAAACCTTCTGATTACAAAACACCAAAGCTACTAAATTTTAAGGTGGCATTATAGCAGTGAAATCCAGCTGGTAGATTGTGTCTTTTATTTATGGCTTCTGGTTTAATGCTTCCAGAATAAAAATGTTCCCCTCAGAAGTGGTATTCATTGGTGAAACCAGTAACAAACCGTCCTCTGAAATGTTATGGAACTATAGAACAAAAGATGCCTTTCAGATGTGAGGGTTTCAAAGCCTCACAATCTGGATGATGGACCTGCGGTGAAAGATGATTCCCTCTATAGGGCACTCAAGTCTCCAGAGAATTTTTCCACCAAAGACAAAACCAGGCATATGCAAGGATGAGGAATGAGCCTTTGTGTGTTTTATCGTCTGACCACTGGGCAGTTGTAAAATATCAGAAAAAGATATGCGCATATAAACCTGCAAAATGAATGTTTAGAAAGTTATATTTATTCAGATATTCACTATTCCATTTTCAACCAGTATCAGCAATAGCTATTAATAAACACAAATGACACATTAGCTATTTAACTGTGCATGTGTGAATTTTTTTAAGTACAGACTGTTATACTTATTATATATAATTTAGAAACATGCAACACTACATGGTGATATTTTAATGGGATCATTTGAAATTATTAAACAAGCTGAATTAGGCATAACACCATTCTGAATACTTCATAATCCATTCTGTTTGACCTTCTGTTATATGATGGTGTTTTATCCAAATTCCTACACTCATGCTATAACCGTGTGTGTTGGTATAACTGTTCATTCACTTCAGTCCTACGTCCCCTGGTGACAGTCTTGGAAGCTGAGGTCTTTGTGATGTAGTCAGATAAGAAAAGGACAGCCTTCCTGACTGGAACTAATGACTCCAGTAAAGGAGCCCCACACATATACCTTCCAGGTCCTGAAGACACAGAAAGAAAATATGGTCTAACAAATCACCAGACTTTGCATTCCCAGATTCCTAACCTGGAATCTTTCAGCCTCCTGAACAATGAGAAATAAATCTGTAGGAGCCCGAACAGGACTAAGACACATGTAGACTGAGCCAGGATACAACATAGCTACCATTATAACAGTATCTTCTACAGTTGGCTTATTCTAGCAACAGTTCATATTTATAATAAATTGTGAATATACAAAAATAAAGAATATGATGCAACTAGATTTTTTTCTAGTTAATGTACGTACAACGACCATAAAACCCACCTAATGAAAAATAAGCATGCTGAGGAGTAGTCCCCCTGAGTGTGTTTGGAAGTGGGATTAACACATGAAGCTAATTTTCAAATTGTGCTCTCTTCAAATTTTTGCTTTTAATTTTTAACCTGTTTGGACTTTAAATAAATTCACTCTTAGAATTGAAAATGAAAGAAGTGTTAGATAAAAATCTAAATTTTTGTTGATTTTATATAATTTCTAATTATTCTTTGCTATGTAAACCCAGATTTTTAGAGATACTAATCATTGTTCTTGTTCTGTAGATATATATGATTGGGTCTAACATTCTTAATGCTTTAGAGTCCAATATTATTTATGTTTATTTTGATATGTTGCTCATGTCTGCTTCCCTAATTGAGTTTCTGCTACTGCTTGTAAGAGAAGAAACTACCAGACATTCTGATAGCAAACATCAAGGATGAACAGGGAATGTCAGATGACAGAAAAAATTCAGGACTTGAGATGAAACAAAGTAGAAATAATTTTAGTTCATAAAATGCATATGCTGCTATGTCAAAAAGTCCAGTCACAGTGAGCTCATAATAAAAGTGCAACAGTTATAATGATGGCAGTTACTAGTATATTTTTGCATGGTTGATGCTAAAGATTAAATTGTAATCTTTACATATATCACCTAACAGTGCTTGTCTCACCTCTCCTTCTATACATAGGATAACTGACATCTTATAGATCTAAAATCTTATCCAAATTACAAAGATAATGCTTGAAGAGATATTTATTTCTCATAATGCCTCTTCTTTAAGACCAAAGATGATTGGGTGTCATGTTTTTTAAATTTGTTTTTTACAGCACTGACTCATCTGACTTGAATTTGCAGCTCATCAGTCAGTGATCCCTGTGTAGTAGGGTGAGGTTGCCGAGTACATCTCTGAAGGTGAAGGGACTTTCAGTTTGCAGGAATCTTGGCAGAACTTGGCCATTTTATAAACCCTCGGGTACAAGTCTTAGCATGCAAAATGTCAAGTCGTTAATTAGAGTTTTACAGAAACCTGGGGACTGTTTCTGTTGTCACATCAGCTGCAAATAATGACAGGCATCTTTCTTTCTCTCTGACCAACATGACACCTCCTCTTGTTAGTTTTTCCTTATTAACCTAGTTGGGGTTTTCTAGTATCCTGGCTGTGGGAGAAATGTGGATGCCTTAAAAAAAAACATAACCTTATAGAATGTATTGCAAATCAACCCACCAGTACTGTCAATCACTGGGAGTCACCCCACAGCCATTTACATCATTAAACAGAAGGCAATCAGAAACTTGAATTCCAGAAACAGAAAACCCACTCTCACTCTTCATGGTATCCAAAATGAGCATGTGTTCCCTGTAAGAGCCCTCACTGTGAAGTGGCCATGCATTGAAAATTTGTTGATAGGCTACGAAACTCCACTATGTCATTTCGGGTCAGTCTAATGTTCACTGTGCCTAAGCCCTTCCGATTTATCAGATACTGGGCTGGCTACTAGTCCTAGGGATGACTGATCAGAATTCAACAAAGATCTCCATTGTTTAAAGCCTTTCTGGTAAGCGGCCAGGACCTGATGTCTGCTGTTTTCCAGCATGTGACTTCAGTTCTGTCACCTGGCCCTGCTTTTCAGGATCTTTGGATCAGAGAGCACATCTCAGCAATAAGTCCTCCCACTGCAAGGCAAAACCAAAATGGAGTTCTGTACAGTTGCAGGAGCAGCAGCCACTAACACACTTCTCAAAGGCTTGATTGCCAGAGCTGTCTTTGGGAGTTGGAATTTCTCCCAAATCCATGTGTGATATCCATAGTGTGGGTAATCTTTGCAGCCAGATGCTAATATACCAGTTGGACAAATTACTAGAGCCATTCCCAGCCATCCAGCTAACGCCCTGAATACAGACTCACTCCTCAGAGCGCTTATATTGAGAAACTCAGCCTGATGGTGGAAGATCTGGTATCTTCCATCCAGATCCCACACTTAAAGTTCAGCATCTAGCTAGGTGGTTATTTGACATATACCTTGACAGTTGGATTATAGCAATAAACAGACCATGAAAGCAATGGAGTGTCATATTTAAATCAACACTATTCAGAGGATGGTTTGGTCACATACCCAAACCTCAGCAGTTCATTACATCGTGCTTTATGTTGGTAAAGTAAAGTACCCAGTGCTTTTCATTGCTAAAAATCCTGCTGCAAATGCAGAATCATAGTGTCTCGGGATTATTACTGACGTGATGAAACACCATGACCAAAACCAACTGGGCAGGAAAGGGTTTATTTGGCTTACACATCCTGAGTTACATACAGTCCATTGGAGGACCTTCGATCAGGTGGGAACCTGGAGGCAGGAACTGATTCGGAGGTCACTGAGAGTTGCTGCTTACTAGCTTGCTCTTTGTCTTAGTTAGGGTTTCTATTGTTGTGAAGAGATACCATGACCACGGCAACTCTTAGAAAGGAAAACATTTAATTGTGGTGTCTCCTTTACAGTTCAGAGGTTCAGTCATTTTCATCATGGCGGGAAGCATGCAGCGTGCAGGTAGACAAGGTGCTGGAGAAGGAGCTGAGAGTTCGCACACCCTGACTCCCAGGCAGCAGGAGATGGTCTGACAAGCTGGCATGGCCTGAGCATATATGAGACCTCAAAATCCACCTCCACAGTGACACACTTCCTCCAACAAGACCACACTTATTCCAACAAGACAACCACACCTCCAAATAGTGCCACTTTCTTTGGGGGCCATTTTGTTTCAAACCACCAAACTCCCCATGGCTTGTTTGCTCAGTCTGCTTTCTTATAGAACCCAGATCCACCAGCCCAAGGGTGACATCATCCAAAGTGTGTGTGTGTGTGTGTGTGTGTGTGTGTGTGTGTGTCGGGGGGATTGGCTCATTGATAGAATGCCCTACAGATGGATCTTAAGGGGGCAATTTCTCAACTGGAGTTTCTTCCTCTTGGATGACTCTAGTTTGTGTTGACATACAAGTAGCCAGCAAATACAGAATGGAAAATAACCCTGACAACCCCAGTCCACAAATGGTGCGGGAGAATTGTCTGTATTCTATCAATCATGTTTTAAATAAACTCTGATTGGCCAGGCAGGAAATATAGGTGGGAAAACCAGACAGGAAGTAGAAATGATGTAATGAGAACAGGAGAATTCTGGGAAGGAGGAAGTTGATTCCTCCCACTCCTGCCCAGATCACCAAAGCAGCAGGATGTGATCTGCCCCACTGAAAAAAGGTCCTGAGACACATGGCTAACATAGATCAGAAAAATGGGTTAATCAAGATGTGAGAGTTAGCCAGTGAGAGGCTAGAGCTAATGGGCCAATCAGCTTATAATTTATGGAGACCTATGTGTGATTTTCATTGGGGCTAAACAGTTGTGGGGTACCTGGTGGGAGGACAGAAACCCCCAACAAGCATGCCTGGCTGCTCATGTTACACACAAAGTTACAAACAAGCCTTGATTTTGATTGTGGTTCTGACTCCAGACACTAAAGTTTTCCTAGTGTTTAGACATGTAAACTTGTTGATAATCAATCTCACCCATTTCAGTTGACAGGGGGACACAATTGTTAAGAGGCATCTTGTCCCCTTTTAAAGAGGAAGCCCTATAACTATTTGCTTAAAATTAAAAGAGGAACCACATATCAATAGATTTGTGTTATTATACACTGTCATTTATTTCATTTTTTTCTTGCTGAGCTTAATTTAAAAAATCTTGTGTGGAGAAAGTTCAATGCAATTTAATCAGCAGGAAAAAGAATTTATTATGAAGAAAGCATTAAAAACAACAAAGAAACAGGACTGCCGGGGGCATTTATTTTGGAACTACCACCCAGAGGGCTAAGGCTAAAGATTCAATTTACACTTGACAGGACAGAAGCAGGGGATGGAGGAGGCAGAGTGACTTGGTTAGCAGGGCATTTTATGGCACACAGAGTCCATGCAGAAATAATCGGATTGGCTTGAACGTGGGAATGGAAAATGCAAGAAGAAAACACAGCAGTGGGGCAGCTGGTGCTTGTGCCCCTGTTGTTAAAAGTCTGGATTTGTGAGGCGGAAACATCAGACTTTAAATCTGACGCCTGTCGTGCCTCCATGGGTTAGTGCAAAATGATTGAGTTCATAGACAATGCCCTCTTGATGAGAACATTCATAATCTTTTTTCTTTCTTTCTTTCTTTCTTTCTTTCTTTCTTTCTTTCTTTCTTTCTTTCTTTCTTTCTTTCTTTCTTTATTAAATATTTCTGTCTCTTCCCCACCTCCGCCTCCCCTTTCCCTCCCCCTCCCCCAATCCATTCCCCCTCCCTCGTCAGCCCAAAGAGCAATCAGGGCTCTCCGTCCCGTGGGAAGTCCAAGGAAAACCCTCCTCCGTCCAGGTCTCGTAAGGTGAGCATCCAAACATCCTAGGCTCCCACAAAGCCACTACATGCAGTAGGATCAAAAACCCATTGCCATTGTTCTTGATGTCTCAGTAGTCCTCATTGTCCGCTATGTTCAGTGAGACCGGTTTTAACCCAGGCTTTTTCAGACCCAGGTCAGCTGGCCTTGGTGAGTTCCCGATAGAGCATCTCCATTGTCTCAGTGTGTGGGTGCACCCCTCGCGGTCCTGAGTTCCTTGCTCATGTTCGCTCTCCTTCTGCTCCTGATTTGGACCTTGAGATTTCAGTCCGGTGCTCCAATGTGGGTCTCTGTCTCTGTCTCCTTTCATCGCCTGATGAAGGTTAATATTCAGGAGGATGCCTATATGTTTTTCTTTGGGTTCTCCTTCTTCTTTAGCTTCTCTAAGAACCCGAATTGTAGGCTCAATGTCCTTTATTTATGGCTAGAAACCAAATATGAGTGAGAACATCCCATGTTCCTCTTTTTGGGTCTGGCTTACCTCACTCAGGATAGTGTTTTCTATTTCCATCCATTTGCCTGCAAACTTCAAGAAGTCCTTGTTTTTTACTGCTGAGTAGTACTCTAATATGTATATATTCCATACTTTCTTCATCCATTCTTCAATTGAGGGGCATCTAGGTTGTTTCCAGGTTCTGGCTATTACAAACAATGCTGCTATGAACATAGTAGAGCATATATTTTTGTTGCATGATAAGGCCTCTCTTGGGTATATTCCCAAGAGTGGTATTGCTGGGTCCATGGGTAGGTTGATCCCAAATTTTCTGAGAAACCGCCACACTGCTTTCCAGAGTGGTTGTACAAGTTTGCATTCCCACCAGCAATGGATAAGTGTACCCCTTTCTCCACAACCTCTCCAGCATAGGCTATCATTGGTGTTTTTGATTTTAGCCATTCTGACAGGTGTAAGATGGTATCTTAAAGTTGTCTTGATTTGCATTTCCCTGATCGCTAAGGAAGTTGAGCATGACCTTAGGTGTCTTTTGGCCATTTGAACTTCTTCTGTTGAGAGATCTCTGTTCAGCTCAGTGCCCCATTTTATAATTGGGTTGATTAGCCTTTTACAGTCTAGTTTCTTAAGTTCTTTATATATTTTGGAGATCAGACCTTTGTCAGTTGCGGGGTTGGTGAAGATCTTCTCCCAGTCAGTGGGTTGCCTTTCTGTCTTAGCGACAGTGTCCTTTGCTTTACAGAAGCTTCTCAGTCTCATGAGGTCCCATTTATTCAATGAGGCCCTTACTGTCTGTGCTGCTGATGTTATACGTAGGAAGCGGTCTCCTGTGCCCACTTGTTGTAGTGTAGTTCCCACTTTCTCTCCTATCAGGTTCAGTGTGTTCAGACTGATATTGAGGTCTTTAATCCACTTGGACTTGAGTTTTGTGCATGGTGACAGACATGGATCTATTTTCATTTTTGTACAGATTGAAATCCAGTTTTGCCAGCACAATTTGTTGAAGATGCTCTCTTTTTTCCATTGTATAGTTTTAGCTCCTTTATCGAAAATCAGTTGCTCATAGGTTTGTGGATTAAAGTCAGGGTCTTCTATACGGTTCCATTGGTCGACTTCTCTGTTTTTATGCCAATACCAAGCTGTTTTTAATACTGTAGCTCTGTAATAGAGTTTGAAGTCAGGGATGGTAATGCCTCCAGACGTTCCTTTATTGTATAAGATTGTTTTGGCTATCCTGGGTTTTTTATTTTTCCATATAAAGTTGATTATTGTCTTCTCCAGATCTGTGAAGAATTTTGATGGGATTTTGATGGGGATTGCATTGAATCTATATATTGCTTTTGGAAGAATTGCCATTTTTACTATGTTGATCCTCCCAATCCAAGAGCAAGGGAGATCCTTCCATTTTCTGGTGTCTTCTTCTATTTCGTTCTTCAAAGTCTTAAAGTTCTTGTCATATAGATCTTTCACTTCCTTGGTCAGGGTTACCCCAAGATATTTTATGCTCTTTGTGGCTATCATGAAAGGTGATGCTTCTCTGATTTCCCTCTCTGTTTCCTTATCCTTACTGTATAGGAAGGCAACTGATTTTTTCGAGTTGATCTTGTATCCTGCCACATTACTGAAGGTGTTTATCAGCTGTAGGAGTTCTTTGGTAGAGTTTTTGGGGTCGCTTATGTATACTATCATATCATCTGCAAATAACGAAAGCTTAACTTCTTCCTTTCCAATACGAATCCCTTTGATCCCCTTATGTTGTCTTATTGCTATTGCTAGAACTTCAAGCACTATATTGAAGAGGTATGGAGAGAGTGGACATCCTTGTCTTGTTCCTGATTTTAGTGGGATGGCTTTGAGTTTTTCTCCGTTTAATTTAATGTTAGCTGTCGGTTTGCTGTAAATAGCTTTTATTATATTTAGGTATGACCCTTGTATCCCTAGTCTCTCCAATACCTTTATCATAAAGGGGTGTTGGATTTTGTCGAATGCTTTTTCAGCATCTAATGAAATGATCATATGGTTTTTTTCTTTCATTTTATTTATATGGTGGATTACATTGATAGATTTGCGTATGTTGAACCAGCCCTGCATCTCTGGGATGAAGCCTACTTGATCATAATGGATAATTTTTCTAATGTGTTCTTGAATTCGGTTTGCCAGTATTTTATTAAGAATTTTTGCGTCGATATTCATGAGTGAGATAGGCCTGTAGTTCTCTTTCTTGGTTGGGTCTTTGTGTGGTTTTGGTATCAGGGTAACTGTAGCTTCATAAAAGGAATTTGGCAATGACTTTTCTGTTTCTATACTGTGAAATACATTAAGGAGAATAGGTATTAGCTCTTCTTGGAAGTTCTGGTAGAATTCTGCATTGAAACCATCTGGTCCTGGGCTTTTTTTAGAGGGCAGATTTTTGATAACTGCTTCAAGTTCTTCGCGACTAACAGGTCTATTTAGATCTTTCACCTGGTCTTGGTTTAGCTTTGGTATATGGTACTTATCTAAAAAGATGTCCATTTCTTTTGTATTTTCCAGTTTTGTGGCATACAGGCTCCTGTAGTAAGATCTAATGATTCTCTGAATTTCCTCTGTGTCTGTGGTTATGTCCCCCTTTTCATTTCTGATCTTATTTATTTGCGTGTTCTCCCTCTGTTGTTTAATTAGTTTGGATAGGGGTTTGTCTATCTTGTTGATTTTCTCCAAGAACCAACTTTTTGTTTCATTGATTCTTTGGACTGTTTTCTGTGTTTCTATTTTGTTGATTTCTGCCCTCAGTTTGATTATTTCCAGTCTTCTACTCCTTCTGGGCACATCTGCTTCTTTTTTTTCTAAAGCTTTCAGGTGTGCTGTTAAGTCCCCAATGTATGCTTTCTCCGTTTTCTTTAAGTGGGCACTTAGTGCTATGAACTTTCCTCTTAGCACTGCTTTCATCGTGTCCCATAGGTTTGAGTATGTTGTCTCTTTATTTTCATTAAATTCAAGGAAGACTTTAATTTCCTTCTTAATTTCTTCCTTCACCCAGGTGTGGTTCAGTAGTTGATTGTTCAGTTTCCATGAGTTTGTCGGCTTTCTGGGGGCAGCATTGTTGTTGCCTTCTAACTTTAATCCGTGGTGATCTGATAAGACACAGGTGGACACTGATATTCTTTTGTATCTGTGGAGGCTTCCTTTGTTTCCGAGTATATGGTCAATTTTTGAGAAGGTTCCATGAGCTGCAGAGAAGAAGGTATATTCTTTCCTATTTGGGTGGAGTGTTCTATAGATGTCTGTTAAGTCCATTTGTTTCATTACCTCCAGTAATTCTCTTAATTCTCTATTAGGTTTCTGTCTGATTGACCTGTCCATTGGAGAGAGAGGTGTGTTGAAGTCTCCTACTATTAGTGTGTGTGGTTTGATGTCTGCCTTGAGTTCTAGTAATATTTCTTTTATATAAGTGGGTGCTTTTATATTAGGGGCATAGATATTCAGAATTGAGATGTCATCCTGATGAATTGTTCCTGTTATGAGTATAAAGTGTCCTTCTCGATCTCTTCTGATTGATTTTAGTTTGAAGTCCGTTTTGTTGGAAATTAGTACGGCCACACCTGCTTTTTTCTTAGGACCATTTGCTTGAAAGACCTTTTCCCAACCTTTTACTCTGAGTAGATGCCTGTCTTTGTGGTTGAGATGTGTTTCTTGCAAACAGCAGAATGTTGGATCCTGTTTTCGTATCCAATCTCTTAGCCTGTGCCTTTTTATAGGTGAATTGAGACCATTAATATTAAGTGATATTAATGACCAATTGTTGTTTACTCCGGTTATTCTTATTGTTTTTTTGGTAGTAGAGTTTGTGTGTGTGTCCCTTCTTTGAGTTGTGCTGGTGAAGGTTCACTAGATGCCTGAGTTATTGTAGTCAGTGTTGGCATTGTTGGATTCCTTGGGTTGCGATTTTCCTTCTATTACTTTCTGTAGAGCTGGATTTGTGGCTACGTATTGTTTAAATTTGTTCTTATCCTGGAATGTCTTGTTTTCTCCATTGATAGTGAACACTAGCTTGGCAGGGTACAGAAGTTTGGGTTTGCATCCATGGTCTCTTAGCTTTTGAAGTACCTCTATCCAGGACCTTCTGGCTTTCATGGTTTCCATAGAGAAGTCAGGTGTAATTCTGATCGGTTTACCTTTATAGGTTACTTGGCCTTTTTCCTTTGCAGCTCTTAATATTCTTTCTTTAACCTGTCTATTTTGTGTTTTGATTATTATATGGCGAGGGGAAGTTTTTCTTTGATCCAGTCTGTTTGGTGTTCTGTATGCTTCTTGAATATTCAAGGGGATAACTTTCTTTATGTTGGGAAAGTTTTCTTCCATAATTTTGTTAAAAATATTTTCTGGGCCTTCGAGCTGTGATTCTTCTCCTTCTTCTATTCCTATAATTCTTAGGTTTGGTCTTTTTATTGTGTCCCATATTTCTTGAATGTTTTGTGATGAGAATTTGTTGGCTTTGCTGTTTTCTTTGATCAGTGCATTTATTTTCTCTATGGTGTCCTCAGCATCTGAGATTCTTTCTTCTATCTCTTGTAGTCTATTGATTATGCTTGTTTCTGTAGACTCTGCTCGTTGGCCTAGATTTTCCATATCCAGCTGTTCTTCCCTTTGTGTTCTCTTCCTTGCTTCCCTTTCAGTTTTCAATTCTTGCACTGTTTCCATTACCTGTTTGATCGTTTTTTCTTGGTTTCCCAGGGTCTCATGTACATATTTACTTAATTCTTCGAACTTTTTGTTATTCTTCTCATCCATTTCTATAAGGGTGTTTATTACATATTTTTTAAGGGATTCTATTGCTTTCATAAAGTCAATTTTTTCCACTTCTTCTGTGTTAGGGTGTTCAAATCTTTCTGTTGTAAGATCTTTGGGATCTGGTGTTTTCATGTTGTTTTTCTGATTAATGGGTGATGTTCTGCCTTGGCGCCTGCCCATCTCCTCCTTTCAATGCTATCTAATTGGTCTTTTAAAATCAGATCAGGTTTCTCTGCTGGCCAGAGGCTTCTCTTACTAATTGCCCTCGCTCTGTTTCCTGGCTCCTGCTGGGGGCCAAGAACCCTCTCACCCCTAAGAAGGGTTTTCCGGAACCGGTCCCGGCTCCCCGTTTGCCAGGGCCCTCGCCAACCAAAGGCCTACCTCTTTGATTTAATTGTAGTGGGGCGATCTGCTCTCGGTGTTGCCGCTGGTCCCTGCCGCCTGCGACCTCTGCCGCTGCGCTGGTCCCCTCCAGTCTCGGCGGCAGCCGTCGTTGCCTGCCTGCGCCTCCCAGCTCCGTCTGCCGGCGCCTGCGCCTCCCAGCTCCGTCTGCCGGCGCCTGCGCCTCCCAGCTCCGTCTCTGGACAGGTTTTTTGAGACAGGATTTCTCTGTAACTTTTTTCGAACATTCATAATCTTACAGGCAACAAACAAAGGAAATCGGCTGATAAGTAAGTATTTACTGGGCATGCACTTGTTATATATCACCATATGAGAGGACATATATAGTTTTTATCATACGCATTAACTCTGAAATTGCTTACCTTCCTTGCTCCTGATTCCTAGCCACTGCATTATACTTAGGAAAACCATTTTATTGCTCTAATTTTTGTTCTTAAAAAATCCTCCCTTTTTAAAGCTTCTTCACTTTTTTTCTTGAATAATTTGTTACCCACTACAACACTTGGTCAACAAAAGTCCTTAATGTACATGTCTAGTACATTTTTACATTGGTCTTGCTTCAGTATGTTGGTAAACTGACAGTCATTTTAAATGACGTTGTAGTCTGAACCTCAAAAGCAGAAGGTGTTGTTATACACTGCAGGTTGCAAAAGGTAAAATCCACCAGCCACTAAAGGTAAAGGGAGTTCAAACACTTTCATTTCTCAATGCAGACCTGTCAGAATACTGATTATTGAAAAACACTGTTCATTGACGTTATCCTTAAAGATAAGAAGCAAAATAATACAAACAGGTAGGGTTCAGGCTTTTGTAGATCTACATAAGGAGAATGACCTCTTCAACAGGCGCCAGCTGTCTGTCTTTGTGGTGTCTGAGGAAGCCATCATCTGCATTTTTGATAGAATTACAAACAGTTTCCAAGCATTGACCATTAGAGTGTGGAAAAGCAAGGTCATTTATCTGATGTGTGGCGATTTCATTATTTCTGTAGATTACATTCTTCCTACAGCAAATGCTTCACGAAGCTGGGAGGGCTGTACGCTGCTCCCAAAGACCGTCTTGCCTCCATGGGCACGTGGACAATGTGCTGTGCTGAGAAGGCAGCTTTACTTTCCCAACTGCTTCTCCTGCATGGGAGAAAGGGACTTCAGTATGCCCAGCCTAGAAATTCTGATAGCCATCCCAGCAGGTGAGCAGGGTAATCCTTAACTCGCAGAAGACCTTGAGAGTGGCCAGGGGGTCTGTTGAATAGACACATTGAGCAGAAGGCCAGGCAAACAAGTTAACAGCTCAAACTAGGGTCAGAAACAGGGCCAGCACTCACTCATGGCTTGAGCATATACAAGAATTTCTCTCTGTCTCCTCACCTCTTTCATGTGTAAAACGAACATTGAAGCTTATTTCACTAGATGATGATAAAGAAAGAAAAACAAAACAAAATAAAATCAGCTAAGGCGCTCAGAACATAGCCCATAGTACTTGCTTTCCCATGGCAACCCAATATCATTTAGGTGTTTTTAATATGGAGGTGGCAAATGGCACCGCATTTTTGCTGTGATTGTAACATATCTCAGTTTCCATGTGCCTTTGCTGACTTGCTAGAACTGAGAATCCCTTCGTCTCCAAATCATTTAATGGACAGTGAGGATAAGAGTGTGCTGATGCCGTGTCATGTTTTGTTGTTTTTTTCTTTTGCAAAGTTTTTTGTGGGATGTGATGGGCACTAATCAAGGCTTGGTCTTTTTTGACATTCACCTTTCTATCTTTCTAGAACAGGAGTAACAAAGACAGGCAAAATAACAATGCTAATTAAGTTAATCATGCTTCTTTAGTTAATCCCCGGGTGCCCAGGTCCAGCTCTGCATCTGCCTGGCTGGAACTTGAAAGCTTCCTTGTGGAAAGTGCCCATCTCTCACTTGAAACTGAGAAAACTGGGGATTGAATGTCTTTAAGGATTCACCCAGACACATTTTTGCTCTGATTTGATTTTTTTTTTTTTTTTAGGGCAAAGAGAGAATTTTATTTGGTGAAGACAGACATCCAGAAGAGACCAGATGGTAAGGTGCTGTGACAAGGGAGCCTAGGAGGGGCCATAGGGAGATCCCACACTGGGCAAGGCACAGGCTCGGTGTCTGGAAATGTCCTCAGCCGTTCAGCACCATCCGGACAAGCTCTTCATAGTTGATACAACCGTTGCTGTCCTCATGACCCGCCACCAGCATCTTCACTTCCTCCTCTGTCATCTTCTCTCCCAGTGTGACGAGGACATGCCGGATTTCAGCACCCATGATGGTACCATTCCCTTCCTTGTCGAACACACGAAGGCCTTCGACATAGTCTTCATAAGTTCCCTGGTCCTTGTTCTTGGCCACAGTCTGCAACATGGGCAGGAAATGCTCGAAGTCCAGCACTTTCACATTCATCTCATCGCTATTAGGGTTCCCCAGGACCTTGAGCACCTCGGCGTTGGTAGGGTTCTGGCCCAGGGCCCTCATCATGTCCCCACATTGGCTGTACAGGATCTTGCCATCACCTGTTCGGTCAAACAGCTGGAAAGTCTCCTTGAACTCTGCGGTCTGGTCCTCGGTGAAGTCACACATCTTGGCTGCTCAGCTCTGCAGGACCTTTTCCGGCAGTAATGGCCTCTGATTTGATTTTAATAGCGCAAGTCTGGCAAGAACAAGATTGTAGAATATTGTCAGTGACCATGTCAGCTCCCAACAGTGGAAGACATGATCAATCTGATGTTTCATTATCCTTGTAAATTAGGAGGAGCTATTCCAGACAGCACAGAGATGCTGACAGCGGGGGGGGGGGGGGGACCCACATTCAGGGTGACCTGTTACACTGCATGGGTCCTACTGTGGGACCCATCCACTGCTGGCCACCTCCCTATCTTCATTCTGGGCTTGCTTTTAAATCGACTCACTTTATTTCAGAAAGATAGAGTATTCTTTCTCCAATCCTTGATGTATATGCTTCTTATATGCTAAACTTCTCCATGTGGGCAGATCTTCAGCCATACCCTTAATCCATCTTACAAAAAAGCATCTGGAACAAGTTTCAAGAGGATAAAAATGATGAAATGATATAAACAAACTCTTAAAAAAACGTAGAACATATTAACAATACCCTCAAAAGCCAAGTGCTAAACATCCAATTCATTTTTTTTCTCACAGAACAAGCATATAGTATTTTTGATTGCTTTCTGCAAAGCATTTAGATATAACCAACTTCAAAGATGAAAGTGGGGGACAGGAATTATTACAGGGAATAAAACTTAAGACTGCCATTTCCTAAGCTTTACTTGATTAATGAATATTGACTTTTAAATTTTTCTTACTTACCTTATGTTGTTGTTTTATTATGTGTTACCATATTAAAGCATCCTGTTTGGGAGGATAGCTCTCTCTACCCCGGTGAACTCTAGTCATCATAGGTTGGGATCAGTTTCAGAAAAGATCTGTCCATGAACACATGCAGCAGCTTGGACTCATAGGTGTTTCTCCATAGAACAAAACTTGCTCTTAAATTCACTTGCGATGAGAGAGTTTGGCTTGTCTATCTGTGCCCTGGGCTCTATAGTCAATGTCAACTCAAGTAACACACGGCTCAGGTACACTTTAAGCTTAGCAGAGTGTTCAACTGGGACTCAAGATACTTTCTGGTCTTTGCTCACGGAGTTCTGTAGACCTCCAAAGTAAGCTGGTTGGTATTTTCTTCAAGGTCCAAGAATCATTGCCTTCCTTCAGGCTCTGGCTTTGGTCTTTTAAGAGAAGTCATAATTTAGTTCACATGTGACCAATTCATTCCTTAATGAAGCCCCTCGAATTCCCAATAATTTTGAATTCCTAACATAATCAAATAGATGACACAGCTGCCATTCTTAAAAGTTCTCTGTTACTTAATTTGAAGATAGTAGGTTCGACTAAGAATGATATTTTTCTGGTTCAATGTCAATCGTTATTGATAATGAATATTCAGAATGACCTAGTCAGCATGTGACCTTGGGCATGCTGTTTTGCTTCAGTACCTCCTCATGATACCAGAAGTTAGATTGGAGCAAATACACAGTCTGAATGTGTTAATTTAAAGCATGCAATCAAGTAAAAAAGGTAAAGTGTTTTGCTCAGAGTCTGAGCCAATGCTTGATGTTGGTTAGCAATTATTATTTTCCTTAGTGCCCCATTGAAAGAAATTCAGATAGTTCTCTGACAACAAACACGCTTACAATGCTGTGGAATTTAGAACAGCAAACAAAGACCCCCCAAGGACAGCAAGCTCACAAAGGGATTTCTCTTCATTCATTTTCCCAGTCTCTGCCTAAGCTTATGGGTTCCCTGGGATGTGGGAGGAAGGCAAGTGATGCTGAAGTCTGATCGTATTTGCTGGGAACTCCTGCTTCACATTCTTTACGCTTGGAAAAATAAAGGTAAGCAGCAGTGCAAAGTAGATAATAATTTATATTCTAGTTGTTACAGTGGAAATACCAATATCGCTGGCTGCCAACGAGAAAGTTTTGATCAGTACACCCTTTTGTTTTTCCTTTTAGTGAGGATTAATCTTGTAATTTAAAACAATTGGTGCCCATTTTTCTTTTTCTTGTTATTCTTAGTAGAATTAAACCTTCAAGCCTCACTGACTACTGGCTGGAATTTCATTACTTTTATGTCTCATCAAATTATTTACCTTGCCAGGCATTTGCCACCCACTTTTCTTCTGGAACTTCAGCTCATTTTGTCTTACAGTACAAACGTGCTACCCTCGCGGATGACAGAGTGTGTTCGTGGCAAGCAGAGGAGAAACACATGAAAAACCCATTTGAAGGAGAGAATTTGTTTTTCTGGTGCCATTTAGGATGTGATGGATTTCATTGGGAGGGCTGATGGAGTACACAAGCATGCAAATCCAATTTGTGAGACGAGAAAGAGCCCCTTCTTCCAAGGATTATGAATTCTCATCAGCCCAACTGTGGTACCACATTTGTCTTGCCTCTGTCAGGAAATGTGTTGGCAGATGCTTCACGTACTTACATGGGTCTTAAGAAGTTCACTTTGTTAAATATGAATGTGTCTTTTTATTACGTTATATTTATTCATCATCCCTCACACTGAGGTGGGATGAGGACAGTGTACGTGGGTGTGATGCTCAGCCACGGAGTAAATACGCATTCCACATCTAATGCTTCTGACTTTGTGCATTTTCTTCCTTCTGGTTCCCTAGATTATCACCACCACAGATGGACGAATACCTTGGGACATATCTAAAAATGATTGATCTTATGAATTTTTATGTTCCAAGCACATAGAAACTTTTGAAATAATTGATACACTTTTATCCAGTACTTTAATACATTACAAGAATTAGTGCTTATATCACAAACTTGTGACACAATGAGTAATTGTTATATTTTAATAAATAATTCATTAAATTACAACATATACCAGAAAAGAGCAACAGAACTGTTGTTGGTTAAATGAACATAGACTTGGGGCCATGCTTCCTTCAATAGGAGCCTGGGTAAGGGTTCTGGCATCACTCTCAGAGAAGAGAGTTGAAAATAGCAGGGATTGCAAACACGTGTAGATCTTTGTCTCACCCAAGTATCCTGCTACAGTAACAGCACCTGGGGAAAAAGGAAAAGCAAAACCAGAAATAAGCACAAACAGAGGAGAAAGGTCAATGAACTTAGAGGTAGAAAAGGAGATGTAACTGCAGTAAGAGTAGAGTAGCAGTAAAGCGAGATGAAACACTGCAGCATGTGGGAAACTGAGCCTAAGGGGCCAAATTGTAGATGGTAGAGGAACTAGGATGCTTTAGGAACCTGAAGACTGGAGCAAAGGATTGGATGAAGGGAGGGGGACTAATTGTGGGTCCCCTGGTGCTCTTTGACCTTTTCTTTATATAATAGTCTTTCTCATCTGAGCTTTTAGGCAAGCACCTTCTTTCCCCCCTATGGCTAGATATTCTATATATAATATAATATAATATAATATAATATAATATAATATAATTCAAACTATATGGAGTAAGAAAGGCATGAAACATGGAGGCTAAGGTGCTTTTAGATGCATACATAAGTTTGAGGTTAATGTTGCTTAGACTTAATTATCCTCATCCCTAAGGATATTGAAGGGGTTTCTCTGAATAAATTGACAAGTTTACTCTGAATAAATTGGCAAGTGCATTGAAAAGGAGGTTGGGAACAGTGAGGATAGCTACATCGAGCTGGGCTGAATATTAGTAACGGTGAGTGTTTAGCTTCAGATAGGTTGTCTGTGTCCATCTCCTGCATCCCAAGGCTCAGGAAACACTGAGGAAGAAGATGCAGAAGGAATGAAAGAGATGATGGATGGGGAGAAGGCTGTGAAATTCTCACTTCTGGATATGACATTGTGGTTGCACACAGCAACTCACAGAAGCTATGGTTACCCGTACGATCAAGCCAGTCAAAACTGCAGCAGAGTGGAGGAGAGATCACGAAGCCCTCTCCTAGTAGAGGTGCTTCAGGCAGTTCATGGCTCAGTAGAGTTGCTATAGTTACCAATAATACATAGCAGCACCACTCAAAATACCCAGGAAACAAGAGTTACAATTTTGTCATCAGAAAGGCATGACCAATGTCTGAAGTGATAGATATGCTAATTACTTAGCTATTATCATTACACATTGTAAACAGGTATCAAAAATCACATTCCCTCAGACATGAATACTTATATGTTAACTAAAATAAAAACAGAAAAAATCAATTATTATTATTTATCAATATCTATGTCTATGTCAACATATTCAGAGAAAGACATGCAGAGATGAAAGCAGAGACAGAGCTAGATAGCCATAGAGACATAGAGATAAATAGAGACAGAGAACAAGATTTAATGTTGGCTGAAACCTAGAGAAACACCCAAGTTTTGAACCTGTGTTAGACCCCCCAACTTGTGAGGCTCTTCTCCCATAGGTACAGCTAATCTAACTGTCTGGTTAATACCTAAAGTATAAGGAGACACAGACTTTCAGGACACATAAGCAATCCATGAAGAAGGAAAAACAAAATAAATGATAATAAACTCTGAAAATAAAACCACAAAACTTGCTATCTATGAAACAACTACTACCTGCTCTTTTTAAAAAGAAGGGGAAGAGAAAGCACTGTCACTACCACCCATTTCCTTTCTATTATAAGGGAGTATGAAGTTGGAGTAACCAGCCCTCATCAGCATTGAAGAATGTGCCCTTCCTACACAGAGTGACAAAAGTGACCTCCTGGAAAGGTTAGCAGCAGCATCTGGCTTCAAGATGGTGGCTGGATTCTGGTGTTTTGACTCGTCACCCTAAAAGAGCCTAGAGTGAAGCCAACACAAGGAAGGGGTCTTCTGTTCCTACCAGCAGAGTCCACAGTTTCCTGTGATCATGCTGGTGCCTGTAGGTCTTATTCCCTCCATTAATAAGAGCCAGGGCAACCTAAGACACTTCTTTCCATAACCTCAGCCTCCTCACACTCTTGCCTGCCTTGAATCTACATGAGTTTAACAATATTATTTTTCCTTTGTATGTTGCCTGAAAGGCATCCTCATCATTTATACCATTTCCCACGGCAACCTAGGCAGTATTTTACAACTTCCCCCATCCCTCCACAAATTTAACATTGTCCACACTGTTCTTCTAGTCTGACATTAGCTGAATCTTGCACACCGTCTCCTGATGACCACGGTCTCTTTTTACTCTGCCAGAAGCCTGCATCTTCAATGACATCACCTTCCTAGCCATGCTCTTAGGTGGTGACTGCCATCCCTAAGCACGATTTCAGGAAGTGTCCTCTCGTCCCTTTCAGTTTCCAACCCCTCTCCCCCTGTCCTTACAGTCTCCTCAGGTTGAACTTCGTCTTATTCTCCTTCAGTCCTGAGGGTCTATTTATTCACAATCATTCTTTAAGCATTAATTTTCCCAGTGATGATTTCAAGAAACAGTGAAGTAACCTTTCCAACCCAATGGCGTGTGGTTTCTTTGGATCCTCGCCCTTACTGACTGATCATTTCCTTCATCAATTCCAAGTCATAACAGAACTTTATGGCCATTTTCTAGCGCTTGTCAGTTTTTGGAACTGCAACCCGTTGATGAACACAGATGCATGCACCTCTTGACTGATGTAACCAATTAGCACATCTAACTCCATCTAGTACTTTGGCAACATCTCACTCCTCTCTAGACATCCTTGTTCTCACTTCTTCACATCCTCTTTCTCTTCCTTAAAGACACATCCAGAGCTGAAGAGATGGCAAAGTGCGTAGGGGTGCTGGCTACCAAGCCCAATGTTGTGAGTTTGAACTCTGATACTCACTTGGTACACAGAGAGATGAGAGTCATCTGGTGTAAGTTTTCCTTTGATTTCCACATGTGTGGTATCTTGCATACTTGCCTTCTCCCATAAGGAATCTATAAAATGTAATAAAGAATTACAATTAAAATCCTAGCCATTTTCTACAGTCATTCCCTGGTAAATCAACTTGGCTCCTTTGTTCCATTTTTCCTTTCTCTGGTTCTTATTTGATAAGATCTCAATGATGGCTAAATTAAACTTTCTGCCTGTACCACACTCATTAGCGCAGGGGCCGCAGGAGTTAAACTTGTAGTTAAACTGTTCTCATTTCAAATTAGCGGGAAAACCTTCATCCTGGCCGCAAGACTGGTGGGAAATCAAACCATCCTTTTTGAGTTGGTCCTCTGTTCTCCTTGCGGACCTTCCATGGCCTCTCTGTCTTCTCAGTTTCTCACGACACCCTCCTGTCCTCATGCTCAGCCGATCACGTTGCCCCCTGTTTTTCCTGGAGAAAAAAAAAACAAATGCAACAAGGGACAGTCAGTACCTGTGGCTCATTGAATCTGCACCTGTCTACATCTCCTGTTAGTAACTACTAGCCGTTCTGATTTTAATCTGCTGCATAGGATTAAGCTTTTGCTCTACTTTGGGGAATCATGCTTGGTTTTCGTTTTTAGTGTTCATATCCTTGGTACCAGGCCCTGCAATCTTTTGGGAAGGTGTGATTCAATTTCATTTCATCCGAGGAAGGCTAGCTTTATTACCTCTGCCCCTGCTATTCACTCTAGTTTTAAAGCTAGCAAACTCTCTGCAGCTTTCCTCCACCCGGCAGCTGAGAGGAGAAATAAGCAGGGCATAATTATGCAAATCAGACAGTATCAAGTTTACCTTATAATCATAAGGAAAAAAAACAGTGTGACTCTGCTAATTACTGAAAATGATTAAGTCTTCTGATTGAGAGACTAGCAGTGGCTGCACTCAAGAGCGAGCTGTTCCCACGATGATGGCACAGTGCCACCTGCTGGTTTGCCAATTCTGGGCTGACGGCTGATCCCTACAGACAGCATGTGCGGGAGATCCTCCATGGGGTGGGACCTCTGCTTCCATATCATGGCTAATTTCAAAATTATTTAAATTCTGAACCTCATTCAAGTCAGCAAAGAGACTCTGAGAGACGGAATCTCGTGTTTGGAAATCAACCACTGTTTACGTATGCTTTCTATTAACGTATTTTATTCTCTGAGGATTTCTTGCACACATACAATGTATTTCAAACATACTAATCTCTCCCGCCTCCCTCCTCCAGCTTCTCCCAGATATCCCCCCATGACCACCTCTTCATTTCACATCCTCTTTTCATCTCTTTTAAAGTGAAATGATATATATGCATTTCACATGTATTATGCGCATAGTGACAATGTATAACTTAGTCTATAAGGTGGCTGGATACGAATGCTTGAGCCTAATTTCCCTTTTCATTTGACCAATGAAAACTACAAAAGGACGCCTTTACCATTTACAGGGCATTGCTTTCTCCTTTATTTAACGTTGCTCTAAAAGATCATCTCAAATTGGTAAACCATGGAATAAGGTAAAAAGCAAAATGAATAGTTAATTAAACTGCGTATCGTGAATTCGCGACAGCTTAGATAATAAATATTGTACTTCTCAAAGGCTGTGTTTTCTCGCAAAAGCTGGAATACCATAAGTTCAGTTCTCTGTTAATGTCTGGAAAATTGCTTTTGGATGTTGCCAAATCCATGTTGTGGTAACATTCGCAGATGCTCCTGTGTCGTGCTGCTTAAGGACCATGATGATTAGAATGGTAGGCTTTGTAATTTGCAAACATGAAGCTCGATATTTATCTGCCTTGGCAGCTCTTACTTGTCAGTAGTTTGATGGAAGTACATTCAGATGCTATTTGAAATTATGTATCTCATGAGGCAATAAACATTTCCCTATTCAGAAAGGATAAAAAAGCCCAGTGTCATAAAGTAATATGTTTATGCTGGTAAATAACTTGCAAACTACATATTATTATTTTATTCCTTCAAAACATACTAATTTAATTCTTGGAATATCATTATGGACTTGTTGATGTGACAATTCTAAAAAAAAATTTCCACCATATGTTGTCACCTGACAGCTGTACTAGAGATTGCTATCACGTAAAAAAAAAATGCCCAAAAAACTTAGGACAGACCAGTTGTGTCCACTACCAGATGGACTTCTGCCTGAGCCTCTCAGATGCCAGGATTACAGATATGAGTCCCCACGCCTCACATCAACACACTAACCTTTTATTTGATAACTCAATGTTCTTTGAATATTTTGTTATCTCAGTCCTACATATTTTTCCATGCCTACTGAAAGTATCTTACTAACATTTAAATGATTCTTTAGCTCTTATCTTTATGATGTCACCAGCTCGTTCACCAACTGGACATATCACAACTGTCAATCAAAACTGGTGAAGGATGGAATTGGCTTCAGGATCACAGTAGATGAGCTGCTATCTTGCTTAAGTCCATACAAGGAGAGCTTCTTGAGAGAAAAGGTACCAGAAGATTAATTTCCTAAGTAGACCCCCAAGTTTTGTTTTTGTTTCTAAGTCAATTTCACATTTTAACCGCATATTCCTTGACCAGTAATAAAGAGTAATCTGCTCATCTCCCAAGTGGAAGGATGAGTAACTTTAACCAGACACAAAAGCCTGACTCACTTAGCATCATCAAGGAAAACAACAAGAACTTGGAGGAAATTGTGTTTTTGTGAAGCAAACAGTTTAAATCTCCGATGGTACCTAAAGCGAAGAAATGTCCCCCTGAAGGCGACTCTGGAGGAAGACCCCAGAGGGTGGTTTGCACAAGATGTGCAAATGCTGCACCAAAGGTAAAAGCAAATGTTTTGGAGAACTGTTTTGAGCTTTGTGTTGGGGCTTTTAAAGTTCCTAATTGTGTGGCAAGGTTTGAACTCTGAACATTACTGTGGTCACCCTTGACTGTAGACGTGACTCTTTAAGTCAGCATCTTAAATCCTTACAAAGAGCATAGTCTGAACCACCATCAGCATTCACTAAGCTCCAACACAGGCTGTAGAAAGGCACAGGACTTCAGTACCACATGGGAACACACACACTTTGCTTCAACGGCTGACACATATGTATGGTTCGGTGCTTCATGTGGCTTTTATCCTTACATGGATTCAAGGCCATCATGGGGCAGTAGAGATGGTAATGGCATTCAGAGAAATTTGTGTCCCAGACAGTCCTGAAACTCTTGTTGCAGGGCCCAGAGCGAGCCCACACTGAGGGTCCTTAATCACACTCATTTAAGAGGCCAGGATAAATTTTACTTGTATACTTAGTGGTAGATCTAAGATTAATGATATATCTACTGTTTTACCTTCTTATCCCATTCCATTTTCCTTTGAGAATTGGAGGTATAATTTTGTTTTCCAATCTTGTTTTACTGGATATGTGATAAATTATCCTTAAACGTTAGAGACATTCTTGCACCTATAACGTCAGTCTCACCATGATGCCCAGAGCTCTCTTTATACAGATAGGGTTTGGGGAGCTTTTGTCTGTTCTTTTAATACCTAGGACTCAATATTCTTGTCATTTAACATGTAAACTGTAGTATTCTATCTTTTGTGTCTGGTTGAATGTCCTTCCTAAGCCATCTATGCCAAAAGAAATGGAATTTCCCATCTTTAAGTTTTAAATATTCTATTGTATATTGATGCCACAGTTCCTTTATAAGAGAGAGTATATTTAATGTACATTCATTTCTTTGGTGAGCAAAGCCTTACATACTCTGCAGCTAACACATTCTTTCTGCTTCTCTATCTTTCAACCTTTTCTCTTCTTTATTATTTCATAGTGACTCTGAGTTTCTTATCATTCTTAGCTCTTATGAGGAAGCCATGCTGCTTCATCCCCTTCAGGTCAGTTGCCTTCCCTTTCCTTTTGTCTCACCCACTCACTCAACTTCCCAGTAAACACGTTGGTGCTCCAGTCTGGTCTCTGAACTCACTGCTCAGGGGCGTGGCTTGTTTTACCCTGCTTCTGTGGTGCATGGCACAGACTAAAAATACAGTAACTCTTTGAAGATGGGCTTTGTAGTTGGGTGTTGTCTACTCTTTGATCTTTTGATCTCTTTTGGGCGCCTGCCTCCCAGCTCCCAAATAAATCACCCAGGGGCTTATTATTACTTATGAATGTGGGGCCTTAGCTTGGCTTATTTCTAGCCTGCTTTCCTTAATTTAAATCATTCCATCTACCTGCCCTTGGGCCCTTTCCTTTCACTTCCGTATATCTTACTTTCACTCTTACTCCATGGCTGGCAGTGTAGCCAGGTAGTTAGCTCCTGGAGTCCTTCTCCTCTCACTCCTAGATCCTACTTTCTTATGTTCTTCACCTTCTATTTATTCTCTCTGCCTGCCAACCCTGCCTAGTTCTCTTTCTCCTGCCTTGCTATTGGCTGTTCTGCTCTTGATTAGACCAATTAGGTGTTTTAAAAAGGCAAAGTAACACAGCTTCACAGAATTAAACAAATGCAACACAAAAAAATGCAACCCATCTTTGCATCGTTAAACAAGGGATCGACAGCATAAATGAACATAACACATCTTAAAATAATATTCTATACCAGGGGTTGTCATCAGTTATGACTTCATCCTATCCAAAACCAGAACCAGGCTTTAACTTAATAATGAGTAAATGCTTATGAAAAGCTGTATAGTAATATTGTCTGTGCACAACAGAGCAGCTGGTGTCAGATGGTTTAGCTACTGTAGGTTTCTTATGTTAAGTAAATTATCATTGTGACTAGTTATTGAAATAGAACTAAGAATAATCTTACTGTTTTAGTTCTCATCTCTAGTGTAACTGATTAATTCACTTGGGAGATGTAGGTTTTTTGATATATAGAATATAGATATCCCTCCAGGGAATTATGGCATCCCTACCTTCTCCCCAATTTTGCTACTAGGCGATAGATTATAATAAGAGAAAGCTCTAAGCCAAATACCCATCTTCAGAGTATGTGTGAATAAGTGGGCCCAGTCACACACTTAATTACCAAGCAGTTGAACTGTGTGCTGCGGGCACACCTCACACAAACAGCTTACAAAAGTTAGAATAGTATTCTGATGCCAGCGACGGCCTGACTTAACACTGTCTCTAACCAAAGGACCTCCGTGGAGGGAAGAGATGCGAGCTCCCTAAACACACTAGGCTATTCTGACGGTGTTGAAACTTCCATGCTCTCTGGCTCTTATTCCATCCTGTGAGAAATGGAGTCATTCCTGTCAGTGTTGGCATTTGCCAATTACAAGTTTTATGCTATTTTTCACTACCTACCAACCTTAGGAACTCCTTATTGGGTGCCCTCAGATACTGGCAAACATTTTTATACATACACCACAAAATCTGAAGTATCACTGAAATACATAATTACAGATACAATACAATGCGCCCTCCATTTTTGTGCCTCACCTTAATCCATGAACAAAGGGAGTTTGAATCACAGCTGATATTCAGTTTTAAGTTAACATCTTTTTACTTGCTGTCCTACTGTCTATAGAAGGCTCTGCATCTGGCTTTGGTTTTTAGTCTACATTTTCAGTTTGCATGTCATCTGGTGGATTCGTGACCTGCTATTCAGTCATCTTCTAGAAATGTAATCAGGCAAATGTGTTGAGCAAATCCTGAACCTTTCCCTTTCTGTTACTCACAGGAAGCGGTGAACATTTCTCCCTCCTTGAAAGCTGACAATCTGTGGCAAGAATTCCCAGTCTACCTAAAGAGTCACCTCTCACTGATATGGAATATTTCATGTGAAATTCTAATTATCACCACTTTCCAAGTTGCCTACTGCCTTTCTTATTGGTCCCGCTATGATTGTTATTGTTAGCATTTGAATTTGGTGTTTACTTATATCAGCATTACAAAGCAGTAATATGTTTGTTGGTAAAATAAAAATATTTCTTCTTTATCCAGATGCCTGTGTTGTAGGAGGAGGCCGCTTGTTTGGCCCGGCCACCCAGAACCAGAATAACCACACAGAAACTATATTATGTAAAACACTACTTCGCTCATTAGCTCTAGTTTCTTACTATCATGTACACCTTAATTTAACCAATTTCCATTAATCTGTGTATTGACACATGGCAGTGGTTTACCAGATAAATTTCTATCCAGCTCCAGCAGGGCTACATGGCTTCTCTCTGACTGCCCTTCTTTCTCCCAGCATTCCGTTTAGTTTTCCCTGCCTACCTAAGTTCTGCCCTATCAACAGGCCAAGGCAGTTTTCTTTATTCATCAGTGGTAATCACAGCATACAAAGGGAAATCCTACATCACTGTGTTGCCTGGTAGATTCACTTAAATGAAAATATTGGAGTAACCTATTGTGTTAAACTTAACTCCGTTTAATAGGTTACATATATTGAAAATTTAATTTTAAAAACAACCCCTAAACATGTCACATGTGCAATGAAGATATAATCTCCAGAACTATAGCATTTTGAAAAAATAGCCATATGTTTCATTGGGGAAAAATTTTTGTGCCATAATTGATTTTTGTCAGCTTGAATAATATTTGGAAAATGTAGGTATAAAAGTTTATGAAGCCCAGATATAACCATGAACTCTGTTCATGCCTTGACAGGTCTATGTCTCCAGAGCAGATAGTCCAATGTTCTCTTTCCCATTGCATCAACTTATATATGAAAATATCTTTAAACAAAATTGTCATTTTACTTCTTTAAGTGAATTTTGACGATAATAAAGATATATGGATTGGCTACATTATAGCTGAGAACCCAGAAAGCAACAACCCTGGACTTGGTGTCCTGGGAGACACTTGGGTCACTGAGTTCAAAGGCTCCTGGGTGGAATGTGGATATAGTCCAGATTGAGCACGGCAGTTTCCCAGCGTGACATAGTCTTGGCTCTTGTCTAAAGTAAGGTTACATTCACAACAGATCATCTGCATGAGAGTCCCAGGACTTCACAACCTTTTCAAAACCTGCTATGGTCAGTCCTCTAAACGTTAGATACTTTGAGAACTTAAGAAATAGGGAAAGGTCACCCATGAAAGGGACCTTGGTTGACTTGGAACCTGTTCTCTTATAGGTAGCTGCTGTGTTCTGGGCGGTTTTAGGGAACCCACATCCTTCTAAGGCCTGGGTTTGAAATGAGCACACTGCCACCTCCAAAGCAAACTGAGTCTGACTTAAGAGATAAAAAGAGATGGTCTACTTGCTGATGGGAGGAGATACAAGTCACACATAAAAAGTTTGTATGTACAAAAAGGATGAAAATTGTGGCTATTTTCAGTTTCCTTAACTGTCTTAGTCAATGTTTTATTGCTTTGAAGAGACACCATGACTACAGACAACTCTTAGAAGTGAAAGCAGTTAATTGGGGTTTGCTTATAGTTTCAGAGGTTTAGTCCGTTGTAGTCATGGCAGGAAGCATGGTGGTGTGAAGGCAGACATGGTGCTGGAGAAGGAGTGGAGAGTTCTACATCTGTATCCGTAAGCTACCAAAAGAGCCAAACACTGGGCCTGGCTTAGTCTTTGGAAACCTCAAAGCGCAACACCATGACATTTCCTCCAACAAAGCCATATCTCCTAATCTTTTCAAATGTTGCCACCCCTAAAAGCACTTAAATACATGAACCTAAGGAGGCCATTCTTATTCAAACCACCACACTTAGCACCACTATTTAAGAGAAAGGGCAAGAAGGGGATGGACTGAGCACTTAATGGTGTTTCTCAAATTTTCATGTAAAAACAAACCATTTTGCACCCTCAGTAAATTGCAAACTTAACTTAAGCTATAACCTTTGTCAACATGAAACTAAGCCTGGCTTTCTAGGGTCTTTATAAAAAACGTTTTGTTTCCCCCACTTAACTCAGCTGATGATGACCTCAACACCAGACTTTAGGAAGAGGAATGTCAAGTGGGGAGGGCAGAGAATGCTGCTCCAGAAAGAACGAAGGAGACAATGGAGAAGGGGCTGAAGGCAGCAATCCTGAAAGATAATTCCCAGTATCTGACAGAACTGCAGCTGCTCTTGTGTTCACAGATCGGCAACACATGTCATGAAGACCCTAGGATATCCCTGTGAAGTAGAGAATCTCTGTGTTGTCATGGATGTGAAGTGGAATTTCTGGGATGTGGTCAATGACTTTGTAACTGGCAATGCCGCTTTTGGATCTGTTAAATCATGTGATTTACCTGAGTCAGGAGGCACATCTTAGAGACGGGGAAGCTGAGAATGCATTCACCACATCTTCCCAAAGCTTGGCTCAGTGCGTAGACACTTAGGGTAGAAAATGTTCTCAGTACAAATTAATTTCAAAGGAAGGAATTTTTTATGAACTCAAAATGTAAGAAAAAAATGAAATCATCTTCATTTCAAATTCAGCCCTAAAGAAAAATGAGGAGATAATGACACTAGTGAGTTATAATGTTTAAGAAACATGGTTATTATTATAATGAATTCACCTATAAACTCTCGCTCTATTTTTATGGCCACCAACTGTATTTTATCTTGCAGAGCTAAATGAATGACAAACTTCAGCAATTTATATATATATGGATCTACAGCAACTAAAGAAACATTTTAAGAAAGCAATACAGGCGGAATGCATTATAGAAAAACCAGAAATGAAGCTGAAATATTAGTCATTCGAAAAATCAGAACATCTTCTTTTAATATTTAATGGTCAGTGAACTATGTCACCTGATAGTCTCATAGAAAACTTCCAGCTAACCCGCGGTGCAAAAGCAAATGAAGAATCGTGTAGGTGTGTCCTCTGCATTGTCTAGGAAAACCCAGCTTCCTGCCTCCTACCCTCAGTGTTAAGACTTGCTTTCAGCTCAGCTTTTCTCTGAAACCAGGCTACCAAGGGCTGGCTCCATCCCCAAGGGATGGATCAGAGTGTCAGGCATCAACCTGCAAATGAGTCATCCTTCTAAGGCGGCACCTGCCATTTCCCTAGTTAGAGAACTGTCAGCGCTCTCCCGCTGGGCTTTCTTCAGGCTGTCTTTCGAATCCTGGCTCTGCTAGGAACAATTCCCAGGGTGCAGTCCTCCCTCTCCATAGTGAGTGGGGCTTTGGAAAAGCTGTGGATGACTGCATTTGTGGAGAAGCATCCTAGGAAGCTGGAGAGACATGCCTTTGGTGCTCTTAACTTTTGGTGGCATTTTCTACTTCATTTCCCATGATGTGAGTGCCTGCTGAAGTGTTGCCATGCTGACCTCTTGTTCCTCCTGTCTTTAGAGTCCATAGCATGCTTTTTGCTCTGCCATGCCTTTCAGTCCACTCCTAGGAGGCATAACGAGCAAGTTTACTGACAGGAAGACCCTCTCCTAGTCACGTGGGTACTTTCAGAACTTAATTAATTGCAGTGGAAATGTTTGAGAGGAAGTAAGTAACACCACGTTCTTTATTCTGGTGAATTATCAGGCTGTCTCCAAGCTCACAAGACCCACATTATAGACAGACGTTACGTATGTTACTGCCAATATGGAATAATACTTCTGAATTTGTCCTGAAAACAAGGGCCAAAGATAAAGACCGTTAATACACAAATCAAAACCTCAGAAAATTTGAAGTGTTTAAGCTTTGAAAACGTTCCTTAATGATTAGTCAATAAGAGCAACTGATGATGAATTGTCCAGGGACACATTAAATGAGGAGGTATTGGGGCCTCACAGTACTGATCTTTGATTCTCAGCCAGGGAAGCTGGAAGGGCTTCTCACGTTAAAGATGCTGCATTTACAGCAGAGGAGTCTTTCACTGTGCTTGCTTCTCCTCAAACCAACTACAGAAAGCCAAAAGGCCTGAACTACCTTCCTTCTGTGGGAACTGCGGTTGGCAAACCTGAAGCTAAAGAACAATGTCTGTGCTTTTTAAAAAAATGGTTGGACTGCTTATCTCAGTGAATCAGGAAGAAAATCTTAGCAGGCAAGCCTCTAGAGAAGACAGTACCTGTAACAAAAAGAAGTATTTGAACTGAGCCATTATGATGGGAAACACAATTAAACTGAGCTGCCTGTTGTCAAGGAGACAGGAAGCTGAAGTGATTCACAAGCCTGATGACAGGAGGAGAAAGAGCGACTGAATGAGAACAGAGCAGCATGGAGAATGGGGGAGAATTCAGTACAGTTAGAAGGCAGACCAGACATAGATTGCTGGGGGTTTTGTTGTTGTTGTTTCTGTTTTTTTTTTTTCCTCTTCAAGGAACAATAGAGAAAGTCTGAAGACTTACTAGAATTTTTTTTATTTTTTTCCAACTAAAACTACTGATGTAGATTTAAAAAAAAAACTTCGGTAGTGACAGTTTCTGTGAAATCTCTGCCTTTTGTTGCCTTTAATGGGGGCGGGGAGCATAGAAGGGCATTCCTTTCTCAACTCAGGCAATTTTGATGATACTTCTGAACCTGTGACTTCATTGCAGAAAATGGGGTTGAAAAGGGAGCAGCTAAATGCACTGCTGGAAGTTGATACTGTTTCTCTGGGTGGCTTCAGTGTAGATTTTTAGCATCAATGTTCTATTTTTCAAGTCTATTCTGTTACAGTAGGTGGAAGTCTTCCCGTGATGGGATACTGAGTAGTGCCACTCTGTCTTTATTGCACGGGGCATGGGAGCTACCCTGAGGAAGATAGTGAACGTGCACGCAAGTGTAAATTGTCTGTGAGGGTAAATGTAAGAGGAGCTGATGCAAACTTTTCTCCCCGTCTACATATTATACATAATACATCATACACAACACAAGAAACAGTGTTCTCTTGCACTTAACTTTTCCCTGTCCGATTATGGTGCCCTTATGCTAAATTTCCTTCTATCTGTCAAGGTGTAAGTAATACACAGTATGTTTGATTTATGCAATTTGAGAAATTTTGGCTTATAAAAACACTGGAAACTATCACAGTCAAGCTAATTTTATTTAACTTTTATTATGTGTGTGTGTGCACGTGTGCATATGCACACTCAGGTGCTCTCTAGTTTGTGCACACCTGCACACACACACACTTATGGAGCCCAACAGACAGTATCATATATCTCTTGGTGTGGCAACCAAACTTAGGTACTCAGGAAAAGCAGGATGCAGTGCCAGACACTAAGCAATCTTTCCAATTCTCAGGGTTTATTCTAAATTTTTCTTACCAAGGCCTTGCTTTGACTCACACATGTGTTCTGTATCACCAAAGCTCAGCTCACACGTTCTGGTAATGGACAATTACCTGTCTTCATGCTCTATTCTTCTTTGTCTAGCTGTTTTCACGGTGGCTTTCTTGAGGACCAAGCATAGTCTATACATTGCAGGCACAATCCTTTTATGTGTGAGGTATCTCTTCGAATATACCACAACTTGATTTACCAGCTACCCTGATGGTAAATCCGTGCGTTATTTTAGTTTTGGTTTTAGAGCCTATAACGTTCTTCATTAACTTGATTAAACATCTGGGAGTAGCATTGTTGGACATTAGGAAGTTTCTGATGAACTTCATAAGAAGCCACCAAGCTCTTTTGCAAATGGTTGCACTATACATCAACATAATCTGTATTTGAGCCCTGGAATCCCACATCTCTCTTAACATTTAGTTTGCCCAGTCTCCTAAATTGTAATTCTAAGCATATAGTCTATGTTTAGAATCCATGTTTAGAGCCCATTGGGCTTTTAATATGTTTTTCCCCAATGACTAACAGACAACACCTTTCTGTGTTCTTAGTTCAACCTTGGAGTAAGTGTATATTCAGATTTTTGTCCATTTTAATTTGGTGTTTTTTTTATATTTCCTTATTATTGACTTTGCATTCCCGGTATATTTCCATAACAGATACTTTACTCATTGAATATGTGTTTGTGTATCCCTTTTCCCATCCTGGGTCTCTTACTGTATCTTCAAAGAACAGCATTTTAAATTTGATGAGATATAACTTATGGATTAAAAAAATTGACGACTTTTATATCATGCATCTGACACGTTTGTTTGTTTGAAGAACTCAAATACTTAAAGATCCTATGTGTTCCTTAAAATGACTTATGGCTTAATGTTGTGTTTTTGAATCTACATTTTCTTCACATCGTTGTGTGTAGTGAGTTGTGCACTGTGTCCTGATTGCTTGGTATTACTTGGTTTGGCTTTGTATTTCAGCACATGTGTTTACTTGTTTTGATGTTCTTTGTTGGAAAACTTTCCTTTATCCACTGAATGGCCTCTGAGGCTTAGTTATATAGACTTGATATATGTGTAGGTGTCTTTATGGTTTTGCATTCTGCTCCATCAATCCGTTTATGTTTCTCTAATAACAAATGCATTGTCACTGCTAATTTATTAATTTAGTTTCTTCTTTGTTAAGAATATAGGGGCTAGTAAGAACCGTAAAGAAGGGGCAGTCACACAGTGGGGAATAAAGGTGAGCCACTACTCAGCCCTAGACAGCCCTAGAAAGACCTGTGTATTCCTGATATTCCTGGTGCTGGGCACAGGCATGTGCATTTGTCAATGGCACTCAGCTGCCCATGAAAGTCCTGCATGGTTGTTCTGATATGTTCTTTCTCTTGTAGTGGAGCAAAAGTACATTACACTTTCCTCCTTGGCACTCTTCCAAGGAGTAACACACCTCTTGGACTCTCTCTAGTACTGGAGCCACAACGGTACTGATAATTCTGCCTAGTGTTTTACTAAGTAAGACAGGTGCAAACAAATGCAAGCTTCTTTGTTTTCTTGCCTCTCATACAATCACACACACACACACACACACACACAACTTCTGTTATTTGTTTCATTTGAGACAGAGTCATGTAGCCCAGAATGACCCACATAGTCAATGCAGATTTTTCAACGCAAATTTTGAGTTCCTCTTGTCTCCCAAGTGCCGAGATTATAGGCCTATACCACACTGAGCTCCAATTTCTGCTTGTTTTTACATTGAATTTGGTTTCTTCTTGTTTGCAAGCATGTTATTTTTTTCTAGAAAAGGTCAAAATGCTCCAAAAATTTGTCCCATATCTCCTACATATAATCTGACATTTATTCTCAGATTGCCAAGGAAGATAGTGGGTTTATCTAGGCATATAAATTTATGTTATGTTATGGGAAATTGTGGATTATTGTATGTGATTAGCTGGCAGGGATGTCTCCATGTATGTTAATGTCTTCTGGGGAAGGAATGAGACCACATGTCACAAAAGCACTCAAATGGAAGACTGCATGCAGCTCCCTATCCCTGCATATCCTTCCTTGCCAACACTGAGGGAGTCACAAATGCCAGCACTAGTGGGCAGCAGATGGCATTCTTTGCACTACTCTTGTGTAGTCTGTGATATACTTTGAGCTGAATGAGATGTAGATCTAAGTGCACTTTTCAGTATCTGAAAGTCAGGTTGTTCACAGCATCCAGTTAGCTGGGGGAATTATGGAATCTGTTCTGACTGTCATCTACTGCAGTGGAAGTGGAACTACAAGACTGAACTTGAAGATAATTGCAGACAAAGATTGCTGGGGCTCCATCTTCTCTCCGTAGGGTCAATAAATCTGAATATTTAAATTAGCTGTTTAATGATTTTGCTGTGGCATAATAAGAAAGTACTTTATTGTTTGATAGGCTTAGCATTAAATCAGGTTTTTGAAATCCTTTTTGCTTAGTGTTATTACAAGAAACAAGTGAATGGCTATCAGCTTCATTAAAATACCAACAGAAGCCCAAGTATACACACATATATTCTGGACAAGGATGGCATTGGCGTGATGCATCAAAAGCAGTGCACAGAGGAAAGTCGGCCATCAGACTTCTTTCCAGATCTAAGAGTAAATGACCAGTGGGGACAGATGGGAAGCTAATGGGTCACAAGCGCATCTCCATCAGCAATGAGCAGCTTCTGAAAGGTCAGAAACAGCTGGGGGCTCCCCCTACGGTTTGCCTAATGGCTTAGAGAGCCAAGGACACCAGTAACCGCATGTGGGATTTGTTTTAAGAAATAGCCAGGCTTGGGCTTTTTCACTTCTTGGTCAGGCTTCTAATCAATTCCTCACGGTTGCAGGCAATACACGATTACAGTTCTGGTAGCAGTTGAGCAAGTGCTTCTCTGCTTCTTGAGAATTTGTCCCTGGAGAAATATGACTGAGTAAAAATTGCATAGAAAAGTGATGATGCAAATATGCTTGAAGATAAGCATGTAGCTTTGGGATAGGCTGTTTTCCATGGAGCTGAGAACTAGACACACATATAAATCAAATCTAATTTGATATGCCATGTCCTAAGTACTATCAATACCAAACATGCTACTCTAACACGTCCTCTAATAAGCAGTTGTATGCAGATGTCTATATTCATCACAACACCTAGAAACGAACTGTTTCCAAAATCCCAAGATTTAAAATATTCTATGTAACCAACAAATTTTAAAATACTATACAACTTGAAGCTGTATTACATGAAAGGGAAAATTATTAGCACCAAGAAGCAACAAATAGCCTTTGTCTGTTGATTTTGTTTCATATATTAAAACCTCATAGTACTATAGTGATCTAGGGATTATCAGCCATTGGGCATCATTCCTGAGAGGATTTTATTGCATCTCAGTTTTGCATTTTTCTTTTGCTTCATCAAGTCCAAGTCCAAGAGACAATTTCTTGTAGGATATTGATGTGGGATTCCCTTCTGTGTGCTGTGATTAGCATTAATGAATAAAGAAACTTTCTTGGTCTGTTGATAGGGCAGAACTTAGGTAGGTGGGGAAGACGGAACTGAATGCTGGGAGGAAGAAGGCGGAGTCAGAGACACCATGGAGCTGCCACTGTCAGAGATAAACATGCTGAAACTTTGCTGGTAGGCCACAGCTACATGACGATGCACAGATTAATGTAGATGGGTTAAATTAAGATGTAAGAGTTAGCCAAAAAGAAGCTAGAGCTAATGGGCCAAGCAGTGTTTTAATAAATATGGTTTCTGTGTGATTATTTTGGTTCTGGGCAGCCGGGACAAATAGACAGCCTTCCTGTTATAGTATATAATTTCACAGACTGGCACAAATCTCAGGGGGTAAAGTAAACTTACAAATGGAGTCACACATAGAAGCCCAGAATAACTGATGCTTTCCTCTCTGTGAAGCAGAGATGCCTGCCTTGTCCTGACACACAGTAGAACCCAGGAGAAGAGGCAGATGGAAAGGAATGTGCTGGAACAACGGAATATCAGGAGGCTCACCAAGGACTTGACTCTAAGGAGAAGTTTTGGAAGGTGTGGCATCCATCAACACTAGGAAAAGGCGTCAGGAGGTAAAGAACATGCTGCAAGAGTGCAATGTTCAGTCTCCTGTGACTGTTAAGGATGACAACTGAAGGGACAACAAAACTTCAGTTCATCACTGCCATTCACAGAGATGGCAAATTCTCAAGGAAATAAAAACAAGGTGTTTATAATGTTCAATTTCCAGAATCAAATAGATCCCATGTCTACAGTAACTGCAAGTTTGGAAATGCCCATGAATAAATACCTTGCATGGCACACAGGAGGCATGGAGCAAGTTAACAGAGAAGAATGATGCCAGGGGCATAAAATAAGAAAGAATGAAGAAGCAGGAGGCTGAGGTAACTCTCTCACAAGACCTACTTGTATATGGGGGCCCACAGAAGTGGGTCTATGATGTGGGAGGTCTTTCTGTCTATGTTTTGCTTCTATTGGTTAATAAATAAATAATCTGCCTTGGCCTGTAGATAGGGCAGAACTTAGGTAGGCAGGGGGGGAGGGGACTTGAATGAGAAGAAGGGAGGAAAGAGAGAAGCCATGGAGTTGCTGGAGACAGACATGCTGAAACTTTGCTGGTAAGTCACGACCTCATGGTGATGTAAAGATTAGTTGAAATGGGTTAAATTAAGATGTAAGAGTTAGTCAATAAGAAGTTAGAGCTAATGGGCCAAGCAGTGTTTTAATTAATATAGTTTCTGTGTGGTTATTTTGGTTCTGGGCAGCCAGGACGAACAAGCAGCCTCCAACAGGTCTGTTCCACTTGACTGAAGGTTAGAGAGTATAAGCCTACGCTTGCTCATTCAAAGTTATTGATAAGAAGTCTGACTTAAGGAGTGGCTACAAACAAGATAGCCTGACCTAGGGTGTGCTTACTTGGTGTTTTGGATATTAAGATGGCCCATAGAGCTGGATCCACTCCATCTTGACCATAGGTCAGATAATTCAAGCCTATTCTGGCTGCTTCAAGAATATGACAGGAGGTTTGACCCAGGGAGTGGCTGCATACAGAATGCTTGGTCTAAGGCGTGGTTGTTACATATCCCTACTAAACAACAGAATACTTAACTAAAGGATATAGCTGCTTGATATTTCAAGTATTAAAGCAAGGAATTATTTTGTTTGTTCTTTATTTCATGTTAAAGCAGTCTTTTGCCTTCTTCTCCCCCCTTTTTGGATTGGGGTATATAAGCATATAGAAAATAAATGTGGGTGTATTCAGTATTCATTGAATAACTCTCCCTCCCAGTTCTATTCTATATCTCTGTATTTATTTCATATCTCTGTTCCTTCTACCTATTTTTTTCTAACCCACATGCCCCTACCCTGTAATGTACGAATCTTGTCAATGCTATACCTCAAAAGATGTCACCCCAGCGTGTGGCTGCAACACTCATAACCCACCCTAAGGCTCATGGGTGGGATTCAGTGCATTTTTGAACATATCTAGAAGGATAAAGTCATGGGAATCCTTTCTTTCCTTGTGGTTATAGCAAAGAAGTCCATGGCTATAAAAAAGGAAGTAACTGGTTATTCATTTACAAACCAAATTCCCTTATGCTAACATAAATCACAAACAAACCAAAGGATAGAATTGTTAGGAAATTGAGTTCAAGAACCAATAGGGCTTTGCAAATTTTCCAAGGTCAATATTCTAAAGGTGTTTCTTTGTTCTTTGCTTCCAGAATGTGCTTATTATGCCATTTAATTAGAGGAGCGAGGAAAAGAAGGAGTGTCTGACTATACACTCACTCAAATTGAAGGAGGCAGGAATGGTTTTGAACACAAATTACCAAAGTAATGGGATCAGTCTCAGGACCATGTGATAGAACAGAGACAAGAAAGATTGTAGCTGAAGAAGAGCAGAGAGGAGAGAAGAAGAGAGATGGGAGAGAGGGGGAGGCTAGGAAGGTTTTAGATTCCTTAGAGATGGGGTTACAGGCAATTGACAGTCACCTGAACAGTGTACTAAGCAGCAAATTTGTGTCCTCTTAAAGGGCAAGAAACACTCTTAGGGCCTAATTTCTGAGCCACCGCCTCATCTATACTATTTATGGTCATAAAGATTCTAGTTGCAACAAGTATTTTATGTCTATAATTGAAATCAAGAAAATGCCTTTCAGAATGAATATATGTCTGTAAACTATAAAGTGCATGTGAAACTGGAGGATAGTTTATCAAAAGAATGAAGTTAAGAATATGCAAAACTTTTCATTTGGAGATTAAAGAATTAAGAATTTGTAGTGGGGTTAGATTATGCAGTTCTATAATTCAAATCGTCTTACATGGGAATAGTAATATCTTAATAGAAAATTTTGTTTCTCTTCAAGGATTTCCATTCCCCTTATTACTTGAAAATTCAAGAATTAATTGCAATGGCATCTTTAGTTCAACATTTTAACAAAATGATGCTTCATTAGTCAGTCTTTAAAGTAGGTAGATAAAATTCAATTACTCTATCATTTTTAAAGGAATGTTTAATAATGAAGTTCAATGAATCTGTGTTTGTAAAACTCAAATATTGAATTTACAGTCATATTCAGAGCTATTCTTCATGGACCCATCATTAATTTTCTAGTTCTGTCTACAATTGACTAAGACAAGGATATTTAGGCTAAGTACATTTTAATGACATACACTGTATTTTGGAAAACATCTCATTTTTGTTAACAAAGGAATACTCTATTATATAAATAAGAAGATGACAACATGGTAGGGACTTTGAGCTTTCATTTTTGTTTTCAGTGTTGTGTTCAAACATATTGTCTAGTCTATAAAACACTTCTCTGTTAAATTATGGATGGGAACTATTAAAAAATAAAAGTGATGAGCATTTTTAAAATCCCAATCTCAATTCTACCATTTAACATAATGTTCTCTAGAACAATTTATGGTCAATATGTATATAACATTGTATGCATGAATGTACTGTCTCTGGTATCACAGATTTTTCAACGTTAGAAATATGAACTCTGGTCTCTGACTTATGCAGTTCATTGGAAAAACACAATTAGATGTTCTTCCCAACAGGAATTCATTTGTCAATATCTTAAGAGATTGTCAGCCACAAGGCAGCTCTATTATAATGCATTTATAAAATCATCCTTCTTCAGATCTGTTCCTTCTTTCTAAATTTATAGTATAAGAACGAGTTCTTCATTGTACCACATGTAAGTAACATGAATATTATTTTTCTCTTTTGCTTCACGGTGAATACTATCCCCTCACAGTTAAAAACTCATGTCAACCATGATGTTGTGAAGTGAAAGGGTACTCTGTAATTATTCAAAACCTTAATTGAACCAAAACGAATATGATTTTTGAGGCAAGATCAAACCCTCTCCACTGTGACTAAACACGGGGATTTGAAGAGGACAGACAACTTTCCGGGAAAGAATTTTCAGTGATCCTTGAGTGTGTCTTGGTATTACTGTACTATTCTATCTGTTGCTAGGTAACCTCATCAGCCTTGTGCTTGTTATATGATGTACTTTAGTTTTGTAATGTTATGATTAGTAACTGTGGTGTTATGTACGTCATTGCACAAAAGATGAAAAAGACGCAGGTAAAATAACTTACCTGAAGGTTATAGATATTTGGGGGAGGTGCAGATTAGAAACCAGACTCCCCTAGTTCCCTATTTAAACCTACTAGAGCAATATTCCCAAAGTAATCATATATATCTGACTCAGAGTATTGGTCCACACTTTTCAGATCCCCTCCCAAATTTTTCTGGCAGTGGTTCCCACTAGAATTTTTATTTTCCATCAGCCTGACTTGACTTAATATGATTATCAGACACCAGGTTCTTTACAGATAATTATTCAAGATTAGCAGAAAGAGAACTGCATGTGCCTTCCAGTACACACAGCAGTTGGCTTAAGCCTGTTCTTCTACTTAGAGTGAATAACTGCTCTTTGAAGTGCTTGTACCATAGGCAGCAGGTGGAATAAAGTGATTAAGACATTTTAATATCAAGTTCAGGGAGTTATGCCATTGCCGAATCTAGGTCATGTAGGTCCTCCAAACAAAAAATAAACAGATCTATCAACCTTTCCTAATCCCACACATGCTCTTCATGCTGGAAATACACTTTGAGCTTGCTTCAGATCTTTAGATTGCGTTATTATGGGTCATCAATTTGTTAATTGGTTCAGTTCATTTAATGACTTCATCAAAGGCACCGAAGGAAATAACATTTATATGAGGCAATACCAATCTTCCACTGCCCAGCAGAATTCATGCTTTGTACAGGGTACTGAAGACAAATAGACAGGATCCCATCCCAGAGGAGCAACGGATGACTAAACCGTGGGAGGATGTCATCCGGTGTGCCGTGGAGACGTGCAAACAGCGCTAACCCCAGGGATATCGGACGCAGGACTAGAAGTTAGAGGGGACGCTTGAGCAGTCTTGACAGACAAATAGGAAACTAATCTGCTGAAGAAAGTCAGAACAACGCCCATGGGAAGACGGCTAGTTTGCGGGAGCATGGGAATAGAAAAAAAAATGCAGCGAGCGTGGGGAAATACAAAGTAAGGGAGGGGCCTACGGCAGAGAAACTGGACCTGGCAAATTAGGGTCAGGCACAAGTGGTACCCAAAGAAATTTGACTGATTCTTTAGCAATAAAGTCAAAATAACGTTGTAGCAGCAACGGATTATCAAATTTATGATAGAAAAGAGTCCTGTTTCACGAGTTTCTGAAGCAGTTAGCTGAGATGGTTTGGGATGAGAGACACCAGATTCAAAGTTGTTTACATTAACTTGAGGTAAAAAGCAGTCACATGTTCTCAGGCTGTCTCTAGACAAGTGGTTTTCAACCTGTCGGTCTCGACCCTTTCAGGGCCACATGTAAGATATCCCGTATATCAGATACTTGCATTATGATTCAAAACAACAGCAAACTTAGAGTTATGAAGTAGCAATGAGGCAATTTTATGGTTGGGGTCTCCACAACATGAGAAACTGTATTAAAGGGTTGCAGCATTAGGAAGCTTGAGAATCATTGCACTAAAGGGAAATTTGGCATTTCTAACGACCTTATTCTTTTTTCTTCATTCAGACAGTGGTCTCAACATCAGCCCCCCATGGCTCGCCTGACTCACTCGTCCTTTAGGTCTTGCTGTATTGTTCTTTAGTTGACAAAGACCATGAGAAGTATTTAAATAAATATACTGACTGCATGCCTTTTCAAGGGAGGCGAATGAAAAATAAGTGAGCGGTTCAAGATGGGAGCCACTCTTCAGGTGGTGGTCCCTAGCATTTCATTCATAATGTCTGTCTATCTATCTATCTATCTATCTATCTATCTATCTATCTATAATCTGTCTATCTATATGTCTATCTATCTATACCATATATTTATCTATCACTTATCTATCATCAGTTTTATTTATCTATCTGTATCTATATCATTTATATAACCATATATACACATCTCTAAATGCTATACATACACATATATGTGCATATATATGCATATATATGGAGACAGGAAAAGAGAAAGAATTTAGAGAGAGAGCTATTGGGTACCCCTAGGGACACAGTACGTGCTGCTAAAGATGATTCTTGATTTTACAGCTTATAGGATAGTAGTAGAAATGCCCCACAATTATATTAGTATAGTTGGTTTTTGTAATTTGAAGATTCTGTGTTTTCTGGTTCCACCACTTGTCAGTTTGTAATCACATAATTAATACCCACTCATGGTGTGTCTTAGGCACTGTCCCCAAGCACATGGATGCAAACAGTGGCAGAAATATTCAGTGGCCTGATGTTTGCTCTCCAGGCTGAAGTCAGATGGGACAGAGCTCTAAAAGGGAACTTGTTTTAATTATTGCACTGGCAACAAAAATCATTGTGCCTGCTTTGATTAGTCTGGCCAGTTTGCTCCTGGGATATCCAGGCTCTGGTTTCCCTGTGCCGAGATTACAGGTAGGATCATCATGCTTACACAGCTTTTATGTGGCTCCTGGGTGCATCAACCTCTAGTTCTCATGTCTGTGTGACAAGAACTTTATTGGGTGAACTAACTCACTAGCCCTGACATTTTGTTCTTTAACCTCTCAACCTAATTCTGAAGGGTTGTGCAGTATTCCTAAACCCAGGGAGGTTGTATGAGGAAAACGTGTGTGTTAGTTAATTCTCAATCAGGCCTAATTTGTGGTGCTGTTGACTAGTTTGTACTCATTTAGTTGCCGAGGAGACAGCAATCATCTGGAATACAGTGTCATTAAACAGACCCACACGGCACAAAGTTGTGTATTGGTCGACCGGGGTAAAAGTTGCCTCTACAGGCTTGGAGGAACATAAACCTGCTTCTGGTAGGGAGATTCATCATCTACTAGCTCATGATTTATAGAAAAGAACTGGAATTAATAATGGGAACTAACCACATACTTAAAAATATACAGTTATGGTAAATACTTCAGGGGTAGTAGCTGGAATTAGTTTAAATTTCTGTTTCATTTTGAAAATGTAGATCGAATATTGAGATAGATTGTCAAAGGGAACAATTCTAAAAACACGGTGGGCAGTTGGGATTTTAAAAGAGAGTTGGTACATTAGCTACTTTTCTGTGGCTGTGATAAAGCACCAGGACTAAGGCAACTCATAGAAGGAAGGGTTTATTTGGGCTTATGGTTTCAGAGGGATAAAAGTCCATTGTGGCAGGGAAGCTTGGCAGTAGGCAGACGTAGGAGCCAGACCAAAAAGATAGGAACTCACATCCCAACAGCAGTTATGAAGCACATAATGTGTAGAAGAGAGGTCAGACAATGAACACTCAAAGCCCACCCCTACTGACGTACTTCCTGTGCTTCCAAAGCTTCCTCTACTTCCTCAAGCAGTGACACCAACTCGGGACCAAGTGTTCGAATACTGAACACTGAGGAGAGTTCTCTTTCAAACTACTTCTGCAATCCCAGAGCTTGGAACACAGAGGACGGGTGTGGCCACTGGTGGCTGCCCTGGCTCCAGCAGATCCCTCCACACCCATATATTTCGCTTGTCAGAACTGGTTATGGCTGAGGACAGACAAACATTTAAGAGTTAATACCTGTAATAAATTTTAATGGGAAATGGCCAGAATAAACAAAGGTCAAATTCTTTTATTTTTAAAATATTTTGTTAAAAATATTATGCTTTACATTTAGAAAATAAGAGTTCATTTTTCTTCTTCCACCAGGAAACTAAGAAATAATTAACAGAAGAATAAACCATTGTGGACTCCTGGCATGCAAAATTACTTTCCATTCATGGGTGGAATATAATTAAGTGCAAGCAGTTTTTAATTATAAGGAGTTGAAGACTTGTATTTGCCTCATTTTGGAGCTAGCAGGAGTTGTTGGTTAAATCCTCTATTTTAGGATATTCAATGTTCACACGACTTCTTGCGTTATTTTGAAACACAAATATCTTCTTGAACTTATTAGTATTATTTTTATTTTTGAACTTCTTAGCTATATATTATGGATTTTAAAGAAATATTTGCATGATTCAGAAAGGTGAGTTTTGACACAGAGATTAAATATCTGAAAATGATTTTTCTTTTACATTTTGTAAATATATATAAAATATATTTACATATGTTTAGAATGTCTACATATGTGTGTGTGTGTGTATTTGTCCAAAGGTGAGCAAGGGTGACTCTTTACTTTGGAGAGGAATAAAGTGAGGCCCAAAGAAATGGAGGGGACTTGAAAGTGGGGGTTTGGGACATTCCTTGGACTGCAGAGGTGCTACATTGTGTAGTCCTGAGGTCCCTTCTAATGTTATGGAGTAGCCTCCGAGAACCCACAGCAGCTCCCAAAGAGCCCCAGGTTCCTGGTGGGGACTTCTACAATGGATCATTCTACTACCATGCTCATACCTAAAGCACCAGGCAGCCTTACAGAATCTCTTCCAAGTCCTTGTTTATTTGCACTTTGTGCCACCGAGCTCAGCTGTGCACACACAATGGTTGCGAAGGTGGGCTCTTTCCAGGACTATTAAAATGAGCCCCAGGAAAAGACAGTGGAGCAAGCCCCAGTGGTCATTCGTTAGCCATGTGCCATGAAACATCAACATATTTAACGTTTCTGCCTTCACAGATATCTCTGTTTTAAATGTTACTCTTCACCAGAGTAGAAAGTTAGGAAGAAGATTATACCTTTTTGTCATGGTGTGGTGGGTGGTGACTTCTCAGAGTGCAAGAGGTGACTTTCACAGAGATGAGGTAATTATTCGCCTAACTCTCTGTGCCGAGCACACCGCCTTCCTTTGAGATGTAGCATTTCAAATGATGTACAATTAACTGCTATCAGCTATTGTGTGTGATTCATCCCCTCTGAAAGAAGACAGGAGCAGGATGTGTAAAGAATTTTTTAAACAGTTCCCAGCTTGAAATGCAACAGGGAATTCAAATATCAGTCCTGGATTGGGAGCAGGCCTTCAGACCCTGTGAATGCATAAGTAGGTGACTCATAGTGGGAAGGAAGCAAGAGGGAGAAGAAAAGTCTAGTCTTTTATTCCAGATTACAGATCACACTGTTGGGAGTCAAACTATCCAGTTCTATTTATTTATTTATTATTTATTTTAGAAATCTCAAACAACAACACTTCAAAATACCCTGAAATTCAGTTCAAGTGAAAACTATTTCAGTGGAGTTGTTGAGGATTGATGTGGGCCCTTCAGATGTCATGCAATGTTTACAGGTTTTTGCTACTGGAGTTCTCAAGAGGCATGCTTCCTTTGAAATGGCCTTTAAACAGCTGTGTTCACAGTATCTTCATTTCTTTCTAATGAAAAAAAAAGGCTCTAAAACTCAGTTCTCATATGTGCTTGGAGTGGTTGCCAACATTTGTGGTAGCATTTGAAGGAACTGTAAAAATCTCGTTTCCCAGTTAGGTCTGGAGTTTGTAGGATATACATTTCCCTGTAAGAAATATTGCTGTTTGGTTAAATGTATGTGTGTGTGTGTGTGTGTGTGTGTGTGTGTGTGTGTGTGTGTGTATGTGTGCTTGCATATTGATGTTCAAGAGTATGGAGACCAGAGTTAACAACAGATGTCATCCTTAGGACTTTAGTCATCCACTTCCATTGAGACAGGGTTTCTCATTGGTTTGGAGCTCATGAAGTTAAACTAGACAAACCAGACAGCAAGCTCCAAGGATCTTCCTGACTCCACATTTCTTTAGTTTTGGGATTACAAACTCATGTCACCAAGCCCAACATGTGTGTAGAAACTTTATTCCCTGACTCATTTCTCTAGATCTACAATTGGAGTTGCATATTAAAATTAATGTATCATTGATTTTTAAATAAGTGTGTGTGTGTGTGTGTGTGTGTGTGTGTGTGTGCGTGCCCGTGTGTATCTCAGAGGGCATTTTGGGAGTTTGTTCTCGTCTGTCTTGCTTTGAGGCAGGGTTTTTCTTGTTATTTCTAACAATGGTCTGTGTCCTCCAGGCTAGCTGACCCAGGAGAGTCCAGCTTCCCATCTTTCAGTAGCTGGGGTTGCAAATGCATGCAACTGTACCCAGCTTTTTCTATGTGGGGTTTCCAGGATTGAACTCAGATATTGTGGAATACTACTTTAACTTTGTAAAGGTGTATTACATTTATTTATGCTGCCTTTGTTAATGATGTAAAGATGTGTTACATTTGTTTCCCTTTGCCTCCTTAAAGCACCTGATTGGTTTAATAAAGAGCTGAACATCCAATAGCTAGGCAGAGAGATAGGCAGGCAGGGATGGTGCAGAGAGTATAAATAAGAGGCGAAATCTAGGCGAAAGAAAGAAAGAAAGGAAGAAAGAAAGGAAGGAAGGAAGGAAGGAAGGAAGGAAGGAAGGAAGGAAGGAAGGAAGAAGCCCCAAGGCAAAACATAGTTAAGCAGATCAAAATAAGAGCTAAGCTAAGGCTGAACATTCAAAACTAAGTCTCCGTGTCAGGATTTAGGAGCTGGTTTGTGGCCTAAAAGAAAGCCTGCTCCATTAGGCTCATCAGGTTTCTGTGGCTTGTGTGGCATGCACATTTTCCTGCTGAGCCATCTCCTTAGCCTGGTAAGTCTCTTTAGCCGTGTATAAAATTAATTAAGTAGAATTATCTTCCTCAGTGTATCACTGAACTTAATGGCAATAGCCCAAAAGAACTTCTTTTATTGTAACATTCCCCGTTCTTAAGAGAGGTGGGTTTTTGTGGTTTTTGTTTGTTTGCTTGTTGGCAGGTAATTTAGCTTCTGTGTTGATTGTATATAACCTGCGAAAGGTGTATGATCTTCCTCTTTAGGTTGGAACTGTCCATAAGCGGGAAGCCAAAAGCAATGCGTAGCACAGTCTGGCTTGGCGGTCGGCAGCTAGCCTCTCACTCTCTGCTTTCCATCTACTCAGCTTCGTTCTAGCTGCCAGATTCTTCACTCCAGTCCACTGGTCACTGAGGATCTCTGCAAGTCAGTCTGCTAGAGAGAGGTACAGAGCCCCAAACTCCCTGTGGCTACAGAAAGCGATTTAGCAGTTCGGTTTACCTAACTAGAGGAGAGATAATGACATAGTAGCAGGATTCAGGTGAAACCAGTCACTCAAGTAAAAGAATGTGGACGCTCTAGACCACGAGGGGCCAATGCTACAGCTTCTGTGGAGAGACACCGATGTAAGTCATTGCTCAAAGGCTGGCGAGTCTGCTGTCTAATGTCAAACACACACAGGCACCCACAGCACACAGGCGCGGATGCACGCGCACACACACACACGTTGCCCCTCAGAATAGGGTGCTCAAGTACACAGAGGTTTCCTTTTCCACTTTTCTTTCCATCCATGGTCTCTGCCTATCACATGGCTTAATTCACATTCGGGGCAAATCTTGTCCAGTCTCCTGAATCACATGTCAATAATCTTGGGAAATACCCGCCCCAACCCCATCTCCCCACAAGCATAGATGACCAATTCTGTAGGCAACTGCCAGTCCAGTCAATTTGGCAGTCAGGATTAAGCACCACAGAGTTTGATATTTGCTTTTCCTTCAGGCTGTAATGTCTTTTTCCACTGATACTTGGATTGGTCATTTTTCAATTCTGACGGAGTTCATGGGCTGTTAAGTCCAAAATACTATACTTGGACATGCTCATCCTTTACAATGAAGCCCTGTAGAGCTGAGCTGACACTGATGCCCTATGACCCCGTACCTGCTAACTACAATGTCCAGCAGAGCAGCTGAGGAGACCCTCCGTGGTCTCTGGTCCAAGTTTCATTAAGAAACCTCATAACTCAGAAAGAACGCTTCAGCTACAGCCCTGCCTGTATAGACTTTGCTGCAAGCTATGTCCTATTTGCCAGATCTACAGGAAATCTAATCTTACAAGCTATTTTCTGGTCCTGGATACAATCATCACCTCCCTGTGCCCAGAATCACAGGCATTCCCCGGCTTCCCTCCCCTCTATCCAGTCAGCAAGTGGACCCTACTGCGTTGTATGGAAAACTCAGCACTGTGATTTCCTCTGTGCAGGTTGATCATCTTTCCTGCCAATCTGTATACATCAGCTTGTCCCACTGAAGGCACACTTCGCTTTCCTGTCTGTCTTTCCGTAGTTGCAGATCACCCTGTGTTTTCTCATTTTGCCAGTGTTTGTCAGTCTGACATCGCTTTTGGTCTGAGGGATGGGAATTTTATTTCTTCATCCCACAGAGCTCTCCTCTGCGCTGACACTCAGCAAATTATCCTTTCATGAACGAATAACCGAAGGCCTGTAGTCAAAGATCGGGTCAGATTGGGAGAGTAAAGTTTTTCAGGGTCTCAGGCACAGTGTGTGATGAAGGCGTCAGGGCACTTAGAATGTGTCTCTCGGGGACAGAAGATTTTACAGTATAGGCAATTTATATTTCTCCCTTTCCTGACGGGAACATGTCTTGATGTTTTCTTTCCTTCCTCTCCGCAGCTGTGTCTATACGGCGGATGCTTATATTTGCTCTTGGATTTCCCCCTCTTATTAGCTACTTGGGTTGCTGCCTCACAAGCGAATTCATCTGGCGCAGATGGACCCCGTGTCTTCTCTGTCACCGTCACCACAGTCGGCTTCTCTCCTTGTTTACCTGAAATAAGAGCTAATCACAGCAGCGTCAATGTTTCCTCGGGGAAACTCGGTGACATGAATTCCACAGTGGCGTCAGTGGCAGCCTAGACGAAGAGTCTTCTGTCTTCTCCAAGCCCTTCTCAATCTGACACAAACACAGGAAGGAAATTGCAATAATAAATTCTAGCTGTGTTTGCTAAGAGCCAGGTACTCGTCTCCAGTTTTGTTTAAGGAGAACAACAGACCTGCACTGTTTGTACTGCTGTACTTACCATCTTACTTTTGAAGGTTTGAGACAACTACCCAACTTACCTAAGGTTCTAGAGAAAGTACCAAAGCCAGAAGCTTCTTCCCAACAGGCTGTCTCTAGACTGGATGCTTTCAGTCACCCCAAATGGGAGGATTTCTAGCCCTTCTCATCCCCAGTTTTTTCATGCATATATATAAGATCATGGCCACGTTTTTCATTTCTGCAAGAGCTTTCTACAGTTTATGAAGCGTTTTTCTTGAATCACAACAGATAACATTTTAAGCAACTATTTTATGGTTATTTCTAAGATTTGTTGAAAGATTATGTAAACTTTAGAAATAAACTTATTTGATACTTTAAAATTCCTGGAGACTTATGGGTTATACTTTTAAACAGAGTATATTTTGTTCGCTCAAGTGTTGGCTAGACTGTTACATAATTTTTCATCGATGTGTGATTTTATTCTTAGAAAACATCTTCTCAATGGTCTTTATTAATGGAGTAGTCAACTATTTTTCTGTCCTTTATTCTCAGAGTCTTAAATAGCTAATATCCATGGGAAATGCAGTCTCTTGAAAGTTTGAACAAACTACATATATAGCATTTAAAAAGTTATCGGGAATTGTTGTTGGATGTGGATACAGTGTATGTGGAGGTTCATGTCAGCAGGCATGACATCAGAGATCAACCTTTGCTTCTCTCTTTTCAGCTTGATATGCATTCTAGAGACAGAAAGCAGGGGTCAGACTTTTAGAACGGCCTCTTTCACCTGCTGAGCCATCTCCTTAGACTGACTACACATGCAGTTACTCGCTCTAAAATCTAGCAACTATGACTACTAGTTATCCTTCCCCCCTTCTATTTATCTGCAAGCTTCTTGATTTCAAATTCAGCCTCTGGGCTGATTTTCAAATTCCGTCTTGGTAAGAGGAATGGTGTTCTTGATGTTTGTTTTCAGGGAGAGAATGAATTCTCACTTGGGAAGTCACCATATTTGACCCAAGCTGTGCTTACTCCATAAATTCTGATGAAGAGGGAATAGGAGTTAATGTTAATAGAATTAAAATCTTAACAAGTTGAGCCCTTAGATAATTCTAACATATAGCTACAATTTCTGCAATATTTTTCGGAGTCATATAGATTCAGATATCAACAAACCAATTACTTAATTTTAATTTTTTTCTTTTTATGTGTAAGGATTTTTTTTGTAATATAATTTTTTATTGAAAAAAAATTTCCACCTCCTCCCCACCTCCCATTTCCCTCCCCGTCTCCCTTTTCCCTCCTCCTCCTCCCTCTCTTCTCCCCCTTGTCCCCCCATTCCTCTCCCCTCCCTCTCCACGTGTAAGGATGTTTCACCTGAATTCTGCATGCACAGTGCACCTGGTGGCCAGAAGAAGGTACTGGATCATTGAGAACTAGAGCTATAGATGGCTCTAAGTCATATGAGTGCTGGAAATTGAATCCTGGTCTTTTAGGAGAACATCCAGCGTTTGTATCCCTATGCCATCTCTCCAGGCCCCAGACACTTTTGATTCATGAAAGTTCCTTGTTGTTTCACTTTATGGGAGATTTGTCTTAAATTTGAAACCTAAGATTTTTTTTTTTTTTTTTTTTTTTTTTTTTTNTTTTTTTTGGTTTTTCAAGACAGGGTTTCTCTGCGGCTTTGGAGCCTGTCCTGGAACTAGCTCTGTAGACCAGGCTGGTCTCGAACTCACAGAGATGAAACCTAAGATTTTATACACTTACACTTTATATGTGATCTACTTTTCTCTAGCAGAAACATGACCAAATATAATTGTACCAATACTTGGGGATTTAAGTTTATGAGACTGTAACAAATCTGTAGGCCAAAATACAAAGCAGAAAATCTAAAATTCAATGCTGCCAAGAGTTTAATGACAGTGTCTGATGGAGTTCTTTCAAATTCAATATAAATCTATGTATTCATTCCCCTTGGTAATGCCTAAATATGAAATTTCATCTCATTTTAATTAAAGAATATTCTATCATGATTGTGATATTTTCCATTCATCCCTCAGCAATCCTGCTTCTCCTTATTCTGGCTCAGAGTCCTTCATGTTTTTAATTTCATCTCTGTATACAAGGAGTGTCAAAGGTTTTCTTTCTTTGTTTCTCACAAGAGAGCATGTGTGCTTATTGGACATTTGTAAGCCTTGCCTACAAACTGGTATGATCAGGTTCATTTGTTATTTTTCAAATGTTAGTATTGGGGTGGGGGTTGGGAAGAAGGTATGTGTTAAGCTCTCTTTTACTTCCTGTGCTAGTTGTCGGGCTTTTGGTATGAGCTGTGGGAGCATTGTGGTATGCAACTGTTTTCTCCCACTCTGCAAATGAACCTTTCGTTTTCAAACCATTGTTTTGATAAGTGAAAAAAAAATTACTTTCATGGAGTTCATTTTACAAACTTGCTTGGGGGGGGCGCAGGGAGAATGAGCGTTTCAGGTTTGGGTGTGTGCGAGAGACAGTAGACATATGCCACAGCACATTGGTAGAGGTCAGACTACAACCTCAGGTATTGGTTCTCACTTTCTACCTTGGCTGAGATAGGGTCTTTCTTGGCTACACCAGGAGAACTGGCCCAAGACTTTCTGGGGATGTTCCTGTCTCTACCTCCCATCTCTCTGTAAGAGTGCTGGGATTAAAAACATGGGCACTACTGTCTCCAGCTTTTATATGGGCTCTGGGGATCTAAACTCAGATCAGCAGCTCTGCATGGCAAAGACTTTGTTTATGCATGGAGCCCCTAGGGGTGTTTTTGGTGTGTCATTTCTACCTGTCCAATATGTTCAGCTTTTCTATTTGTGGTATGAGAGTCACTGTGAAGGTAGTTTGCCATTAGTAATTAATGCACATTGTCCCTAAAGATCTTGATAGATCTATCTGCTGGATAAAATCTTAAAAACAGAGTTGAGGTAGAATGGGCAAGGTGAGAGAGATGGAGAAAAGAAGAGAGAGGAGAGAGATACACACAGAGGAAGGGAGAGAGGAGAGAGATACACACACAGAGGAAGGGAGAGAAAGGAGAGATACACACACAGAGGAAGAGAGAAAGGAGAGAGATACACACAGAGGAAGGGAGAGAAAGGAGAGAGATACACACAGAGGAGAGAGGAGGATTTCCTGTCCCTTCTTTCTACCATTTATCTGTCTATCTTTCTATCATCTATCTGTCCGTCTGTCTATCATCTATCCAACTACCTATCATTCTCAGTCTTCTAGTTATTATCCACCTCCCTACTAATCATCTATTTGTCCCCCCATTACTTCTGATTATCTATTGAAAACCAGTTTGCTCCATCAATCTTTTAAGAAATGGCTATCTCCTATGCAAAATTATTCTCTGAAAACGATTTTTAAATGTGTTATAGTTTTATTCTCCATGTGTAAGCTTATACTCTACCATGAATAAGTCTTTATGTTATAAGGTGAAAGAGATATGATTAATAGGTGTGTTAGTCAGGGTTTCTGCTGCAAAGAAACACCATTACTAAAAAGCAAGTTGGGGAGACAAGGGTTTATTTGGCTTACACTTGCATATTGCTGTTCATCATCTAAGGAAGTCAGGACAGGGACTCAAACAGGGCTGGAACCTGGAGGCAGGAGCGGATGCAGAGGCCATGGAAGAGTTCTACTTCCTAGCTTGTTTCCCCTGACTTTCTCAGCTTGCTTTCTTATAGAAGCCAGGACAACCAACCCAGGGATGGCACCACCCACAATGGCCTGTGATGGAGGTGGGTCTTGTATTTATCTGTTGCTTTCATTGGTTAACTAATAAAGAAAACTGCTTGACCCTAATAGGACAGAAAATTAGGTGGGCAGAGTAGACAGAACAGAATGCTGGGAGAAAGAAGCCAAGTCAGTTAGTCGCTATGATTCTCCCACTCCAGACAGACACAGGTTAAGATCTTTCCTGGTAAGCCACCTCGTGGGCTACACAGATTATTAGAAATGGGTTAGATCAATATGTAAGAGCTAGCCAATAAGAGGCTGAAACTAATGGGCCAGGCAGTGCTTATTTTTTATTTTATTTTTTTATAGGCTCAATGTCTTTTGTTTATTGGCTAGAATCCACATATGAGTGAGAACATACCATATTCATCTTTTTGGGTCTGGGTTACCTCACTCAGGATAGTGTTTTCTTTTTTTTTTTTACTCTGAAGATTTTTTTTATTTATTTATTAAAGATTTCTGTCTCTTCCCCACCTCCGCCTCCCATTTCCCTCCCCCTCCCCCAATCAAGTCCCCCTCCCTCGTCAGCCCAAAGAGCAATCAGGGTTCCC
>NW_026067907.1:2497835-2504715 GCF_014885135.2 Alexandromys fortis
TTGTGTTTTCTTTAAAATTTTTGACTGTGAAGGAGCTAAGTACAGAGAGACATTTCATTACATGGGCTGCCAAGCTAAACCAAAATGGATTTCATGAGGGTATTATGACTTCAGAATTTGGGTCTAAGGACATGATGCTTTGGAAAGGAGTTTCTTCTTTTGTTTTCACAGAGGATGAGACACTGTGGATTGCATCTATCCCAATATGGTATGATAGACCACGCCCTCCTGAAAGGTTGCTGTGAATACCCTCAAAAAATTACTTCACTCAACTGCCAACTGAGATGACCCTGGCACACAGGTTATACCATGAAAGACCTAATTAACAATGCCCCCATTCAGCAGGAAGAAGTTTGGAGAGAAAAAACTGTGCCCATGATGCCAAATATTGTTTATAAATGTTCTTTTACATTTAAAGGGAGATATGATGTAGATATGAATAATTTGCATTGGTATGGATTTTAAGGTCAGTTTTGTTATATGTATATGCATATTTCTAATCTTGATTAAGGTATTGTGATTATGTAGTTCATTTTAAAATGTAATGTTTAATTATGATATAGGTTGTTAATAGATAATCATTGATATTAGTAAAGCTTGTAGTCATGTTAGTTAAATTTTCTAGATATATAGAGATATATTTCAGTTAAATAGGCATTCTTCATATCTTTCAAAGACTGCAGAATATGGCATTTAATGTTTTAATTACTTAGGGCTTTTCATGATAATGAGACATGTCTGCTCCTGGCAGCACCAATCTACTTCAAGAGGACGATGGGCATCAAAGAGGCTTCTTATGGAGTTTGATAGCCATTTGGGCAAGAAACTGCTCTTGCCTGAACTGTTGCATAAACTGGACACAAAGAACCCACAGAGAGAGGACTGCTGAACTTGCCTAAAGGTGAGATGATCTTTCGGGGTTCCTGATTTATGAAAAAGTCTGCGAGACATTCTGCAGGACACAGCAGACAGTGACTGAATTGCCTTTGAATTTTCCTGCTTCATGGAAATGTCTGCTGGATACTATGGGCCTGTAGGCTGAAGATGGATGCCCCAACGGTACAAGAGAACTTTGGGTGACTGTCCAGACAGCGAGATGTCTCTGTCATTTCTAGAGCTTTGGACTTCTTGTTTGCTTAGGTAATATTATATCCTTCTGGAGTCTTTGATGGAGTTGAAGAATGGTTAGTTATAGTTTTCCTTAGTTATGATAAAAGATAAAGTAGATATAAATATTATAACTGTAATTCTTATTTGATAACTGTTTTGTTATATGCAATTTTACTATGTTAAAGTTAAAGCCTTTTTTGTTTAAATAGAAAAAGGGGAAATGACGGAGGTGGGTCTTGGTCTTGTATTTATCTGTTGCTTTCATTGGTTAACTAATAAAGAAAACCCCCCATTGATCACTAATTGAGACAATGCCTTCCAGCTGGATTTCATGGAAGCATTTCTTTTTCAAATGAAGCTCCTTCCTCTTCCGGGACTCTAGCTTCTGTCAAGTTGACACACAACCAGCTAGGACAGTTTGCAAGGTTCTAACACAGTCTGTAGTTTGGATGTAGCTCATACACTGGATGTCTGGCACCCTGTGTGGCAGTATAAGAGGCGGTGGGACATAATGAGGGACAGTCTATTCGGAAGGGATGCTACGTTTAGAAGGGGTAGACAGTTTTCATGAGATTCCAGTCAGTTCCTCTGAGAGGAGTTGTTCTGAAGGAACATCCTCTGACTTCCTGTCTTTCTGTGTGACCTCTGTGACCACTCCATTCTGTACATGTTCCCCCATGATGTCATCTTCCTTTACATGGTGGAGCCAGGGACATGTTGCTTGGACTTTTCCGCCTTTCGAACTTTTGTGCCTCAGCAAACTACCTCATAATTACCCAGCTGCGGGTATCTTATTAAAGCAGCAGAAAGCAGACTAGTAAAATAGGGGAAGATTTTTCCCCCCACAGTTTGAAATTTGCTTTTATGATAACATTTATTAATATCTTTTCCTACTCTTGAATGTTCCTCTCATCTTTATCAAAAACTGTTTCACTATGGGTAAGTCTCTATCTGGAGGCAGGTTGCTTACTTCAGGTCTCAAATATTGGTTCAGTTTGTATCATTGTAATCACTGTGGCCTCATAGCCTTTAACCCTGGTGTTTAAATCCTTCAATTTAGCTTTTTTTTTTATCCTTTGAGTTCTTGTTCACTCAAGGTGCTTTTATTTGTATATACGCTTTAGAGCTAGCATGCCAAATACTTCATATGCTTGAGACATTTAAATAATTTCTATGCAAATTTAGAGACCCAGCGCTGTATGCACATGAACAGTTTCATATCTTTATCTGGACACATCTCATTAACTTACTCGGCTTTGAGTCTTAGAAGTTGTCGGTTTTCAGTGACCTTGCGTGGCTTATACTAAGCCTCAGAACTCTCCCTACAGATGTCTGCAAATGCTTTCTGTAGCTGTGATTAAAAAAGTAGCTCCCATTGGGAACTCCTTACCCTTTTAGGTTGGCAATCACCCGAGCACAGGCGTTCTTCACCGGCTTCTCCATTTGATCTTTCAAAACTATTTTTTTTCCTACTGCAGCTTGTCATTTAAATTAAACTGACTGAACATGAATTTCCGTGCTGCGCCTCCATCGTCATCGTTTCTTTGACATTAAAATTGTGCTTGCCACTTGGATGTCTCTAGAAGCCTGTCTTGAGAGGAAAACCTTAGTGCGCATGTCAAATACACCATCTATGAATTTTATTCCAACTCATTTTTTTCTGTATTAGAAAAAAATATTTATTTGGTCCCCTCAGGCTTTAAAGGTGAGTACAATTTGGAAGTTAATAATTTTGAATCTCTATTCCTGAAATTATCACTTACACGGTCATTAATCTGAGTTCTGTGCTTGGTAGAGTTTTATTTGTTTTATTTATTCCTAAATGTTACTAAACTACTTTACTCAGTGTCTTGAACATTTCAATGTGAATACTTGTGGAATAAATAAGGTAACTGTGTCCAAATTCACTTTAATATTCATCATTTAGCAATTTTATGTGTTGTTATTTCCCTAAAAGAAAATTTTCTGAAAATTTAGTAGGTTACTGCTCCAGGCTTAACAGCCATCTGGCATCTTCTACGGCAGCACATGGAACATATCTCAGACGTGTCTAACAACAGGCAAGACAGTTGTGGCTTTGGATGGACGTGTCTTCTAGGGGTTTTAGTTGATTCATGCTTTCAGCCTGTGTTTGTTTGCTCAAACATGGGATGCGGTACAGTCCCTTCCCATGCCATATATTAATACCTTAAGGATCCCAGTTATGAACTAAGAAGAAAGCCCTTGTAAGCAAGCAATACCACTGACTCCTTGAACTTCCATCCTCTAGAAATGGAAAAAAAAACATGGCTTTTTTGATTTACTCACCTAATAAATATTGTTACAGTGCTGTACCAGTTTAACATGCCCAAAAATACAAGCTAAGAAGAAGCAAGAGCAAGGAGGGATGGATGAGGCCTTCAAGGGTAATTAGGATACCCTTGTAGCCCTCATAATGTCACGGGTCCCTGAATTTGACCTTCTGTGCCAGCGGCTTCTCACAGTTCCCAAGATTTAGAAGGCTAGTGGAAAGGGCAGTGTTCTCCACTCCCACCTTTTATACTGAACACTGTAGTTGACAGTCACAATATCCCTTTCTTTCTATCCTTTCTTCTATCCCTAACTTCACCCAATAATCTGGCTCACCTGAACTCACTGTGAGTCTGAGAGTTACACTTAACTCGCTTTTGCAAGGCCAGAGCTTCCTCCATCACATCTTCTGACTGACAGTAGACAGAGGCAAACTGGTCAACACCTAGAGCTCCAGACCAGCTCCCCATTCTCTTTGCATAAACCCATTCCTGCTGTGGAATAATCCTTCTGCACCCTGTGTAAATTACACTGTGATTGGTTTAATAAAGAAGCTGACTAGCCAGTCGCTGAACAGAATAAGTTAGGCAGGAGAGCCAAACCGAGGAGGCTGGGAGGAAAAAGGGCAGAGTCAGAGTGGTTGCAAGCAGATTCAGGGAGAAGCAAAATGGGCATACCACACTGAGTAAAGGTACCAAAAGGTATGCGGCAGAAAGCATAGATAAGAAATAAGGGTTCATTTAAATGTAAATTAGCTAATAAGAAGCCTGAACTATTGGTCAAGCATTTATAGTTAACATAAGCGTCAGTGTGTTTATTTGGGAACTGCTAGTGGGACAGAAACTTTGTCTACACATTCCTTTCTGCTTATTGTAATCAAGATACATTGTTTCTTCTGCTATTCTAGCTCCTCTCTTTGCTGGTCTAGCAGGTTGAGTGTTCAAAGCAACAGAAGAACACAGTAACAAATGTCCATTGACTCCAAGACCAACCATGCCTAACAGTGTTGGGACAGGAAAGTTTTCTGATTGGTCACTGGGTGTTTTAAGGATCAAAGCCAATCCTTGATTGTGCTCTTTGCAAATAGGGAATTAGACAAGGATCAACCTCATGAGAACAAACACAGGCTTTTCATACACAGCTCTCCAAGGTGAGCGGGTCAGTCACCACCTGTAGCATCACTAGAGTTTGATAGACACTAAAAGGCAAGCATTGGAGCTGGGAATAATCAGTAGGAGAAAATGGAAAGTTTCAGGAATCACATGAGGGGTGAGAAGACAGAGATGGATTAGATAGGTCTAATGTGGTTGGCAGAGGGAGCTCACACGTGTTTCTGTAGCTTGTTTCATGCTGGGTAAGTAAAGGATTAAGGGGGCTGGAAGTTCTTAGTTTATCCCTATGTTGGGCTGGTGGTTAGAGACTATTATCCATATGGTTCAGTTACTGCCACTCCCCATCTGTGTATCTGGATAGAGAGAATGGAGCAGTATTAAGAGACACTCAGTCAAAGTATGCAAAGACACATCTGTGAATGGAGTGTGAATTCTAAGAGGGTGGCAACCAAGGCAGGATGGTAGCCCTGTTGTTAGGGGACAGATCCAAAGGTGTATAAGCAAGTGGGATCTGGTGTCAATGGTATGTGGACGGATCCTAACCAACTGCCCAATTATTGTGATTTAATGCTATAAAGTAGGTCATTTCAGTGACGGTGGCATTGTGTGGCATCCCGCACTTCTAAGGTAGGTATTCCATAGGTGCTTGGACACGGCTGCTGTCACCTTCTATGGCAAAGCCACCAGAACCACTCCGAATACTGTGAAGTAAATGAATACTTAAAAAAGGGTAGGATAGATTTTTATACTTTAACTGGTTCTTCCTTTAGCCTTTGAAAGTCTAATTAAAACCAGGTGATGGAACATTGATGTGAATAAGACATTGTGTCCTCAGATTAATGAAAGCAATAAAACATCTCACTGCTTAATTAACACCTGAGATCATTGTAACATCTAAACTAATCTTCTGAACTTACACAGCTGGGAAGGAAAAGCTGTTACTTTAAAATTGTTTTAGTAATTTTTAAAAATGATATTATACAATGAAACTTGTAAGTGCGTACTTAATAGCTGCAAAGCAATGTCCTCATCAGATCGTTTAAGCCTTTCCTTTAAGGAATAGTGATATTGTCTAAATGACAGGTTTATGTAACACATACTGGTATATGAGACTGCCTGACTTTCTGAGGAATAGTTACAAGCTTCATTTTTAAAGATTTACTTTTAAAAATTTAAGTTATATATGTTTATGTGGTGGGGTGGGAGTGGGGTTGTGCACATGACTGCAGTACTTATAACGTCCAGAAGAGGACACCTGATTTACAGCGGCAGGAGTTAAAAGCTTGTGCACTGCCAGACACAGATGTTAGAAACCTACTCTATAAGAGTAATGCACACCCTTACCCTGTCAGCCATCACCTCAGCCCCCACTACAGAGATTCCAAACCCACATAATTGTCTTCATATTAATTTGTTCAATATTTTAAAGCACACTAAATACATGCATATTTTCCTTGAAGATACACATATATAATTATATTTAATGATGAGCATTGCATTTTGAAATGTAGATGCAGAATATCTAATGTAAAACCTATTTTCTGGTAACAAAATTTAGATTTTATTTGTTGCTCTTTTATTATTCATACACAATGCTTACATTCTATATCTTTGCTTAGGGATAACCCTTCTGTATGCTGTAAATATATGCTGTTCTCATTGGTTAGTAATAAAAGCTGCTTTGGCCTATAGCAAGGCAGAATACAGCTAGGTGGGAAAGCCAAACTGAACACAGGGAGGAAGAAGGGTGGAGTCATGAGAGACACTAGCCAGTCACCCAAGAAACTAGATGCCAGTGGATGGGTAAAAGCCACAGTCATGTGGTAAAACATAGATTAATAGAAATGGGTTAATTTAAATGTAAGAGCAAGTTAGTAATAAGCCTGAACAACAGGCCAAACATTCTGTAATTAATATTAAGCCCCTGAGTGATTATCTGGGTGATTATTTAGAAGCAGGACAGGGTGGGACAGAGAAACCTCCATTTAACTTTTATGTATAAATCATGAAATAAAAGTTGAGTCTGTTATTTCTCAAGAAAAATATTAACATAAGTTTTCATTCTTCAAAATATAGCATAAAGTTACAGACAGAAAGGAGTAGAAGAAAGTACACACAACATAGTTCTTGTGCATGGGCAGCCATCCTTCTTTTGACTATTAGAACTCTGCTGTTATCAATCTCTAATTTCTGGAAATAAAAATAAGGTATAGATTTCAAGGACTAGTCAAGTTAGACGAATCAAGAGACCTACAAAGATCTAGATGGTGAATAGATTCAGTGTAATCTTTTGCAAGTGCGCCTAGAAGGTGAGATCCTGAGACATCACCCATTCTTTTTTTTTTTTTTTTTTTTTTTTTTTTTTTTTT
>NW_026067907.1:2505287-2537849 GCF_014885135.2 Alexandromys fortis
TTCTTCTTCTTCTTCTTCTTCTTCTTCTTCTTCTTCTTCTTCTTCTTCTTCTTCTTCTTCTTCTTCTTCTTCTTCTTCTTCTTCTTCTTCTTCTTCTTCTTCTTTTGTAATGATAACAGCAAACTCCACAGATATCCACAGATATTCATGTAGTTTATAACAAAACAAACCACAGTCATTTATCAAAAATAGCGAAAAGGCACACGAGGAAGGAAAGAATGCATGCCCAGAATAAGGGATAGCAAAAATAAAACAATATACTTAAAATAGAACATTATGAAATATTAAAATTCAATTAATAAATAAAACAGCAAAGTCTGGCATAAAGATTATAACTCTCTATCACTCATTCAGTAATGCTATGTTATTATAATTGTGCCCCCGAATCTTAATTAATAAACATTAAATTAATTATTAATTAATACACATTAAAAACCCAACGATCCATGCTGAAATATTTGTTCTCCTTTATCGGACAAACTCCAAGTTTACCTGTGGGCTGATCTTCCTTTGAGGCAACAAAGCATTGTTCTTGAGTGGGAACTGAGACTTCGAGAAGGACTGTGGGGCTTCAATTCTGTTACCAGCTTAACCCCCGGTAAGAACTTTTGGCTAGTTTGCCTCTTGCAGAAATATGTATTAGGACACTGTCAATCAACTAATAGCTGCCAATAATAATCTTGACCCCTGGCCAGAATGTAATCTCGTACTCAAAGTGTCTTTACGCTATGCAGTTCAGCAAACTACGCTGGCGCCTCACCTCCTTCGCTAGCTGGCCCTGCTGTCAGCTGCGGTATGACATTCCTTTCCATTTGAACGTGAGTTCAAATGTTATCTAGTTAATCTGCATACCCTTTTGACCCATCTAGTGGCTACATTAGGTAGACATCCTTATTTTTAGAATAAAGATAACATCCTTATTTTTAGAAAACACTTTGCTTGTTTGATATATTGCATTTTATTTCTAATCAATACAATTTATGCTACATGCTTCTCTTTCTAGACTAGCATTTGAGATTCTGTAAATTCATTTTCAAATAAAGATAATTCACCCTTTCTTAAAACAGTTTGCTCATTTGATATATTGCATTTTATTTCTAATCAACACAATTTATGCTACATGCTTCTCTTTCTAGACTAGCATTTGAGATTCTGTAAATTCATTTTCAAATAAAGATAATTCGCCCTTTCTTTCAGCAGCATTCTTAGAAATTTCCAAGTATTTGTACCAGTTGAAACTATTAACGTCATACAACGGTATCCATTTCTTTTATTTTCTCCCCCAACACATAAAGTTTTCCTTTTATAAATGACATAAATTGTCTACCTGTCTCTGATAATTGCTGTAAGAAGATGTAGCGCACACACACTCTACACTCTGGGAATTCTTAACATCCTTTTTTTTTTTTTGACACAGAACTTTTCACTTTTGCATGCTATCGAATCTGATTTATTGGAAGCACTCATGAGAGACCTAGGGATGGTTACGTAAGTGACATTTCATTAGCAGGTCAACTCTCTTCAGATTTTCTGAAAGCCAGAAGAGAAGCTTATTACTTCGAGAGTGATTTAACTGAAATTGCCTATCCTCTGCTAGAGATGACTGGTGAATCATGGAGGTGGCACGATTCTCAGCCTCGCCGAGGAGAAAGCACATACTTTATATTTAGAAGTAAATGAATCAGTAGAAAATAGAAAAATAATGTGTCAAAAGGAAAAAAAAACACATTAGAACTCAGAAACTTTTTTCTTTTGTTCAAGGAGGACAAAATTCAATCTCTATCCGTTTACAAATTATACTTATTTAAAAATAGAATTTCAAAGATTAATTTAATAAAGTCACTAAATAAATGCACAAATGCATGCTTTTTACATAGCAAAGAACATCCTTTTTTCTTACTATTAGGGCTTGAAATTAAGAACTAAAGGCCCTATGAGAAATGGTCACCCTTATTGGGTTTACTATACAGACCCAAGCCAGCTTTAGAGAGCTCTACCGCGCTGGTGGGAAGCTCACAGGTGGGATGGAAGCGAGGTACCAAGGTGGTTTGCCATTGAGGCTTTGCTGTTGCTAGGAGAAGAGTGACCCTGAGCCAAAAGCCCCTGCTCCTCAGCCTTGCTCTCCAAAGCCAGAGGCAGAAAAATGTCTGTTTTCCAGGCTCACCTCCCCAAGACCCTGATGGCGAGGCAGAGCGCCTTGCATCAGAAATGTGAGCAAACCCAACACAGTTCACAGGGTGGCACCGATGGGTCGACCAAAGAGCCTAAAAACAATCTCTTGCTGCATATGACTGGGATTTGGGGCTCGACAACTTTAAGCAGTAGCTGTTAGCTACAATGGTGCTGACCCAGAGATAGCTGAGACGCGGACATTGGACCTTGCACTTCTGAAGGCACCGGCACAACAGAGAGCCATGACGCAGATCCGGATTTTTCTCATCTTGGGAATGGAACACTATAACATCGCCTGTTATTTTTTCTAAATTATTACTTATGTTTCCTCCTTCAGAAAGCTCACACGCAATTGTGAAAAGCTGCTCATTCTATTTCCTTCGTGCGGTCACCGCATCACCGGTCAGGTCTTAGCCTCCGTTCTGCCGGTTTCTTACAGCTTCCTTTCCACCGTTGGATCAGTGTTAGCCACATTATCTGTGCTTTGCTCCTCTCGGCCCATTAGTCCCTACCTGAACTTATTCCTTAGTTTTCTTTTCTCTTCATTTTGACAGGGAACCAAAACTATTTCATAACCAAAATATTCTGTTTTGCAAAGGAAATTCTTATCCAGACCCCCTACTGGTGTGAATATCCTATTCATTTCTTTCTTTTCGAAGCACACAGAGCGGGCTGTTAGTTTCTTGCTGAACAAATGTGTGGTAATCATGTGTCTGGGCGGATTTGCCGGCCTGAGGTGGAAAGTGCTATTCATTATTCCCCTGTTCTTTTTGGCCCACGGCATCCATCTGTGCTTCCAATATAATGCATGTAGTTAAGGGGAGAGTGACCTCACATTCAGCGTGAGCTGTCACCAGTAGCCTCTTAGGAGAGGATTAGGTTAACCTTTTCCTAGAACTCATGCTTGTCTGTCAGTTGTAGATGCTCTACATACCTGACATATAACATGTAACAGATACGTTTCCCTTTGATTTATACATGTATGATGTGTGGCATGCATGTCATTGTATCCATGTTTTTTACGTGGCTGGGTGTACCAGTGTGCTATTGTGTATGGCGGCTTTCGCCCTTATTGATGAAGGCAGAATCTATCAATAAATCTGAGAGCTTACTAATTGGGCTAATCGAGCTACTCAGCTTGCTCAGGGGATCCCATCTCTGACTTCTGAGACTGGAATTACAGCGGAAGACAAGTAAATTGGAAGAAAGCATATGGAAATCACCCTAAAATATTCAGAACTTAAAAAAACATTTACATTTTTATTTGGAACAACAGGAGTCAGGGAAACGAGGGGACAAAATTTTACTGATCTGCTGCTCCAGGTCATACAATAAAAGGTGCTAGTAATGCTATATGTAAAAACAATCCTTTTTGTTTTGATTTACCATCAACTCATTCACAATGAAACAATTTATAGACCATTGGTGATATGTAAATATTACAAAGTAAACAGAAGAAATATGGCCAGAAATTAAGTTCTAGGGGTCTGCCAAGGTGAACCTTGGTGCTGGGCACTGAACTGGTCCCACCGAGATGGGGACAATCGTGACAGCAGCATGCAGGGCAGGGTTACAGGGACAGACACTGAAAAGGTCGATCGCAATGGGAATTTTTACATCAGCATCAAATCACAGGGGATAAAAAGCACACTAGGAGCCTATAAGGGGATAGTAAATCCACGAGATACGGGCAACATAAAATTTGGGGATATGTTTTATTCAGAAGGAGACAGTTTTTAATCCATGTCACCAATCTCAAATAGTGAACCTTACTCTTAAAGTTGTTAAGTGCTGTAGAAAAAAAACAAAAGGAAGAGGAGTGTGAGGACACTCTGGGAGTTAAATATCTAATATTATTCCATGAGTTCATTTGAGTGGAGTAGAAAGTCAAACACTGGAAAACTAATGGCTGAGTGATAACAGACATCCTGGCATCTGTTCACACATCGGAAGGGGTCTCAAATGTCCTCCAAAGGACCAAGTGTTAAACATCTGGCCCTCAGGGTGGTGCTGTATGGAGGTGGAGGTGGGACCTTCAGACGTGGGCCCTGGAAGGACTGATTCTGAGATCTGTGGGTGGGTCCCTTGAAAGGGATTCTAGGATTCTAGTCTCATCCACGTCCTCTGGCCAAGAGGTGAGCGACTTTGCTCTGAGATGTGACAGCAATGATGAGCCTGAAAGGCAACCGAGTCAACCACCCATGAACCGAAGAGGAGATAAACCTTTTCCCTTTTAGGGTGATAATCATTGATAGAATCACGGCAAGCTGGCTAAGATGGTAAACAACATACCAAGCTCTCTGTTTCAAGTGTGGTGAGCGAAAGACTTTTGTTTTGTTACACGCTCAATGAGAATGCAAGAGTAGACCGTGGACTGCACCTCCCATGTGTCTTCCATGAAAGGGGTGGAGTCAGGAAAGAGGCAAGCTCTAAGTGACTGATGAGTGCTCACCCATGTCAAGACACCCCATCACTCTTTCTAAGATACGGCGAACACCGTGGAAGAGGGGGAAGATAGAATAGCAGAACTGTAGCCTGGAAATGAGAGCTCGGAAATCATCTTCAAGACGCGCCACCCACGGATTCCTAGCAGCTGTGGCTACCTGCTTAAGTGTTACACAGCACAAGATCCATCAGTGTTCTAGCTTCAGTGTGGAGTAGACTCACGAGGCCCCATCCCTCTGTGAGGAGCTGTTGGGCAGGAGGAGTCACATTCCTCAGGGGGACAGTCAATTTGAAACTGTCCTCCCGCATGCAGGAAACACCAGCTACACGCAGTGGGCCATTGACCAAGATACAAAAGTAGGTCGGTGCTTGGGAAGAAGAGGTTGGGTGGGAGAAGAAGGGAACAACAGGAGAAAAGATAACAGGATTATAATCAAATGCATGTATGAGATAATGAAAACGAGTTAAAAGGGAAGGAGTGAAAGTCAGCTCATTTTTGCTCTTAAGCATGGACTCCTCTTTTACATTTTAATTTTTACACATTTTTATTCATTAAGAATTTCATATATGTATTTGATCATATTCACCCCTGCCCACTACTCTCCAGCTCCCAGAATCCTCAAGAATCCCCTGCCAATTTTTTGACCCTTCTTTGTCTTTTGTAGCTCAGTGAGCCCAAAAAGTATTGCCCATAGACGCATGGGTGTGAGGCCACCCCCTGGCACATGGTCAACATTCCCAGGGCCATGCTCCCAAAGAAAGCTCCCTCTCCTTCCTTTAGCAGCCATTATCCATCCATAGCTACTCAGCTGGGGGCGGAAGCTGGTGAGTCCCTTCTCCATCTTTGCTGGAGTGTTAACCTGCTTGATCTTCAATGAGTCTTATGTCAGTTACCACAGTACTATAAGTCCATGGTACAATGGTGCTATCATGTCCAGAAGACACAAAATGGATTATTAATGTCTCACTAGTGAATAGCAAAATTCTATTCTAAAAAAATTCAATAACAAAAATATGTTGTAGTGAAACATCCCATCTGCATCAAGTTTCCCAATATGAAGATTACATCTACATCAAGATTCCCAACAGAAAAATCACATCTGCCTTGCTTCCCAAATAGGTAATAGAGAATTTTTAATAAAGCTTCCACAGCTTTTAAAATATAATAATAGCAATAATACTATCTGAAATAAAATCTCTTTTTATGATTGTCTTTGAAATACGCATGAGAAAAAATTAGTTGTTATATAAATTCTTACCTTTCAGAAACTAATAAATTTCACAAATTCTCAATGTGGGAATTCAAAAGACAAAATAATAATACAATTATTAATGTATTTCAAGAGTGTGGTATGATTATCTCTTTAAAATGGACCCACTAACAACTGGCAGGGAATTTAGCAATTGTTTTGTTGCTACTTGTTACTGTTTAAGAGAAGAGCTTCAGTTAGTGGAAGTTGCTTTCTAGAGACTTCAACAATCATATTTAATCTTTGCAAAGCAATATCACACATTTTATGGGACCACACAAATATCTTCACACCAACATTTTACATTGAAAACAATACACCAAAGCTCTGACTTTTGCAAACCTTGGAAAGAATTTTAAATAGACTTATAATGAAGAGGGAAATTTGCATTTTAGAGTCAGCTAGAGGTTGACTCACTGGGTTACACAGCAGCCAGCCCTTTCCAGTCCCTCGGTTTCCACACCGGCTGTTGATTATTATGTCCTCGGCAGGATGTTGTTGCTTCGTCTGCTTCTTTGACCCCTCCTTGTTGCTAGGCACTTGACCCTCATGATTATTAGCCACCAAGGGTTCAGAAACCTTTTCTGTGGAATCAATTTTTCCCAGTTGCTGATACAAAACCCTACTTCTCACCTCAAAAATCATAAGAGAGAGTTTATTCTAGAATCAAGTTTGAGAGACCATGGGTTCAGGTCATCCCAAATACCATATTTTTCACATGGTAATAGTTTTATGGAAGTTTATTTAAAAAAAATAGCAATAGAACAAAAGAAATTCAAAGTGAAGTACTTTAAAACTGCATCAGGGGAAAGAGTGGGGGAATGATTGCTTTCCAAGTATGACCACACAAGTTCAATTGTCAGACCCATGTGAAAAAGGCCGGGTGTGCTAGCATATGCTTGAAATCCAAGCACTGGGCAACAGGACAGACTGATTCCTGAGACTCACTGACTGGCCAGCCTCTCCAGTTGGTGAGACTCAAGTCAATGAGGGACATGGTTCCCAGAAACAAGTAGGGTGGTACCTAGAGAATGACAGTTTACGTTGTCGTCTGGTCTTCATTTGCATGCACACACATGTGCACCTGCATAGGTAGTCATATCCACTCACATACAAGCACATACACATTTTTAAAAAATATAAAATACATTGATAAAATAACAGGGGCACATTTGCAGCAGTATAGGGGATACCCCAGATTAGAGGCCCCAGCTGATATCTGATACTCTTGGTCTCTGAGCTGGTATATATTAATATATTCCCCAAGTGCTTACCTAATAGTAACAATGTTAGGTCAACACAGAGATGGGAAGTGAATTTCCAGACTTACAATCCTCCACTCCGCCTCAGGCTTCTGTCCACAGTCTTTCATAGTATGTCAGAACATCTTACACCTAGTGATGTGGGATTCCCCTCTGTATGCTGTGAATACCATTGGTTAATAAAGAAACTGTCTTAGGCCTGTGCAGGGCAGAATATCGGTAGGCGGGGAAAACTAAAATGAATGCTGGGAGAAAGAGGCGGAGTTAGGAGAAGCCATGCAGCCCCACCGGAGACAGATGCTAGAACTTTAGTCCTTAAGCCACAACCATGTGGCAACACACAGATTAATAGAAATGCACTAAATTAAGATGTAAGAGTTAGCCAATAAGAAGTGAGAGCTAATGGGCCAAACAGCGATTTAATTAATACAGTTTCTGTGTGGTTATTTTGGGACTGAGCAGCTGGGAACCAACAAGCAGGCTCCTACAACAACCCAGGGAAGCAGGGCAGGATGAAGGCTGGAGATGAGTCCTAACAATGGGAGACCTCTTATCCTGATTGAAGCTTGGCAACCTTCATGAAATTTCCTGGCATGGTCCTCATTAGCCCAGCGGTTCCCTGTGCCCTGGTGATATTCCTTTCTGAGGACCACTCTGCTCTTTTGCTTCGTTTATGCAGTGAACCTCTTTAGCATCCACTGAGGGTCTAAAGTGACCAGAAAGCACAAAAGCAAGAAAGGGAATGGGGAAGAGATGAATGATAACATATAGTTTTGTATCTTAGAAAACATAGTCCACAAAAATACTTGCTGAAGTAGAGCAGGGCATAGGAGAGCTTTGTAGACAACACGCTTAGAAATTGCTGTTTTTCACAAGCTCTGATGGCCAGGCAGACAGTTCGGTATTACAGATAAAAATGGATTTCTTTTATTCTCAGAAAGCTACAGTGGAGGGACCTACCAGATGATGAAAAGTGATCTGTTTTTCTGAAGTCAGGCGGGCAGATATGGGCCATGCATGCTTTTGTCGTCTTCTGAAGTATGCCGTGTTTAGGTAGAACTCCCTTTCTCTGAGGGATGGTTTGGTAAATCAAGCAAATCCATCGTGCTTATGCCTAGTCCCTGGGAGAAAGTGACAATGCACACCACATGTACATTTTTGGATAAGTGACACAGAGAAAGTGTCACTCAGGGGCTGCGCAGTTCAGACAGTTCTAAATCGTTTTGTGTGCCTTCAAGCTTGTTAGGATTTCGTAATTAACATATGCAAAGATGAAATTATCACTGAGGTCAAAGGCTGCCAAGGGGGAAGATTTAAGTGTTGATTTTATTTTTTAAGTTTAGCAGCAGAGAGTAGGTTACTCGTAACCTTGGCAACAGTCTCAGTGATCAGGTTTAGCGGCATCAAAGGAATCTTTTCTTAATTGCTAGCAGGTGAAGTCTTACTTATTAAGTCAAACTGTTACAGCACCATTTAAAACAATTTATAAGAAAAGTCAACTTCTAATCAAGCAAAATGTCAAGGCACTGAATATAAAGAAATAGATGCCACACCAACTTCATGGTTTCTTTAGAGAGTTCGAAGTAGTATGTTCTTAAAGACTGGAGAGAAATTTACCTTTTAAATCTTAGCTGAAGGGCTGGAGATGGCTCATTGGCTAAGAGCATATGCTGCTCCTCCAGAGTGGATATGAATTCAGTTCTCAGTACCCATTCCACATAGTTCACAACCTTCTTCTGTAACTCCAGTTCTTAGGATCCTACACTCTCTCCTGGCCACTCTGGCACCTGCACACATGTGGTACACACACATATACATACACACATACACACACTTATACACACCCTTGAAATATTAACTGCATTTAGTATTTAATATTGCTATATTTAATATTAAAATATAAAATACTCCGCGGAGCTTTAACGTTGGGTGGATTCAGAGTCCTTTAAACATAGAACTTCTAAATATTTAGTACAAACTTAATATTTGAAGACTCTCACATTATCACTGTGCTGATTTCGATGTGCCAGTTTCCATGAGTTTAAACATTAACTTAATTGCATGAATTATGCTTTCTTCAAATTAAGATAAATCACATCATAGGGACTGACCTTTGCATATGGGCAGACCTCACCATATCCTCTGTATTAGTGTTAAATCCACTATATCAGGCAGCCATTAGCAAGTCAGTCAACTATTTTCCTGGCTTGGAAAAAGTACATTAATAATTTTCGTCTAGATATTTTCTCCTATAATAAGAAAATTCGTGGAACTTTTGTCAAGAAAAGATTAATATGGTTATATTTACTGAATCAAAAGAAAGGTATGCTTAGTGATTGAAAAAAATTCAGCAGGGTGAGCTCATCGTATGTCTGTGTGTGTATATATGTGTTTCTGTATATACATGTTTATATGTGTGTATGTATGCGTGTTTGTGTGTATGTATGTGTGTTTGTGTATGTGTGTATATCTGTGTATTTATGAGTGTATATGTGTGTATGTGTATATGTATGTGTGTGTAAGTATTTGTGTATATGTTGTGTGTGTAGTTCAATTTTGATTCACATATGAGAGAAGAAACATGGTATTTCATCTATAAAATTTATCCTCACTAAGAAAGCTCTAGCTCTCCCTCCCACCCCCTCTTTCTGGCTTCATTCTTAAAGCTTCTCAAGAAATAAAACCAGAATCCCAGCACCACCTAGACATGCTTGTATTAGGTAATATCCTTTAAGTCAGTTGATTAGGGAATTTTTTGCACCCTCACTAGGTTACTATGTTAATGCGGACTCTAGTCTCTGCCATCACAGAAGCCCACTGCCTAGTCCCTGGCTTTTTCACCCCAGTGTTTTTTTACTAGGCAACCTCTTACTCCACATAATAGCACACCACATGAGATGTTATACAGTTAATATAATAAATTTAATTATTGTTAAAAAATTATGATTAAGAAAGACATACATGGATCTACATAAGGAGGAGGAAAAATAAGATCTGAGTAAATTGGGAGTATGGGGGGCATGAGAAAGGGTAGAAGGGGAGGAAGAGAAAGGAAGGGGATAAGAGAAATATGTATAGCTCAATAAAAACAATAAAAAAGCAAAAAGATGAATATATACACTAAGAGATAACTCTTACTGTAATTTAATTACACATTACCCTTTAATATAAAATACCTTCTTATGTCTAAGACAATAGTGTTTAAAAGCTTAATAATCACTGTAATAAATTTTGATATGTATTAATGAAATGCTTTGTGATAACTAAAAAAGAAATTATGATTCATTTTTTCATAAAGAATAAGAGAGAATTACTATGTCAAAATACTTTAAACAATAGCGATCATCATAGTGAAAGCTATTAAAATGCCCTGTTATAAAATTAATCTTGAAAGTACGTGTAGGCATATGTACAAATCTTAAGGCTTGTAATCTTAGTAGAATTTCCTAGTCAGTAAAATCTAACTATCTTGATGACTAGGCAATGTGACAATATAAAATACTTTATACCTCAACAATAAGGTAGATACTAGAAATTCCTTCCAAATGCTGATATGATTTTAATCAGAAACAATATACAATGTTATAACTCATTCAAAGAAAAGAAGTATCCCAGAATATCCATCTGTGAGTTAATGCAAATACAAAGAACGTTGTACAGATACTAGGGAAACTCAAAGGATACTCACATATCCGATTGGTGGTTTGTTTTAAATTCCAACAGTAAGACATGAAAACATAAAGTGCATTCTAGCATGGGTATGCCACATGTCATATGTCATGTGTCACATGTGCTCTGTTGATGGTGTTAACCCTTCTGATATCTAAGTGTCAAGAAGATGTTTGGTTTTGATCTAATTCCTAAATTAATGAGAACAGCCTACACTGAGTGATCGGCTAGTTGCCTACTGGTATTAAAGGCGTACACTTGTTTATTTTGCTATCTCATTAAGAACTAATGTTTTTAAAAGGCAACTAAATTAAGGTCATAATATCAGAATCTTAATGCTCTGTCATATGTGCACTGCACTTCCGGTGTTTTGAGACTGTTGTATTTCATCTACTGATGTTCGCACTTCTGAACGCTCCTCCACAGACAGAGGGTTACATTCACTACCAAGGCAGGTAGTATGTGTGATGAAGTAGCTGTTACATGAGCACTTACCAAGTGCCAAAATATTTGTCAGGGATTTCCTGTTTGACTCAACTAAATCTTCACACATCGTTGGAGGTGTGTTCCACTGCTCCCCCCTTGCAGTAACATTTGTTTCTGATTTAACAAATAAAGCTTGCCTGAAGATCAGAGTGCAGAACCCAGGCAATGGTGGCACACACCTTTAATACTGGCACTGGCTTCCTCAGCATATTCAAGTCATGAAGTGGTGGGTGCCAGAGGCCAGACGTGGGGTCTGAGGAAGTTGAAGTTGTTGTTCAGTGGGTGTGGAGTGAGTTTCCCTTTTGCAGGGTGGAAGAGCTCAGAGGATAATGGCTGCACCATGTGGCTGTTTTTAATTCCATTGAAAATGGTCAACAAGGTAACTTCTATGATGCATATTATCAAGAAAGGTTTAAATACTAAAGTCATTGACTAGAGATTCTATAACAATCTTCAAATGAAAGATGTTGTTTCCTAGAACAAAACAACAAATAACAGCAAATAAGTTCAGTGTAGTGCTCTGAGCCTCACACTGGCTCTCTCTCGGGATGACGAGTTCTCTGCCCGTGGGTTGCGTGGCCTGTCCAGTCATCTCACTTCCTGTTTCTTTTTCTAGTTTATTCTGACTTCCCACACCGATTTCTGAATTAGGTGTTTTTCTTCCTCTCTTTATGAATGCGTGTGCTTGCCTGTGTGCTCAGATGTACGTCAGTCCCCTTTGCTATTCTATCCAAGCCCTGCTCTGTCCTGGCAGATGTAAGAAATACACAGCTCCAGGCTGCTTGTCATTGCTTTGTCTAACAGGAAAAGACTGCATAACATCTGTCAATCCAGAGCCTTCTCTGCTCAGTCCCCTCTGTGATGTCAGTGCCTCGGAGGTCACCTTTCTGAGTCACCTGTTGACTTCAAGATCGTAAAGTTTGAAAACATTATGAATTTCTAGGCAAAACTCCTTTCCGTCTTTTGCTTCCCAAGTGATCATATTCCCCGGCAAGCACGCAATCTGTGAAGCATTTTGTTTGTTTTTGCATAAACTGTTTCATGGTTTAAAACCATTTGGCAGGGAAGAAGGTGGTGACCTGGTCCATTAACAATAAGTGTGTTTAGGTCTGGGAGTGGAAGCCTCTCTTGCCTTTCATTCTCTGCAAACCTTGGCTGTCACCATGAAATACAGCCTTGCCAATCTCTGCATTACTCTCTTGCAGTAGTGGAAGCTAATGAAAAACCACCTGAAGAAAATCCAATATGAGAAATAACAAAATAATCTCGATAAAAATGTCAAGATTAAAACTACATATTAAAATTTTAGAAGCTTCAAAATTGACCCTTTCCCCCTTAAATCCTCCACTGTTAATGTCTACACTGCATCAAGTTGAACAAAGCATCTGTGGTAATGTTTCTATTTTGTAGCAGTAGATATGTAATTATCTGCAGAAAAGCACGTATATCTCATAACTAAAGCCATTATAGTTAATTAACGGAAAGGAGTAAATACTTGGAGTTTATTGTGATTTCATGAGTTTTGTTGAGGATATATGAGCTTTCCACCTACCCTCTATTAGACAATAAATTATCCCTTGGTTGCTTATAGGATTTTCATAGGATGAAAATGCGATGTAATCAATTATTGTTCTGTATTGGTCTATTTGTAATTTTTTTTGCACTTTGCACATTTTTCAATTCATAGCAGGAACAATCTGTGGGTTTGGGGGATATATAAAACTGTTTTGTTTCTTAAAACTAAATACAAAAGTCAGAAACCTAATGATGTGTAGTTTTCTGGCACTGCAGATATTTAGAATATTTCAGACCAAACAGATATCATTTTGTATCTATCTTGGGAAATGTTTAATTCCATTCTCCTTATGTGCGAGTATTCTTTTCTTTCATTGATTATTTATAAAAGCTTCCAGGGTGGGGAAATGGGTTGCTGCATAAAATGCTACATCATAAACAAGAAGATGGGAGTTTGGAACCCAGCACCCAAGAAAACGTCAGGTAGGTGTGCTGACCCTTGTGTGACCCTGATATGTGTGTTGACCTATGTATATGTAGTGCTTGGAAGGTGGAGATGCTCCCCAGACCAGGCTGCCTGGCTGGACGAAGTGCACCAGTGAGATCTGGGTTCAACTGACAGACCTTGACTCAGTACAGCAGGCAGAGACTTATCCAAGAAGACACCTGAGGTCAATATCCAGTCTCCACACCTAAAACACACAAACCTTTGTACTACTGTCCCATGTACATGCACACATGCCAAAAACACATATACATGCCAAAGGAATAAAGCTTTCCCAAGAGGTAAGAAGCTGTTTATAAAACAAACAAACAAATAAATAATTAAACAAAAAATCAATAGAAATTGTGATTTTTACTTTTATACATTCCTTGAAGTTATTTCAAAATGTATTGTTAACATTTTGTGGTGTCCAGCAGAGTATCAAAAAATAACTTTCCCTCACTGTTATATTTTGATAGAGTAACAAAGAGAGACACAGTAGCTTGAAAAACTTCTTTTTCTCATCCCAGAGAAGATATGTGCTATTGGTGCTTAAACCCCTCAAGGAAGTTTATGACAGGAAAATGGTGACTGACGGATGAAGAACAAAAGGAAACCACACACTGTTGAGGGTTCCTTCATCCACATAACCTCACTCAGTGTCTGTAAATGGATCAACGATTAGAATATTTTTGCTTTCTAGTAAGCTGTATCCTGGGTGATCTTTGATGACCCTTGCTGTTGGCTTTCCATTCCCTTGATGGTGTGCCATGCACAGACCTTCTACAAAGACAAAATGCTATCAGAGCATCAGAGTCTCAACTTTTTTTGGGGACTGCATTCTGTCCTCTGTGAAGCTGTTCCTACCATTTATCTTACTTCTTATGGGTATTTCTTGATTTTATGAGTCATGTCTCTTATTACATTGTATGGTAATCTGTGGGATTCCCCTTTGTATGCTATGATTACCATTAATGAATAAAGAAACTGCTTTGTACCTATAGCAGGGCAGAACTTAAGTAGGTGGGGAAAACTAAACTGAATGCTGGGAGGAAGAGGGCAGAGTCAGAGAGAAGCCATGTAGCCCCACAGGAGACAGATGCTGGGAACTTTACCCAGTAAGCCACAGTCATGTGGTGATACACAGATTACTAGAAATGGGTTAAATTAAGATATGAGTTAGTCAATAAGAAGCTAGAGCTAATGGACTAAGCAGTAATTTAATTAATATAGTTTCTGTGTGATTATTTTGGGAGTCTGGAAAGCCAGGAAATGAACAAGCAGCCTCCTTCAACAAATTGGTACCAATGTGGCCAACTAAAATCCACTTAAATTCTGAGAGAGCTTAAAAGTAATTCTAGACACAAAAATACAGAGTTTAGCAAAGCTTCTTGCTGCTTGCTGGCATTGTGCCACAGCTCCTTTAGAAGAGGTTTTCCTGACTCAGTGGTAGCAGAAAAAAAGCCAAGTAACTTTGAAATGCTGGCTTTCTGGGCCACGCTGCCAGTGCAACCTCTTGCTCTTTCAGGAGACTAAGCATTTAAATGGGTTTTGTAAGCAATGTGTTACAAACTGTTTAATGGCTCAACATAGACCAGCTGCATACTTGGAACTGGGACAATGTGCATGGCTTACAGAAGCGGTGAATAGACTTTTACCATGTTGGACGAGTGGAGCAAACAGACAGGACTGCATATATTTTAGGAATGCTGCAGCTTAGATTTTTTTTAAAGAAATACTTAGCATTTTAAGAAGTGCTCCTGGACAGTAAAGAATTACAGATACACAATATGAGAGATTCAGACATAAAATAACTCTAAATGGGTCACAGTGTTAGATAAATGTACATAGGCTTTGGAGAGAGAAGAATAGACAGTTATAAAAGGAAGTAAATGGTTTTAAAAAATAAAACAAAGTCTTCTGAGAGACAGAGTACAGACAGTCATAGATTAAAAGGAGTAAAGAAAAATAAGCCACATAAAGATATAATATACAGAGAGAGTTGGGATTATGTATTTTATTGTGTTTTCTTTGAATTTTTCACCATGAAGGAGCTAAGTAACCAACATATATACTTTAAATATGTCTTGAATTCAAAATATGGATATAAAGATATGTTGTCTTGGAAAAGAAGTTATTTTCTTTTGTTTCCACTGAAGATGAGGACCTGTGAACTGTTTCCAGACTAATATGGTTTAATGGACCAAGATCCCCTGAAAGGTCACCTTGAATACCCCTCAAAAAATTACTTCACTCAATAAATAGCAGGAAGCAATTTGGAGAAAACTATGCCCATATTCCAAATATCATTTATAAATGTTTGTTTACACATAAAGGGAGATATGCTATAGATATTTGCATTGGTATGGATCTTGGTCTATTGATGCAAATTTAAAGTCAATCTTGTTATATGTATATTTCTGCTATTAATTAAGGTTATTGTGATTGTGTATTTCATTTAAAAATGCAATGTATAATTAAGAAATATAGATTAATAGGGAGTCATCTATAATAGTGAAGCTCATAGTCATGTTAGTTCAGTTTTCTAGATATATAGAGATATATTTTAGTTAGATAATCTTCATATCTTTCAAAGACCTTCAGAATATGGCATTTAACTTATGACTTTTCATGACAATGAGACACAGTTGCTCCTGGCAACACCAATTACTTCAAGAGGAAGATGGGCATTGAAGAGGCTCCTTATGGAGTTTGTTAGTCATTTGAGGAAGAAACTGCTCTTGCCTGGAGTGCTTGAACTAAACATGCAGGACCCACAGAGAAATGACTGCTGAACTTGCCTAAAGGTGAGATGGTCCTTTGGGGTTCCTGCTTCATAAAGAGTCTGTCAGACATTCTGCAGGACACAGAAGACAGTGACTGACAATTTGCCAATATAGGCGGAACTGTCTTTGAAATTTCCTGCTTCATGGAAAAGTCTGCTGGATACTATGGGCCTGTAGTCTGAAGATGGATGGCCTAATGGTACAGAAGAACTTTGGGTGACTTTCCAGGCAGTGAGATGTCTCTATCAATTCTAGAGTTTTGGATGTTGCTTACACTGTACTTGTTTATTTAGGTAATATCATATCCTTCTGGAGTCTTTGATGGAGTTGAAGAATAGATAGCTATTATTATAGTTTTTCTAAATAAAATAGATATAAATATTATGACTGTAATTCTCACTTGATACCTGTTTTGTATATGTAATTTTATTATGTTAAAATTAAAACCTTCCTTCTCTATTTAAACAGAATAGGGGAGGTGATGTAAGATTCCCCTCTATATGCTAAGATTTCCATAAAGAATAAAGAAACTTCTTTGGACCTATACCAGAGCAGAACTTAGCTAGGCAGGGAAAGCTAAAATGAATGCTGGGAGAAAGAAGGTAGAGTCGGAGAGAAGCCATGTAGCCCCACCAGAGACAGATGCTGGGAACTTTACCTGGTAAGCCACAGCCACATGGTGATACACAGATTATTAGAAATGGGTTAAATTAAGATATAAGAAGCTAGAGCTAATGGGCTAAGCAATAATTTAATTAATATAGGTTCTGTGTGATTATTTCAGAAGTCTGGGCAGTTGGGAAATGAACAAGTGACCTTCTTCCAACAGTAATATGTAGTAAGAAGTTGCCTGTTCATTTCCTGGCCACCCAAACTCCCTAAATATTTTCACAGAAACTATTATTTAAATCAGTGATTGGCCCATTACCTCTAGCTTCTTATTGAAGCTCTTCTAACTCTTACATCTTAATTTAACCCATCTCCGTTAATCTGTGCATCATTACAAGATCATGGCTTACCAGAAAAGTTTCAGGACATCTGTCTCCAGCAGTGGCTCCATGGTTTCCCCTTGACTCTGCCTCCTTTCTCCCAGCATTCAGTTTAGTGTTCCCTACCTACCTAAGTTCTGCCCTATCAAGGTATTTTTTTTAATTTACCATATAATCATACAGAAGGGAATCCCACATCAGTAATCTACAGAACAATTCAAATAAATCATTTGGATGACTCAAAACCACCACACATTTTTATATATGTGACCATTGTCCTTGTGCACTCTCTTCTATGACAGCTTTTACCACCTCTTAATAGTCCTACTTGGAGCTTCCTCTTCCTTTCACTTCATTTGTTATTTCAGAGTCAGAATCCATTCAGAAACCAGGATAAAATAAATGCTAAGCTGGTGTACTATAAACATGGAATTCCAAGCTAAGTGTTGATGACTCCTTCAAACAAATGTGAGTTTAGCAGAAACCCCACTGTATTTGTTCAGAAGCTTTTCACAATGCTTGCTCCCAAACTCACAGAGATTCACCTGCCTCTGCCTCCCAAATGCTGGAATTAAAGGTGTGTACCACCACCATCTGCCTATTTTTCTCTGTCAGATATTAAAAACTGTTATATAAGAAATAGCAAATGTGGCTGGGTGGTGGTGGCACACACCTTTAATCCCAGCACTCGGAAGGCAGAGGCAGGAGGATCTCTGTGAGTTCGAGGCCAGCCTGGTCTACAAGAGCTAGTTCCAGGACAGGAACCAAAAGCTACAGAGAAACCCTGTCTCGAAAATCCAAAAAAGAAAAAAAAAAAAGAAATAGCAAATGCAATTTATCATTCTAGGATCTAAAATAGTTAAAATATTTCTATACTTAAGGAGCAGAACAGAGTACATGAAAGTGTCACAGAGATCATAGAAGACCTGGGTGTAACACTCTACCTTTCTGGTAAGTTTTTCACTTAGTAAAGTAACATGAACATCATCTGCATTAATTCACAGAGTAACTATTTACCTCCTATCATGTGTGAGATCATGTATGTGTACTTTACAGTTTATCAGGTCAGTCATTGATGGCTGTTTCAAATATTTTTCTGTTATAAAATGTACTTCTCTATTGTACATATCTACAAATGAAATTTGTACCTACGTTTAGACTATGCAAATATGATGTTGTTATTATTGATTGTATTCCTATATGGTAAGCAGGTAAGACAGAAAAACTAGACTCTTGAGACAACATGTATATGCATATAATAAGATATAAAACAGCCATCTACACTATATGAGTGTATATATATATTATATATATGGCATATGTTAGGGAGACAAGTAGAGAGAATGAAAAAGAGAGGAAAACTTTCTTTTTACAAATTCCAAAACTCACAAATTTTATAAAACAGTATAATAATTAAATTAAAACAACAGATTTAAAAGTGCTTGCATGGATATTTGGCTTAATAAGATGGGATCACACTGTAATTGTATAACATGTTCACTCTGACTTCTAAGTCTCATCACCTACAAAGCGTGGGTTGTTTCAATCCATCTATAGTAATGCAGAGGTTTATCCGTGCTTTGTCAGGAATTGAGACAATTACAGGACTTGAGCCTGGAGAAACACTTTCACAGATGCCATCTCCTTGTAACAGAATCTTAAGCTGGTGAAAAGAAACATCCAAGCAGGCACTAATGAGGCAGGCTTTCCTATGATGAGATCTCCCTCAGTCTGTTCCAGTGAAAATATTGTATTGTCATGAACTGTTTTCGTTCTGTCCTGAATATATGAGGGAGGTGACTTAGAGGCATATTTCATGGCACATCTGCATATCTTTAAATGATATTTAATACCAAGGTGGGATCAAGGGGATTCTGAAGAATGCAGATGCAGTTGGGCCTTTCTGTGTTCAGCTGGATGTTCCGATCCTCCATCTAGTGTTCCCTCCGGGCATCCACTGTGCTGGGAAACAGGCATTTCTATCACAGTCCAGTATCATCATTTGTGCCTTCCTTTGACCCTGTCGTTTAACATTCCATAAGAGAAGTCAGGCTGTGGTTATTTATCGAAAGGACATGAGTAAGGCTCCTGATTACACTCCCAAATGAAATACTTCGGTTGCCCTTAAAAACACTACAAGTATATCCCCATGTGCCTTGCCTTTGCATTCCAGACTGAATGCTAAATAAAGGAACAACCCTTTGGTTACTACCCAGCGGGATACTTGACATATTCCATTATCAGTGAGACAATGATAAAGATATGGGTCTTGAAAGCATATCACTTGGCTTTGGGTCATGATGTCTTCTTTATGGGTTATAGACTCCCAGAGAAGGCATTCCATTTTGCAAGGAAAAACATAATCTTTCCCTACATTCAGGCTGTACTAGGCTGAGTGACCCCATAACAAAGACAGAGTCACAGGTGGACACATGTCACAGCATGCTCACTTCCTGTGTATATGGGACATAACCACAGGAATCAGGAAATTGCTGAGTAGATCTTAACAAAGTAGTTTTGTCTCTAGTTTTAAGTCCTAACATTTGATAAACAAAGGTACAAGTGTACCATGGATATTAAAAATCAAGAAAGAGATATTGGAGTTCAAACTGAAGATCAGAGAAGCAAAGCAACCAAGCCACTAGAGAGCTGTTACCTCCATGAAATCTTCAGACTGAAAGAACACAAGTTTCTACTAGCTTTTTGGAACCTGTTCTCATTGGATGGATACCTTGCTCAGCCAAGATATAGTAGGGAGGGCCTTGGACCTTTCCATAGCAATGTGCCTTACCCTCTCTGAGGAGTGGATGGGGGTGGGTTGGAAGGGTAGGTGGAGGGAATGAGATGAGGGGAGGGAGTGGGAACTGATTGGTATGTAAAATGAAAAAAGATAGTTTGTGTTCTTTTTTAAAATAAAAACTCAAGTCCAAATGGATCAAAGACCTCAACATAAAGCTAGCCACACTAAAAAACCTATAGAACACAAAGTGGGAAGTATGCTTGAATGCATCGACACAGAAGGCCACTTCCTAAATATAACCTGAGCAGCACAGACGCTGAGAGAAACAATTAATAAATGGGACCTCCTGAAACTGAAAAGCTTCTGTAAAGCAAAGGACATGGTCAACAAGACTAAATGACAGTCTACAGAATGGGAAAAGTTATTCACTAAACCCACATCAGACAAAGGTCTGATCTCCAAAATATACAAAGAATCAAGAAATTGGTCATCAAAAGAGCAAATAATCCAATAAAAAATTAAGTAACTCTCAACAGAGGAATCTAAAATGGATGAAAGACACTTAAGGAAATGTTCAACATCCTTAGTCATCAGAGAAATGCAAATCAAAACAACTCTGAGATTCCATCTTATACCTGTAAAAATGGCCAAGATCAAAAACACTGATGACAACTTATGCTGGAGAGGTTGTGGGGTAAAGGGAACACTCCTGTATTGCTGGTAGGAATGTAAGCTGGTACATCCCCTTTGGATGTCAATGTGGCAATTTCTCAGAAAATTAGGAAACAGCCTTCCTCAAGACCCAGTAATTCCAATTTTGGGTATATATATCCAAAGGATGCTCAATTGTGCCACGAGGACATGTGCTCAACTATGTTCATAGTAGCTCTGTTTGTCATAGCCAGAACCTGGAAACAACCTAAATGCTCCTCAACTGAAGAATGGATAAGGAAAATGTGGTACATTACACAATGGAGTACCACAGAGCAGAAAAAGATAACAACATCTTGAACTTGCAGGCAAATGGATAAAGTTAGAAAACATCATTGTGAGTGAGGGTCTCTCGTGAGGGTCTCTCTCTCTCTCTCTCTCTCTCTCTCTCTCTCTCTCTCTCTCTCTCTCTCTCTCTTTCTTCTGTGTGTGTGTGTGTGTCTTGTCTGCACTGTGAGAACCTGTATTAGGTGAATTTCCCAAGACTTTGGAGCCCAAGATTGATACAGAAAGAGTTCTTAGCTCAAGCTCTGGTATGCTGTTTCCAGAAGATAATCCTTTCTTAGTCTTTTTGACCATAGTTTCTGCTGCAAGCTTGTGTAGGGTTCTAGCTTCAATGACTGTCATTCTGTCTCCATGATCACTTGTCTATTTCTCAGGGCCGTGGTTTTCCTTGGGAACTTAACTCTGTTGTGTCTAAGAAAAGCTGTGGGTTTCAATTGATTGGGATTTTTCTTTTCTTATTATGAAAACACACGTGAGAACCTCAAAGCTAAAGACTACCATTTTATCAAAAATGGTTGAAACCCAGCTGTGGCCTCTCAGTGACTGCTCATTGCTACTGGAGGTTGGAATTTGGAGCTCCTTTGTTTAGAAAGTCACTTGTACATTTCTTTTTCTATCTATGTTTTACAAACAGGAGTTCATATTAGCATTACAAGTTATAGAATATAAATATCACCTATTAAAGATTTCCTTCTTTTTTGTGTACATTTTTGCTCATTTCACAATGAAAAGCCTTTCTATAGATACATATTTCTTAAGCATCTATTTATATGGAAGAACATAATTCAGCTGGCTCCAAAATTCACATCACTATGGAAAATGAAGATACTAAGAGTTCCAGGTCTCTTTTTTCTTGCTGTTATTTTTAATCTGAAGTGTCAGTGGAAGTTAGAGAGAGTGGAAATGCCTCACCTCCTCCATCCATTCACAACAGTTATCATGTGCATTTGGAATGAAGTTTAGTATAAACTTTTGTATATACATTTGGGGTCAATGAAATGATGTCATGGCTTTAAGTTTTTATAAGTTTAAGAAAACCCATGGAATACTCATGTAAGTATGATTCTCATGTGTTCTCTCTGCATACTGCCATTTCTCATGTTTCCGTGTCTTTCACACATGTTCCTGTAATGATATGCTGCTTTCTCCTTACTCCTTCTGAAGTAGTGTTTGCAAATGAGTAAGTGGGCATTTTTAGAATAGATTTATTTTCTTTTCAAGAAAAGCGGAGCATTGCTATTTTTTGGCACCTGACTTTATTCTTTTTACTGATTGACAGATGATGGAATGACAGAGCATCCTGAATCTCCTATAATGTATTGGTGTTCAAGTACACTCCTCGCTGTGGACATCTGTATTGCACCTTTGCAACGATGTGTTACCTCTGTGCATTGTTGTTCTGCTGGAGGCTGTGTCTCCCAGGTAAACTCTTGTAGATGTGATGAGCTCAGAGAGAAGGAAATGCTTATGTTATGACCTTACACATTCCAATTCAGTTGCTCCACTAGCGTGCTTGAGAATACCATTTCACCACTGCCTCTGAAACCTTCATCATAGAGTTAAATTTTCATGAATTTCATACATAAGAAATAAGAAATGGTCCCTCAACATATTTTCAGAAGCACTTTTGTAGTTCTAGCTAGCCTTAATACTTTTTCATGGGTCCAAAAATCACTTTAATATTGTCTCTTCTGTGTTTACTATATCACTTTTCAAAGCTTTGATGCTATATGCTAATAAATTTCATTTTAATTACTTATTCCTTGACAATTTAATACTTGTATATGATGAATTTTTATCTCTTTTGCCTCTTTTAATCCATCCTATTCCCCTCTTCATCCACTGAAACCCCTATTCCCATGAAATCCCCTCCCTACTATCCTGTCTTTTGTGTGGGTGTGAACACCCGAGATAACTTGGGGTTGCTTGAGCATGGGGGCGGGGAGTTATTGATTGCATCAAGTCTGTCTTTCTGTTATGTTTTTGTTAATCCATTGATATTTAGAAAGGGTACTATTTATGTTTTGGATGGTACTCACAAATACATACAATACATATTTATGGTACTGTTTGTCACATTTTTCAGCTTTTTTATTATATTTATTGACTTGCACTTTCCCGTTTTATAATAATCAATTTCTAGCTTATCTAAATTTTGAGTCATAACAGGAAGGCAAGTCTAACCATTGAGGAAGCAGGGATACTCGGGCATTTAACGTAATTGTGTATTATTTATTCATTTCATTGTTTTCTTTCATATTTTATCACTGAGGAGCTTCAATTTTCTTACTTTCTAGGATCTGATCATTTGGTAATAGGAAGAAATGTGATTACCTTCAGCCTCAGTTATGTGAGCTTACAGTGATCTTGAGTAAAACCTAGGAGACTATGTAACATTCAAAAATGCAGCATAGTATAAAGCTGATTGACAGAGAGAAGGAAAAATACATTGTTCTCAAAAAGCTGTTCTCAACCTATAGGTTGGGACCTCCTTGGGGTCATATAACAGACATTCTACATATCAGATATTTACATCATGATTGATAACTGTAGGAAAATTACAGTTATGATGTAGCAACAAAATAATATGGTTGGGGGTCACCACAACATGAGGAACTATATTAAAGTGTCACAGCCTTAATGAACCACTGAACCAAAAGAAACAAGAAAGGAGATGTCTTAGTTAGGGTTTCTATTACTATGAAGAGACACCATGACCATATCAACTCTTACAAAGGAAAATATTTAATTGAGGTGGCAGCTTATAGTTTAGAGGTCCAGTCTGTTATTGTCATGATGGGACATGGTGGTGTGCAGACAGAAGTGGTGGTGGAGCTGAGAGTCCTACATCCTGGTATGCAGGCAACAGGAAGAGAACTGAGTGAAACTTGGACAAAGGAGACCTCAAAACCCACCTCTACAGTGACACACTTCCTCCAATAAGGCCACACCTCCTCATAGGGCCCCTCCCCTTGGAGATCATTTTCTTTCAAATCACCACAGGAGATAAATGAGATAAAGATGAAAACTGGAATAGACTCACATGAAAAATGAATAGAAACTAATTGTTTGGATGGACAACATTCATCCTCATCATGTTTGCTGCAGAGCCAAATCATTATCAGCTCCCATGTAATGTAAAATTTCAGACTGGACAGTGAACCCTTGTGATGCAGAACAGTTCCAGCAATTGCCAGAAGATTCAAGAAGCCACAGGAGGTTACAAGGACACACGATTATTCAGTGTTGAATCTTTCCTTCCATTTGCAGGAGACTTTGTGTATGCTTCAGTAACAGAGCTCTATGTGCTTGTGATGCCCCTGGATTTTTGTCTAAACACCAAATGAAATGGAGCGGCAGGAAAGAAGGCAGGAGGGAAAAACATTCATGAGAAAATATACAAACAGTTGGAAAGTTTTATTTGCTTCATTTGCTGTTTTACCGAGCATCGACATAACCAAAAATTCCAATAATAAGTAAAGCATTTCTGTAGAGAAAGGTTCCAATTCATTTAATAAGGTTAGCATTGCTTTGACTTCAAAACTAGATGAGAGCAACATAGCAATTTTGATTTAAAATATTTGAATGAAATATTAATATTAGTTTAACACATAACAAAATACACCATTATTCCATTTTTTTTACATGGATAATGAGCATTTATTTTAAATGCTAAACATTCTTTTTGTTTGGTTGGTTTTTGTTTTACATTACAAGGTTTCCCTGTGTAATAACTCTTGCTGTCTTGGAACTCGCTTTGTAGACCAGATTGTCCTGGAACTCCCAGAGAACCACCTGCCTTTGCCTCTCTAGGGCTGGGATTAAAGTCATGTGCTGTAGGGCCCAGCCATGGCAAGCTCAATACAGGCTTGAGTTTCAGATTACCTGGTTCCAGGAAAGACCACAAACAGACCACACAGACACCACCCAGGAATGAACCAACCAAGGCAAAGTACCTAAACACCAAAAGGGAATTCCTTACATTCCAACTCTTGTAGATAGGATCACTTGATGTCCTTTAGACCAGAACACACCCATCCCCTTTCACCAAAACACCACAGACAAACATTAGCCAATTAGGGGTCCTGAACCTGAGGAACCCCTCATCCCAACCTCTGCTATGATTAAAAAAAAAAAAAAAAAAAACCTCCAACTGAACTCCAGATTCTCTGACTATGCCAATGCACTGGACACATGGAAAGTCCAAGTTTGAACTTGAATAAAGGCTCTTTGCTTTTACATACAGGATTTGATCTTTGTGGTGGTCATTTGGGGGTCCCTGCGATCTGGGCATAAGAGTGCCACCACACTCGGCCAAACATTCTTGTGTAATTCGTGAGTAAAACTTGAAAGGGAAAAATGATATAATTGGCCCAAATAAACAGAAGAATTGTGCAAAACTTTATTATTTTTTTATTGAAAAAAATAAAATTTGAAGAATTTGCCTTAATCTGATGCAAGACATTTACACAAACAAAACTAAAACATGGTGACAGCATTCTTTTTGTTACTATAATTTAGTAGTAAAATATACCATCTATCTTTTTTTAAAATCATAAACTAGAATATCTACCATATTTACCTTGTTTCCAGACATCCAGTGCTGAACACGAGGAAAGAAATAAAAGGTTTAAGAACTGGAGAGGTAGTCATGCCAGACTTGTAACCTGAGCATGGCAACCAAAGTCTGTTAGAATAGTAAGAGACTCCAGGAAGCCTGTGAGGTAAAAACCTGGATTATAAAATTATACTTCATTTACAATGACCAGCAACAAAGGATTCATACCACAAGAAAAACAATATAGCAACAAGACAGGAAATATCTAGAAATATAGCTAAGATCAAAAGGTTCTATGTGAAGAATGCCGAACGCCCGACAGAAGATCGACAAATCACTGGTCTCTCGGAAGCTCAGAGTGGATAACGTAAGAATGGCGACACTCAAATTATTTTAGGAAATGATCGAATAACACCAGAAAACACAACTAACTTTCTAAAAGAGCTCCCAAAGCAAACTGAGTTTTTAACTTGATTGTGCTTCCACTTGTTAAATTATTTAAGAATTCAACCACATTCAGGTTTCCTATCCTGCTGTTGTTTCTGAGTTCTTAGCGGTTATTTTCACAGGCACCAAAGTGAGAACTGCTCTCACAAACCTTGATGTTGAGAGGCAGAGATCGATGAGGATCCACGTGACTCACTGGTTGGTGCGATGATGCTGTGGCCTGTCTCCCATACTCTCAACACTTGCCAGAAGTACCTGACAAACAAAGAGCAAAACACACAAAAACCTAATGCTTTACAATTTCACAAGTCATTTCAAATATACATACACATATATATGTGTATATATATGGGAAAAACAATATAAGCATCTACACATACTGTGTACACATAATGCTTTCAAAGGGTACAACACTGACTCCATGCTTTCCGAATCTTTAGTGCTAAGTAACTAGAATTCTTCCATGAAATAATAGATTATTGCTTTGGAGGGCCGTTCCTTTTCAATGTTCATTAATAGGTTAATTGAAAGAAAAAACATAATTGTCAGTTAAGATGACTATAATCATTCCAAAGAAGACAGAGCAAAACTCACATTAATGAGTAAACTACATTCTAGCTGTTCAAAATAGAACAAGCATTAATAAAACCAAAAAGAAGCTGCACAGCCCAAAGCAGGGACAGTGGCTGCAGTAGAGCAAGACATGTTATGCTGCGTAACTGTTCATTTTAATAGTGCTCTAAAACATTTGCGATTATGCAATTTATGTGCATATGTTGCATTTGGAACTGTGATTTAAAAATTTAAATGCTATAAACTACTTTGCATGAGGAAAAACTTGAAGTTTTCTTATCCCTGCTTTGTTTGTCCAAAACATACAACCCCATTTTCTGATATTTACTTCACTGCTCATGTTTGGTAATCTCTTATAATCGAATCCATCACTATGAGGATTTTTTTCTTTTGTTTTATTCAGAGCAGGTGATCAAGATCTCCCCAGCCTTAAAAGTACAAACCCATTAAAGCACTTGGGGCCAGTAAAACTAGGCACCAAACTCATGTCCTGAAACTCTCAGATTTTTTTTTCCCTTTTCAAAAAAATGACACTGTAGAACTGTTTCTCAGTCAGGTAATGACATTAGGATTCGGGCTAAGATGATATGTTATTGTCCCTGCTGGGACACAAGAGGAAAGCATCCTGTAATTTACATACAGTCAGAACAAAATAAATACCTCGGTAAAAGAATTACCAGAGTCTAGAGTCTCTCCACCTCTCCTCAGAGATCTCTTCTGTCTACAATGAACATCAAAGTTGTTACAAATGACCCTTTTCGGACTTTGTAATTCATTATAAAGCTTTGGAGTGTGTCAAGAAGAACGGAAACGGGATCCTGAGGTTTGAAGAATCAGCAGCCATCAACATCTGGAATACATTTTACTAAGTAGATTCTTAACTAGACATTTTTTGGGGGGGGGTTCGAGACAGGGTTTCTCTGTAGCTTTGGTGCCTGTCCCAGAACTAGCTCTTGTAGACCAGGCTGGCCTTGAACTCCCAGAGATCCGCCTGCCTCTGCCTCCCGAGTGCTGGGATTAAAGGCGTGTGCCACCACCGCCCTGCTTAACTAAGACATTTCTATTTGCACAGAATTCTTAGCACTGTAGAAAAAGAAGCCGCATATAAGGATTTATGTTGTTATTGTAAAATGGGACCTCTCTTGATGAATCACATTTGTGGGTCATAATTAATAAATAAAAGACCCTCAAAGCTACATGTAAATTTACAGGTTTTCTTCTATCTCATTTATTACACCTAAAGAAACAAACAATGAACAAAGCCATCTATTTGGAGCCATATACTTCTGGGAAAAAGGAAGTCAAATATTTTTCCTATAGTTTTTTTTTTAAAAAAATATAACTACTTGATTTCTATGGATAAATTAAACATAAACACTGGCTTAACTTTTGGGCAACATTTTGAATAAAAATGTGAAAAATGCCAAAGTCTTTAGCGTAGGTCTGGAGAATTGACTCTGGGGTTAACCACACTCATTGCTCATGCAGAGTACCTGGTTTTAATCACCAGCGTCCATATGGCAGCTCACAGCCACCTGTCATACTAGCCCCAAGGCATCTGATACTCTAGTTTAACCCCTGGGGACATTGGTCATGCATGTTTTACACAAAAAAGCACATATAATTATAAAATAATAAATAAATATAAATATAAACTTTTTATTCTCTGTTTAATCATAAGAAAGAAACATCCAATATTTCAAAAATAGGTCCAATATTATAGCTATCGATTTTGTTGATATTTTCTATAAAATCAAGAAAATTCTGACTCCATTCATTTTATCCCAAAGAGTTTTATTTTTCCTGAGAAGAGATATGGGTTTTTGTCAAAAATCTTTGCATAAGCCAATACAAATTTTCAGTTTTCCCTCTTCAGCTTTCTGACACGGTGGACTATAATGATCTGTAAGTATTAAACCATCTTTGCACACCAACAATTAGCCTTGCATGCAGTGCTGTGTGTTCCTCTATTTAATGGCTTTCATCTACAAGAACTCTGGTAGCAAATGAGGCCAAACCTCAAAGCACTGAGCTTCATCATAACTGTTTTTTTTGGGGGGTGTGGGGGTGGGGGAGGAGAGGACTCATGTAGTCCGTTAAACAAGAGTCCTCATCTTCTGCTGGAATTCCGCAGGCCTTCATTATGCAAGAGAAAGGTTACAGAGGTGGAAAGAAGCACAAAGAACCCTATTTAGTGGCTCTAAATACACACAAGGCTGAGTTGACACTGCCAACAGAGAGGCACAGGATCTTCCTCTGTGCACTCCTTATGGACAAGAAATGTTACAGAAGATAATTTCAATATACAAAATTCAATTAACTTTCATGTGCTAACAGGGAATCACATAAAAATAAAATTAAGAAAAAAACTCTTAAAAGTATTTTAAATTTCATGAAAACGATGAAAAACTTATGAATAAATTGAGAGGAACACTGATTGCATTTTTCAACTTCTTTCTGAAAGAAATAATGATGATTAGAATATGTGGAAAGGTACCCTTATTTTCAATAAACACACTCCAGTATGCACGTAATTGAAGTCCCAGCTCATTCCTCAATGTTGTGGAAACTGAAGAACTGAAAGTGACACATTTCCAAATATTTAAGATTGGATAAAAATAAATATGCTTTTGTTTATGTGTCAATGCTTGTGTGCGTTCAAGTGCTGTTGTAAGAGTGCACATTGCTTCAGTCCAGAAAAGATAAAATAAGACAAAAAATGGAAAAGTATAATACAGAACATCAAAAAGCAGTCATTATTCCAGCAAAAATGAAGCAGTTTCCCTAAGAATATTTGACTAATTAAAACAAAACTAATAAAACAGTATTTGTTGCATATGCAAAACCAAAATTATAAAATAATAAGCAAAAGTAATTTTAGAGAACAGACTGGGTCAGGGAGTAGAATTTTCCAAAAATAATATAATATATTTTTAAATATTATACTATGTGGATTGATGTGGGATTTCCCTCTGTGTGCTGTGATTCCCATTACTGAATAAAGAAACTGCTTCAGACCTATAACAAAGCAGAACTTAGGTAGGCAGCAGAAACTAGGCTGAATGCTGGGAGAAAGAAGGGCAGAGTCGTAAAGATGCCATTGGAGCTGCTGACAGAGATAAGTGCTGAACTTTGCTGGCAAGCCACAACCTCAAGGTGATATACAGATTATTAGAGAAACGGGTTAAAATAATATGTAAGAGTTAGCCATATTGAATTAATATGGTTTCTGTGTGATTATTTAGGGGCTTAGCTAGCTGAGCAGCTGGGAACCAACAAACATCCCTCTACACTACAGTGGATGTTGTAAAATTACTTGCATAAAAGTCTGTGATACCAAATACAAATACTGTCAAGTTTAAATTGTTCACTGAAAACACATGCTAAAAGTGCAAACTAGTGCATCCACTTTGGAGGCAAGTATGAATCCTGTTCTGGAAGGAGTCTATGTTATCTTACAGAGAGCCCAGCACGTCTATGGTATGGCTGCTCCAGTCACAGTACTAGGAAACGGGAACATCCTGATGAATGGATAATGACAGTATGGTACATACACACAGCAGAATCTTATTCTACCCTAAAAAAAGATGGAGTTTCGGGAATGATACATGGAACTTGAAAAAAATGATACTGAGTGAGGTTACCCAGACCAGGAAAGACAAGAGTCACATGTACGCTTACATGCACGGATCCCCAGCTTTGGCTTTTTAGTTTAGTTCATTTACTCTGGAGTTTTGAGGTCCAGGAAACTAGAAAGAAGGCACTGAGAAAGGGCAACCCTAAGGAAGAGGGGGCAGTAGAATACAGGTGAAAGGGAAGCAGAGAGGGAGAATAATGGCTGGAAAGGTCTAAGCAGAGAAAAGGGGATCAGGGAAATCAGGGAACAGAAAGTCAACCAGAATGGAAGGTTGGGAAAACTCGTAATTGTAGCTTACTGTTCTGTAATCTTGTTAAGAACACAACAGAGAGATTAAATGGTGCAATCCTACATGGCTAGATGCAGGGGTAATTTAGCAAAATTCTCAGTGCCAGGCATGGAATAACACTGTAGGGATTCTTGACCGCTGAGACCTCAGAGCCTTCCAAAATAACAGTCCTTGCCAGTCCTCTTGGTTGTTCGCCAGAACTGGAGGATGAGTTCTTAATGCTGACTATACCACAGATCTGCAGATAGCTAGCTAGGAATTTCGTTCCTGCTAGCTGACTCTTCAAACTCTAGAGGCAGGCTGCTGGCGGAGAAAAGGTATCAATACTACTACCCAGCTATGGGCCCTCAAAACTTCCACAGCAACCATACAGGCAAAATGTGCCCACCTATGACTGTTATGGGGCAACCAACTACCATCCGGTTGGATTTGAGGGCTGTTTCTCATGAGGGAATCTGTGCTTTGCACTGTAAGTCTTGTCAAAAAAAAAAAAAAAAAAAAAAAAAAAAAAAGAAAGAAAGAAAGAAAGAAAGAAAGAAAGAAAAAAGAAACCCATTCCTGTGAAGGTCATAGGTAAATCAAGGCAATAAGAACCTTGCTAGTATTGTTTAACTAAATTGGTGTAGCATCAAACTGCTTTCTAAATATCTGTGCTCACATCCATAGACAGTTGCTAATCTGGGTCTTACCTGGGGAAACCTCTCTTTGCAGCCAGCTACAGTGAGTGCAGACCTCACAGCTAATCAAGATGCCCAGAATAGAGATGGTTGAAGGCATGATCCTGAATTAGGTGTTTGTATAATCCCTTCTAAATCTTAGGAACGTTGTAGAAGAGAAGGTGGGAAAATGGTAGGGGAAGGGGTTAGGAAATGCCAACCTTTAGACATGACATAATGATTGCAATCATCAACTCATGCTACTGCTTGCACTGGACCTGCGGATGCACAAAACTGGATTTCTCAAGAATCAAGGATAGAGATGTGGCTTGCAGGCCTCTATGGTTTCCTTCCATTGTATCAGTTTTTGGCATATTCTTAAAGAGGAAGAGTCATTTTCTTCAGCTATTCGCCTAATGCTGAGCCTACCAGGCTCCGATGGATAGCAGAAAACCCACAGTCACACAGAAAGCTCTATTTATACTTGATGTCACAAAGCCAGACAAGTAAGAAGGTGAGAAAAAGATTGTAGGAAGGTAGGAGGGATAGACAAGGGTGGGAAGAAGTTAAGAGAGGTTGAGGATGAGAGTAATCAGTATGCATTTACACATGTATAAAAACGTGCCAAAAAACAAATCTAATTATTAAAATCGGCACTTATATATGATAGGGAGAAAACAATGATAACAACACACAGTTAATCCAAGAGAACAGAATTTTGTTTTGAAGGAACAAATATCACAGCAATAATAAAGACTGAGGAAGATAGTAAGAAGGTAGGCAAACCTTACAATAATGACTGGGGAGAAGAGGAGAGAGGGAAAGAGAGAGAGAAAAAGAGAGTCCAAAATAATATGTTTTCCTGCAGAAACTCACAGCAAATTATCAGCTACCCAAAATTAAAATAATAGAGAAAACTGAACCTATGAAACAAATTTATTATTAATTCTATGCATTAAAAAGCAAAAGGCCGCCGGGCGGTGGTGGCACACGCCTTTAATCCCAGCACTTGGGAGGCAGAGGCAGGTGGATCTCTGTGAGTTCGAGACCAACCTGGTCTATAAGAGCTAGTTCCAGGACAGGCTCCAAAGCCACAGAGAAACCCTGTCTGGAAAAAACAAAAAAAAAAAAAAACATAAACAAAAAAAACAAAAACAAAAACAAAAACAAAAAAAGGCCATGAGTTTGGGCCCACTGGCATTTAAAATAGTACCAAAATAAGAAATGACTAGAAGAAATTTGATCAAGTACTTTGAGACTTTATCACAGTTGAGATAAGCATTAAAATGCTCTACAAATGAAGGTTCTTTATTTATCTCTAGATAAAGAACCTTCATCTGGAGATGGATGGAGATAGAGTCAGAGACCCACACTGGAGCACCGGACTGAGCTCCCAATGTCCCAAGGAGGAGCAGAAAGAGGGAAAATATGAGCAAAGAAGTCAGGACCACGAGGGGTGCACCCACCCACGGAGACAGTGGGGCTGATCTATTGTGAGCTCACCAAGGCCAGCTGGACTGCGACTGAAAAAGCATGGGATAAAACCGGACTCTCTGAATATGGCGGACAATGAGGGCTGCTGAGAAGCCAAGGACAATGCCACTGGGT
>NW_026067907.1:2537962-2579239 GCF_014885135.2 Alexandromys fortis
ACTTCATGTTCTGGCTTTGTGGGAGCCTAGCCAGTTTGGATGTTCACCTTCCTAGACCAGGATGGAGCGGGGAGGACTTTGGACTTTCCACAGGGCAGGGAACCCTGACTGCCCTTCAGACTGGAGAGGGAGGGGGAGAGGAGTGGGGGAGGGGGAGGGGGAGAGGAGAGGGAGGAGGGGGGAAAAGGGAGACGGGGAGGGAAATGGGAGGCGGGGAGGAGGCGGAAATTTTTTTTTCAATAAAAAATATTTTTAAAAAATACTCTACAAAAAACTCAGCAAATATCATTTGTACATTAAAATTCTCAAGATAGTTAAAATGTCAATCTTAAAATGGAACCCAAACCTTACAAAATGCTGGCATGGCTTTTTACAGACATTTAGAAACCTATTTGGAGATTTAAATGGTGATGTAAAGGTTATGCGTTAGCCAAACTAACTTTATAAAACGACAAAATAAAGGAGACTCTTGATATGTGCTTTCAGAATTGGGGAATGTTCAATAACAGTGTGGAAAAGGATATCATAGATGCATAAAAAGTATAGATCCATAAAAGTGAAGGAAGAATTCAGAAATTGGCCCACAACTACATATTGAATTCATTTTTGACAAGAAGGTTTGTCACAAATCAAAGAGGAAATGATATTCTTTCAATAAATTTTGATGAAACAATCGTGTGCCTTTTTGTATAATTTCATAACCAAGATTCAGTCATTTTCTTGTGCCACGAAAGAAAATGAACAGTGTTAGAAGAAGTTGCGATGAATAATGACTCAAATGTAAGAGTTCATATTGTCAAACTCCCAGAAAAAATGTATTAGAGTCTGCTAACATATCATCAGTACAGTCCCAAATAAAAATATTACCTGATGAGGGAAAATTTTAAAGCAAACAAAATGGGCTTCATCAATGTCACAAATTATTGTTTCCCCAAAGATAATAATTTAACAATAATATTAATAAAAAAGGAAACAATCACTTGGAAGAAGTGGTTTGTAAAACATAGACCACAAAATGGATTTTATAGTAAAATATATGAAGCCATTTTACAATACAGTAATAAAACAGATAACTAGAAAGGAATCAAAAGATTGTAGCAGATACTTTACCTAATAAAATATGCAGGTGGTTACTTAGCAAAGAAAATATGTTCAATATTATTAATTGCCAGGGAAAAGTACATTAAAAATCCAATGAAGTATCCCTGTGTACCCACTCAAATAATTAATTTGAAATAGTGTCTTTATGCAGCACTGGAAAGTAAAGCTAGTCAGTCATATCTCTTCGATATGATGGCAGGATGCAAAAAATGACACAGTCGCTTTGGAAATACAGTTTTATCTTAGTTCCATACCTTTACCACACGGTTCATACATTTCTATCCTACATATTTTTCCAAGAGTAAAGCGCTGCAAACCTCGCATCTCCACAATACTCTACATGCACATATTCAGAGTGGTTCCTCTTCCCAGTTGTCAGAAACTGGAAAGCTCTCACACGGCCCTCTGGTAGGCCATGAGCAATAAACTGTGGTACATCTATAAAAACAAATACCAAGAAGCGATAAAACTGAATGAATAATTAATATAGAATGTCAGTTTATATGCTTAATGAGAAAGTAAGACTTCAAGACTGTATAATGTTTGATTGTACTTATATATTTTTCTGGTTTCATTTGGAGTTATAATGAAATACCTTAACCAAAAGCAATGAAGGGGAGAAAAGGCTTTGTTTTAGCCAGCAACGCCAGGTCACAGTTCATCACAGGGGGAGAACAAGGCAGGAGTTGAAGGCAGACTTGCTTGCAATTCCATGCAGCATTATTTCTGTGGTGGTTTAAGTGAGAACGGCTCTGAGAGGTTCATGTGTTTAGCTACTTCGTCTGCAGGTGGTGGAACTTTGGGGAAAGATTGGGAAGTGTGGACATGGTGGAGGAGGTATATCACTAGGGGTGGGTTTTGAGGTTTCAAAAGACCCTTGACATGCTCAGTGTGTTATTTGCCTATTGCTTGCCATTTGAGATGCAAGCATTTAACTGTCCCTGTCCCCATACCTTTTCTCTGCCATCATGAACTCTTGCCCTCTGGAACCATAAGCCCAATTAGATATGTTTATTGTGTAGTCTTAGTTATGGAGTTTTATCACAGCAACAGAGAAGCAACTAAGTCAGTCTCCTAATAAGGAACTCACTTCTCAGTCAAAAGAGTGTGACAGGCACCATGGAGGATGTTACTTGTTGGCTGCCAGACAGGGTCACACTCAGTCAACTTCCTTGTAGAGTTCAGGACCACCTGTTTAGGGACTGGTGCCACCCACAGTGGACTGATTCCTGTTATATCAAGCAACATCAATAAAGATGTTCACCTATAGACGCCATAGGCCAATTCCATCTAGGCAATTTCTCAATTGAGAAAATTTTTTCCAGATAAATTGAAGTTGTACTAAACTAATATTAAACTAAGCAAAACGTGTCCCACAAAGTTACAGACACAAACAGATATAAACAGTGGCCAGAATCTAGGAGTGAAAGGACATGCTGAGCACATAGATGTATAGGAGACTCAGAGATCAATATCATTGTTTTATCTCTTCATTCTAGTGGTACATATCAAACTGTATAGAGTTGTCAGAATTTGCAGAACTTTTTATTATAAAAGTGGTTTTTTTCTAGTACATTTAAAACATATATTAAAGATAAGATGAGACGTTAACTCCCTAAATCACATCTGGATCACTTTGCATATGACTTTTATATATCCATAGCTCCTCGGTCAGTGAGACATAATTATGCAGATAGATGTTGATTTTTTTCTTTATAATTGACCTAGACCAGGGTGTGAGTAAATGGTCTGCCTGCAGTCCATCTGTGGGTCTCGTCTCCTGATGGCTGATCTCAGCATTGAAGCTTTAATTTGAGGGACCACTGCAGCCATTGTGCAGATAACAGACACATCAGGTCATGCTCTTGAGCTGGTGCTGTGCACATTTGTTTGGTTTCTAAGTCAAACTTTTTGAAGCTATCCTTGCCCGTATTTTTCCTGTTCTGTGACTTTCTCTTTCCTTCCTTTTCCTCACCCTTTATCAGTTAGTAGAAATTCATAAAATATCAAATATGTGGATATCCCCCTCTTCACTGCTTATAAAGCTTCTTCTCAAGTAACATTCTACAACATTTTGGGGAAGAACTCACTCCATTTCAGGACTGTTTACATGAATTTGCTTTTTCTTAAGTCTTTATTTTTAAGATCCCTCAAATTAATTTCATATATAACCTATTTTCCACATTGTTTATTTGTATTACTTTTTGTGACTAAAAACATAGAATTTCTTTCATCCCCAGAGATGAAGCTAAACATATAAAAGTCACTTAAATAGTTCCCTGCCTTATTACTTACTTTTTCTTACTCATTTTCTATCCACTCTTTTCAATTTCTAGTATTTACCTTTATGCAGCCTACTTTCTTATTCTTTCCAATCCAAATGTTGATCTCTTACATCTTTATAATCTCTCAGACATCAACAGTTTGCATTTTAATATTTTAGTAGTATCCCTTTTGTTTTTTGAAATGGGGTCTCATTTCAATCAGGCAACTTCAGAGTTGTAATGGACAAGATTGACATTGAACCACGAGCCCTCCTTTCCCCTACCTCCCAAGTGCTGGAGTTAACAGGAGCAACCCTTCACATGAAGCCCTTCATCTCCTGTTCTGTTCTATAAACATCTTCTCTCAGATGCCTACTTATTTGTCCCTTAGTTCACTTCAACTTGGAGATAGCAAACACGAGAAAGCTTAATAGTTACCATGAAGGGCATAGAACATCAGAGCACAAAGGTTGTAACTTCAACAGAGAAAAACCCTTCAATGATTAACACGTCTGAACCTTAAAGTCCAGCAGGGATACTGCTTCACACAGGGACCACAGAGAACACACTCTAGGGACACGTGCTAGCAGAGAAAGTCCCGAGGTACCAAGGATCTAGATTTTAAAAATATTTTTATTTTATGCACATTGGTGTTTTTCCTGCATGCATGACTGTATGAGGCCATCAGATCTCCTGGAACAGGAGTTATAGACAGCTATAAGTTGCCATGTGGGTGCTGGGAATTGAACCTGGGTCCTCTGGAAGAGTAGCCAGTGCTCTTAACTCCTAGAACTTCTCTCTACCTCCCAAGGTTCCAGATCTTGATGGAAGTTTTAATTGCTCATGTGATGTCAAGCAGGGGATAGATCTTTATTTCTTTCTTCTTCTAGAGACTTAGAAGCATGTGCTGTCTTCTCACTCCCAGATCTGAGGACCACATTATCTAGTTTTTAAGGTGTCATACAAAAACCCACACTATTATATTATATTATATTATAATATTGCATTATACCAATAAAATCAATATTGCCTCTGCCAAAGCTATAATTTTTTATATATGAAAGCTGTTTTCTTTTTGAAAAATACTTCTATGTAAAATAGTTATTAAGTGTTTGACAATTTTATAAAATATATTTTGAACATATTCATCCCATCTCTCAACTCTTCAAATCACCACCATCTCTACCCCTCCTTTCTTCACCCCCAACTATGAATTGTTTTTTTTTTTCTGAGACAGGGTTTCTCTGGATAGCCTTGACTGTCCTGGAATTCTATTTGTAACCTGAGATTCCAACTTGGAATTTTTTTCTTTTTCTTTTTGGAGTGACCTTTCGGCCTGCTCTCCAACTTGTGGATCTCAGTGCTTTGATCCTCATAACTGGCTTCAGGATTTGCTGATGTTCGGCTCAGAAGGAGCCAGATGGCCCTAATTTCCTTGTTTAGGATGTCCCTAACCCCTTCTTTAGTCGAAATCCTCATTATCACAGTCACAGTATCAGGATGTGAGAGCGTTTGGAAGTGATTGTGTCATGAAAGTGAAGCCCTCATGCATGGGATTAGTGTCCTTTGGAGGCTGAAGGCAGGCCACTCACCCTCCCACTGTGCGAGGACACAGAAGACAAATCCTCCACTTCAATGGACTCTTCCCCTTCTACTGAATGTCACAGATCTCAGAATTAAAAGGAAAATAAATCTTTTGCCTATAAATTACTGCCTTTGGTCTTTTGTTATAGCAACCAGATCAGCCTGGGACATTGCTGGAGTTTGCATTCTGTTGAGACAGGAGCTGACTTGATAATTCCATTATTTTGTGAAATCATGAAAACTGAACAAAGAATCTTAAATACCATTATACCACTATTTAAAGTCTTATATAACATACTTTTAAATTTGGGATTTATAGTGACCATTGAAACCAAGTTGTTTTTGATTTCTATTTTTTTTTTTTTGGCAAAAAAGAGAACAATACAGGTTTCCTTAATAATGTTGTTATGAATTATAGTGTGGACTTCCCCTGTTGTTTATGGCACTAAGGCTCATAGCCTCAATGGTTTCCTCCTCTGTTACTTCTGCTGATCTCAGCCTCTTTCATTCCTTCCTCTTCTTCCTCTTTTGGTGAAGGTTCTGAAGAGATGGACTTGGGAGTAAGGCTAGTCACCAGCAACCAGAATATAGTTGAGGACTAGTAAACTTTGCCATCTTAATCTTTCAAGACATGCTAGTTGATGTTTCAGAGCCTGTGGGCAAGACTGTCTTTGTTTAGTCCCTTATGATGAAAGGAACACTGCTTGTTAAAAGAATTCTAGCAAGCTGTCTCCTTCCAAGCTCCCTGGGTTTTATTTTGTTGTTTGTCTGTGTTTGTTTGTAGTTCCTATTCAAGTTTAGGGAATTATTGCAGCACTGTCCAACTTGACCAAGTAGTCCATGTCTCTACCTATGACAAAGGATTTCCCTGGAAAATATTTTTCTACCCAGTGGGTAGGTAAATCTGGTGCTGGTATCTCCACCAGTGGAATACAAACCTAGGAAGATTAATTTTATGTTCTTGAAGCACCCCAAATACATAGTTATAAATAGATTGTTTCTGGCCTGTCCTTGGCAAGTGGGTGGTATGTTTGCCCTGCCAGTGGACCTTCACCTGGTCGCAATCTTTGTAACTGTCGTTTCCTTCTCATCTATCCTGATCTCTGCCCTTCTTCCCCTTTATTATCTCCCATTTGTCTTTATATGATGGGAGCATAGAGTGTTTCTTGTCAAGTGATAGTTATGAAGAAAATGTATGGAACGATGACATCAGCTCAGTGATGGCAATACTGTCTTTTCTTTCACAATTTGATATGAAATGATTACAAGTTTTCCTTCCCCGTACCTGACCATGCATCCAATTACTTGGAGACACATGGTACTACATGCTTTACATCAATTTTTTTAGAGAGGTCACACCCTCTGAAGATGTGCTAGAACAGGGCATTTCTCTTCGCAGGCCTCTTGTTGAGTAGAGAACTTTGAGAAATCCTTAGGGTTCTACAAAGCATGGTACTTACATCACCAATGTGCCGGAAAGATTTCCTACAGTTATAATTGCTTTCTCAGGCCCTGCTCTCTGCCCTGGCTCAGGAGTGGTCTAGCTACCACAGGAGATCAGTCAACATAACAAATCACAGAAGCACCTTAACCTTAGGTGAACTCACATTCAAGTTGGCTAAATGTCAGGGAGCCAATTAGAAGGCGAAATCATCAAAGGGATCCCTAAGCTCTAAACTTGTGGGCTTTATTTAAAAGTGTCCTAATAAGCACCACCTCCCGTGGTTCCAGAATGTACGGATTTGGACTAAATTTATTGCTGACGAGGCTGGTTGGGAGCGCTCAAAGACGCCTTTATGAGTCATAGCATCTTATCCAGAGGTACAGGACCCTGGCGGTTTCCCAACATGAGAATGGCCACAAACCACAGGAACCGGGCAAACCTCAAGCTTATAGCATGGGAAACATTTGCTCTGGAAGTGAAAAACATCTTCGTTACCGAGGCAACGGCTGTTGCTGCCGTCACATCTTTTACACATTCTGTACTCTGGGTGTGAGAGACCTAAGTCCTGGGTGCTAAGTCGTTGGTCATGTCAGGCACAATGGCACAGCTTAGACAGGCCTATAGGCCTGCAACCCATCCGAGCTGTTTTAGGGATGAAGGGAGTATTTCTGCTTCTGCGCATAACATTGACAGTGTGAGGCTATTGATCCTAAAGGTTGAATTGACAACAAGGCATGTAAATTTGAAAATAGAGAGGTGTAAGGTCGAGGTTATATTGTATCATTTATTTATTGTTAAATATGTTTTGAGTTCCTAATATAAAGACAATCATCTCAACGGGAGGGGACTGACAAGGACACAATTCAGTTAGAAGGAACTTGGGGGAAAGTGAAAAGTGATAATAGAGACTTGAAGACAATTACAGCCCAAGATAGGTTCTTTAAAGACAGATGTGGGGAACAATGTCGAACGAACTGCTGAGAATCATCAGCAGGTATGTACATGTGTCTATATATATATATATATATATATATATATATATATATATGTGTGTGTGTGTGTGTGTGTGTGTGTGTGTGTGTGTGTGTGTGTGTCTGTATACAAAGTGTGTGTATATGAGTGTGTGTATGTATATGTGAGTCTATATGTATATACATGTGTATATATGTACATATATGTGTATATTTGTGCATGCATGTGTATATTTTTATGTATATGTATATATGTACACACACATACACACACCATCCAGGCTCTGCAGCCTCGAGAAGAGCAGAAGGAAGTTGCTGGTGGAAAGAGGAGGAAGGTCGCCCTCATGTGAATGAAGAAATATTATATTTTAAGGCATATAATTGAAAGCTCTAAACAGAAAGTTTTTACTTTTCAAGAGTTTAAAGTAAGGAATAAGTGAAAGGATACTGTAAAGTACAAAAATGAAAGACCAAGAAACAGTGATAAGGTATTGACAAGGTCAGGAAGATAGACTTATGAACTACTTCTTCCCACAGGCCTCATCTCCTAATTCTCTGCTATTTTTTTGATAGCTAGTTCAGAAATCAAAACCATAGATGAACTAAACTGTTGATTAGATCATAGTCTTCCTGACCTCAGCATTTCTGGGAATATCCACACAGACACAGATGTAAGCATGCTCTATTGATTGCCTACATCTTTTTCAGTCTAATCAAGCTGACTACTGCATCTAACCATCACAGCCAAGATTCGTGGATGTCTAGCATAATGGTTGCTCTTCACTGTCAACTTGACTGGATTTAGAATTGCCAAGACGAATTACCTAGGGTGTGTCTGTGAGGCTCTTCCCAGGAAGAGCAAAGTAAAATAGGAAGAGACACCCTCATAAGAAAGAGCAACTTCCAAAGAATGGCACAGATATAAAGGGGTCTGAGGCCAAAACAGGTTTTACTTCCATCTGAGCAACTGAATCTCTCATGACTGCTGCCATCCTCCCATGACATCAGTGTGGAGTTAATACCAAACTTCCCAAGAACTTCTCTGCTTTCCTGTCTGGCTTCAGATGGCCAAGGCACTCTGCTTAAGGACTGACTGATCAGCTCTGATATACAGAGATCAGCTGCCGAACTATCTAATCCACACTGAATAAAACATGGCAATAAATCTCCTTTCATAGTATTGTATATGATTCAAGGAAAACACTAAGGGATTGAAAACCGTTTCCATGGCAACTCTTGTATAAGCAAGGAAATCAAGCTATGAAAATACTTGATATCTTTAAAAAATGATTTATTTGTTTTATGTGTGTCAATGTTTGACCTGCATCTATATATGCATGCTGCCTGTGTGCCTGGTGCCAAAGAGGTCAGAAGAGGACATCAAGTGACTTGGAGCTGGAGTTTGAAGTGGTTCTGAGGCACCAGCTCTCTGCAAGGGCAACCAGTGTTCTAAAGTGTTAAGCCATTTCTCAAGCCCTATGTATTTACTACTCTTAAAAATACTTCAACAAAAATTCTATTTATGTCTGTTTCCTTCCAGTCTCCCATTTTGATCTTACTAAGGAATGCTGAGAACTGAACTCAGGTTCAGAATATCCTAATTTTGTCTTCTATCCCACACCTAAAAGCCCTAGCTCACATATTTTGATTTTGTATTTTAATTATAATTATATATTTAAATTTTGTACAATTCATAAACATGAAGTAAAATATCAGGCCTTACTTTAATCACATATTACACTTTCTGTCCTCTCTGTAGACGTCATCTTAAATTTATAGTATATTACCATTGGCCAACACTTGACAAGAAGTTTTAGATTCTACTTAATATGCCATCCAGATCATCTGAAAAAAATATGCCCATTTAGCCATTTATCTTGTTGAAATATTTTTTTGGTATAGAGAGACAAACAAAACTCAAATAAATATGACATATTATATTGTGAATGTGAGATATTTTACCAAGTACTATAGACATGTATCAAGCAAAATTGTGAATGGACATGGTAACTAAAATTTACAAATACTTAATATGTAAAATGGGTTATTATTGAAGCTTATCCAATAGTTTAGTATGAGAAATTTATAATATTAATTGATAAAAATTTCATTATAATCTTACTTTGAGTCCTTTAAGAGAAAGTAAATACACAAGGAATTTTTTTCTATTTTCAGTCATTCAACCAACACTCAGAATAGAGTACTTCAATTCTGAACATTAAAATGACTAAGGAACTTATTTTATGCTAGTCATAGACCAAGGCTTTTGCAATGTCAGTTGATTCTAACTATCTGGAAATAAAATCAGAGTCTACAGGTTGAAATCCTATTCCACAAGAGCCTCCTGCGCCTCACTGCTTCAGATGCCCACAGCACTTAGTAAGGATCTACTCTGACAGACTCTTAATAAATGGTGTCCCAAAGCCCCTGAACTGGATTTGACTAGTTAGCCATATATCTTGCAGATCTCAGGTCAACATTTGCTGATTTAATAAAGAATGTGGGAAAGATTATGGAGAGATACAGTGTGCTATGTGTGTGGGAATGGGTGTGGTGATGTGGAATTCCCCTCTGTATGCTGTTAATATGTTTTATTACTATTGGTTAATAAAGAAGCTGATTTGGCATATAGTAGGATAGAATATAGCCAGACTGGAAGATTAGATGGATAGATGGATAGATAGATAGATAGATAGATAGATAGATAGATAGATAGATAGATAGATAGATAGATAGATGATAGATAGAGATGGAAGGAGGGAAGAGGGAGGGAGAGAGAGAAAGAGTATGTGGAGTCAGAAAGACCCCACGTAGCTGCCGAAGGAGACAGATGCCAAAGCTTTACCAGTAAACCACAGCCTGTGCCGATACACAAATGAATAGAAATGGGTTAATTTAAGAAATTTAAGATTAAGAGTTAATTAATAAGAAGCCTGAGGTAATAGAACAAGTAGTGTTGTAATTAATATAGTTTCTGTGTGATCATTTGGGTTTGAGCAGCCGTAAAATGAGTGCACAGTTTCCGTTTACACATTACCTTTCTGGACACAACATTGTCCTGGAGTCTCCATGTTTTCATCATTCGGAAAGCTTCTTGAATTATGTCCCTTTGAGTGATTATTAAGTCTTCTTTATAAAGACATAAGTAATGCTTTTTTGGTTATTCATGATTAACTCAACCTTTACACCATCTCCCCTCCCTATAGGCAAGGAAATGGGAGTAGAATTCCAGCCCTTAAATGTAAAATTGTTTTTCCTGTAAATCAGTTCTCATGCTGAGGCTATACAGAAGATCATCAGAAGCCTACTCTTTAGGATAGTTGAGCTTTCCACATATGACCTAGGATATTTCAGGGGTGTGTGTTGGTTGTGGTATTTGGTGCTCTGTGTCAGACAAAGGAGCTGTGTGCCAGCATCCAGAGTCGAAGACCATATATTCCTATTAAAACATCTTCCTTGAGCCCAGAACAAAGGTATCTGGATTTACTCACAGGAACCCGGGGCAGTGGCTAAGTCATCTTTCCTGTGAAGTTACAATATCGTAAGAGCAAATTAAAAACAACTGAGTATATGACAAGGGAGTGTCCAAACATAAAGAAACTTTATATATAGTGGAATGTACAGAAATAAATATCAATCCTCAATTCTCTAACATTAGGGTACATACTTGAACAATGTATCAAGAGTTCAAGAGAAATATATTTATATATTTTTAATGATGCTCTCAGGTAGGCCTTGTAATACTTTGATAAAGGCATAGAGGCACCAAAGGACCAGGTCTGATGATCTAGTGGAAATCATCACATGAACCATATACACAACCAAGTCTAGTAAAAATGCTGTGGTTTCCCCAATTTTGATGCTTAAATACAAACTAAAAAGGGATACTATTTTAAACCATATTTGTTATATATGTATACAAAATATATGAACAAATACAAATATGTATCACATATGACATTCATAATTATTCCTATACAATATAAATGTTAACTTTCATAACTCTGAGACAAGTATTTGCAATTGTTTTTCTTTGTGTTTGTATGTGTGTGGGGAAGCTTGAACATAGACAAGTTAAGTGATTCGTCAGAAGTTTGTAATTGCTACCCCAGAGACCTTTCTTTAAGGTATACTGCAGGATTTTATTGCTAATGTTGTTTTGCTTTTCTTGTTGCATTGGTTCATCTTATTTCTTAAGGAACTGAACATATATCTGGAAAAGTTAACTTTCTGGGTATGCCTTGAATGAATCAACAAATGCTCTTGAGGATACAAGAGAGATGAAATGAATGCAGCCGTGACTGATTTCTGTATACCATGTGGTTTGATTCATCCACTGGCCACCAGGCTTCATGGATTGGAGCCTAGGATGTCAAAGGATGCAAACATTCTCTACTCCCCACCTCTAAGTTGTTAAGGTCTCTAAAGTAAACACTGCTGTCGTATTACATTGGGTCAGCTTACTCATACTGGATCTATGATTGCTCAAATTGCATTCTCTGTTTTTCCTTGATCTGATTTGGAGGCACGAGAGGTGTGGTGGTTTGAAAGAAAATGGCCGCTGAAGGGAGTGGCACTCTTAGGATGTATAGCCTTGTTGGAGGAAGTGTGCCACTGTGGGGGCAAGAATTGAGGTCTTTTTCTTAAGTTTCACTCAGTGTAACAGTCAATAGCCTCCTGTTGTGTGCCTATCAAGATGTAAAGACTCTCAGCTCCAGCAGCACATCCTGCTGTCATGCTCCCTGCCATGATGATAATGGGCTGAACCTCTGAAACTGTAAGCAGCCATCCCGATGAAATATTTTTCTATGAGAGTTGCCATGGTCATGGTGTCTCGCCACAGCAACAGAAACCCTACCTAAGACAAAGAGTGTTGAAATAGGAGCGGCGGCAGGGCTGCGTCCCCGGCACCCGGCTGCCCGCATGGCTAGCTTATGCCCAGAAATAATTACACGGAAACTGTATTCTTTCAAACACTGCCTGGACCGGCTAGATCCAGTTTCTTATTGGCTAGCTCTTACATATTGTTCTAACCCATTTCTAATATTCTGTGTAGCCCATGAGCTGGCTTACCAGAGAGGATCTTAACCTGCGTCTGTCTGGAGTGGGAGCATCATGGGGACTCACTCTCAGCTTCTTTTTCCCAGCATTCTCTTCTGTCTACTCCGCCTACCTAATTTTCTGTCCTATGAGGGCCGAGGCAGTTTCTTTATTAGTAAGAAATCACTCCCACATCAAAAGAGAGAGGAGAAATGAAGGGCAGAAGCTTCTCACTGTGGAGGTCAGTGTGGGCTTATGCATATTGTCTTTATTTGGGGAACATGGTTGTTGGTGCACAGTTCCTCCTGTTCCAGTGGGACTCCCACCTTCAATGTGGTGTTTTCTATCCTGCGACTCTTTGGCAAAGTATCCCAGGTTTCTGTGTGATTTTTCAGGAGTTTGGGCAACTGTGAAATGGAAAATGTGTTACCATGTCCGAACCTGACAAGAAAACTCTCAATGAAGTTTTTTTTCTTCACTATAGCTTACCATTAGTTTGAAGATACTTATCATTTTTATTCAATTTAAAGTTTTTATAAAGTCTTTTTTAATAACTAAGCTACAGAACCTTCTACCTCTATCTCCACCTCGCATTTACGACCATACACTTATTTATATCTATAACCCATCTGGTTTATTTTTGTGTATGATGTGTGATAAACTAATTTTAGGTGTCAGCTTGGATAGTGTAAGGAAACACAAATCATTCTAGTTGTACACATTGGTGCTGTGAATCCTGTGTGATTCTAAGTGCAACAGATGGGGAAATTCACTGTGATTGTGGGTGGGCACCATCAAGTCATCTGATTTCCAGAAAGAATGATGAAGAAAGGCAAATATGTCTGTTTCCAGGAGTCTGAAGAAATCTTTCCTCTCTTCTTGAGCATGCAATGATCAGGCTCCCCACAGGATGCTCAAATTGCCCTAGCAGCTCACCTCTTCCCCAGGGTTCTCAGGTCTTCACCTAGAGCTGTGCCAACCATTGGTTTCCATCGTTCCCCCCCCCCCGTATCTCCAGTTTGCCAATAGTGATAGGACTTCTCAGTCTTCATGTTTGTGTGAACTTATTTCTCCTGTAAAGTCTCTCTAGTAATATCTAATAATATCTGTATCCACATCCCATTGGTTACATGTCTCAGAGAGCCCTATCTAATACAGCAATAGGCACCAGTTAAAATGGACTTTTTCTCACACAGCTTTCCAACTATTGCAACATAATTTATATAAAACTTGGTTTTGTCTTATTCATTTGATATGTCAGCGTTGTCATTTCCTAAATTACTAAAACATACTGACTGTATCTCCCTTTGTTTTCTCTTCCATTCTAAGGGTTTGTTGCTTTCCTCATACGTAAATTAGCATGTTGTTTTAAGTTCAGGCAAATGCTCCAATTTCATATTGATTGGATATTACACAGAAAATTTTTAATGTACATTTGAAATCTTGATTTAATATAACTCTTGAGAGCTTTTTTTCTCAGCTATTTCCACATTCTTATTTTTTTCTAAACATTTTTTCCTCTATTGCTGGAACCTTAAATTTTACAAAACAAAACAATGGAAAAACTTTTAACCCAGTAAATACATTTGTTCTAATATGTTTTTTAAAATTTTTACTTTTTATATTTCATCATTCTCCAGAAAACACATGTCTTTATATTGGTAATGTACTTATTATACTTTGAGGTGTTCCATTCACATTCAGTTTCTAACATACTCATCAATAGAAAAAAGTTAAATCAATATGATCTAGTTTAAAAATCACATTATTGAGATAGTATGTATATTTGTCTCCTCCACCATGGAATTCTTGGAGTTTATATATTATAGACTTTAGCCTGGACCCAACAAAACAGACTTATCAGTTATGCTTTTCTCTGTATTTTTATTTGTGTTCCTCCAAACTCAATCACTACTGTTTGAATAAGCCGAGTTGAATCATAATTTCTGGTTATTTAACCATCCATAGAAAAGAGAAAATAATGTTTTAATTACTAACATTATTCATCCTTCTGCAGACAAATATAAATGATAAGCACCCCATGAACACGGCAAAGGGTGTAAAACAGCCATTCAGGGAGAAATCTGTTTTCAATGGAGGGTTGGATCAGGCATTCAACTTACCTTAAAGCCAAACCCATTAAGCTGAAGAGATGGAAGTGCCCTGGAGTCTAGGAGCTAGGGTGGGAAAATCACAGTGGAGAGCTGGGTAGTGAGACTGGCGATCTAATAAACCTCCAATTTACTGTATTAGTATGAGAGAGCAAGGCAATTTAATAAACACAATTTGGTTGATATTGCTTCTAACCTAGTTGTGGAGTTTCACAATGATCTTTTAAAAATATAATACTCTTGGTCATGGGACTACAGTTTTATAAATTAAAAATTTTGTTGTTCTAACTGCGTGCATGAAAATAAATCAAATCCCCGTTCTAATCTATCCAAGTTTTTAGTTATTGTTCACCTTCAGTCTCCGGCATGTACGCAGTGGATTGTAGTAAACTCTCGATTTGCCCTCTCTTGCTCCCTTTTCTCTCTTAACAAAACTTTTCTTTTGCATAACCTTTCTCCTTTCATGTCTGTTTGTGCAGATAGCTCATTGCAATTAAATAAGGCTGGAAAGTTAGCCTTTTGAATTTATCTATTTATGCATGTGATTGTTGTCTGTCTGTATGTATGTATGTGTACCATATGCATGTCTGGTGCCCATGGAATCTAGCAGAAGGAATCAAATCTCGTGGAACTGTAGTTGCAGAAGCCACCACGTGGGTTCTGGGAAAAAGAACCTAGGTCCTCTGCAGGAGTAGCAAGTGCTCTTAACCACTGAGCTCTCTCTCCAGACACAGGGGGACAGTTGTACCATATCAGTGGCTGTGCCACTGAAGAAAGTGACACTCCCCGCTCAGCAATCACAAGGCAGGTCCATTCTGAGAGTTGACCTGGCATTGTCCTTCAGCACTAGCCTCTTCCTGTCTTCTTTTCTTCCATAAGAAAAGAAAATCAATAGGGATAGGACTTCATCTTGAATATCACTTCTGGGAAGGATGCTTGGTGGGTAGGAAAGCCCAGTTCAGTGACAAAGGGTCACTAATAGAAGAGGACAGTCACTCTTTCCCTCTTACACTTTCCTTTTTTAAATTAATTAACTTACTTTTTTTTAAAAAAAGCCACCTTTTCTCATTTATATATCAATCCTAGTTCCCACTCCTCCCACTCCCTCCACCTTCCTTCTCCATCCCACCCTCCCCCATCCATTCCTTAGAGAGGGTAAGGCTTCCCACGGGAAGTCAACAAAGTCAAGCAAAATGCTTTGAGGCAGGTCCAAGGCCCTATCTACTATATCTAGGCTGAATAAGATATCCCTCCAAAGAGAATGGGTTCCAAAAAGCCAGTACAAGCAGTAGGGATAAATCCTGGTCTATCTGTCAGTGGCCCCACAGTCTGCCCCAGTCATACAACAGTCACCCACCTTCAGAGGGCCTAGTTTTGTCCTATGCTGTTTCCTTCTCTTCCAGTTGGAGTTGGTGAGCTCCCATTAGCTCAGGTAAGCTGTTTCAGTGGGTGTCCCCATCACGGTCTGACCTCTTTGCTCATATTCTCATTCCTCTCACTCTTTCACTGGACTTTGGGAGCTCAGCCCAGTTTTCTGCTATGGATCTCTGCCTCTGCTTCCATCAGTTGCTGGATGAAAGTTCTATGGTGACATTTAAGATAGTCATCAATCTGACTACAGGGCAAGGCCAGGTCAGGTGCCCTCTCCACTATTAGCTGGGGTCTTTTCTAAATCAACAAAGTTGTATCATAATGTGTGGAGGCTACAAATTAAAAGACTGAAACACACAGATAATTGTTTGAGGGCCCCCAAACCAAAATAGAGATTAAAAACTAGGACCCCAAGGGAACACCATTGGAGCTTTTTGACATCAGGTATGAAGGTACTGAATTGGAGTTTGTCTTGTTGGGATTTGGTCTTCCTCTGGTTCAATACTTCCTCATTGTTCCCAAATTGTTCCCTTTTATAATGGGAATATGTACTCTTGATCATTGTATGTTAAAGTATGTAATTTTATTTTGATCTTACTGGGGCCGACAGTTAAAAGATTTCCTTGAATCTTAGAAGAGACATTGGACTATTAAAAAGTGTTAGGCAATTGTGGGGCCTTTTGAATCTGGACTAAATTCCCTTTACATTTTGATATGACCAGAAGCCTATGGAATAGCATTTGATGGTTTGAATGACAATGGCACCATAGAATCTTATGTTTGGATGTTTGGGTTCCAGTTGATTGAACTGTTTGGAAAGGATTAGGAGGTGTTGGAGAAGGTATGTCACTGAGGTGTGCTTTAAGGATTTAAAAGCCTCCCACCATTCCCATCATTGAGTTCCCGGTGAGTTACAGATAATGTGAATTCTTAGCTGTCCATGCAACTGGTCCTTTGCTCTGCCATCAGGGATATTGGGTCTTCTGAAGCCTTAAGCCCAGTTACATTAAATTAATTAAATTAAACTTATAAATATCTCCTTTATATATTACCTTGGTGGACATGGGGCTTTGTCACAGCAATAGAAAAGTAATTGAGACACCTCACTTGGGAGCTTGCCTGATGCCTTATTATCAAGAAGTCTAGTCCTCAGAGAAGAGGCCTTCTGGTTACATTGATCTTGGGTAACTCAACAGGTCTTGTATCTGAAGTACATGGTGTTCTCAAAATGGGGACTTACTTTCTACTTTTAATAAACAGAAATATAGAGATATACTTACTACAGTGATTGAGCCAGGGATTGTGAACAGGTAATGGTTTCAAGTAAAATATGGTTTCTTTAGTAGAGATTTATATTTTATGGCAATTTAAAAATGACTGACTTTCAAATGGAAAATTAGAAGCCTAGGAAATAAAGGAAAGAAAAGAGAGGAAGTGAGCAAGGAAAGGCGGGACTGGAAAGGTGTGGAGGGGGAAGAACAAAAGATGGAGATGGGGAAGGGGTTGGAAGGGGAATTTAGAAGAGAAGAGAAATGGGGGAAAAGAGAGAGATTTGAGGTTTTATTGTACTAATACAGCTTTCACATAATCATTCTCCACAAATGACTCCCAGATTTCTTCATTAAGCCCTTGCATTGGCGTCCAGCCTGAGTATGCTTCCTCTACTTGTCTCTGCATGGCTCGTGCTGAGAGTCACAAACAAGCTAACACACATCCAGGCAATTAATAGGATTGATGCTGGTGTCAAGGACTTTAAAGTCGACCACAACACTCATATTTTTTCCCTCACCTCATTATGTTTACAAATGATAGCAATTAGATGCCAAATAACTAGCATGTATCATTATACAGAAACACGTTTCTTGGTATCTCACTGCCTCAGCATATATTATAATTGAATTTTGCCCTTTATAGTTCTAGAAAGTACATTTAATTTTACAGAAGATCAAGAATCAAAACCAACAGCGCTTGAATCCTTAAGCCTGTTAAAATCATATGTGCTTGCTTAAAGGTTGCCTTGTCCGCTATTAAGAGATTAGGTGTGGGCTGGAGAGATGACTCGGTGGGTAGAGATATTGACCATCACCTTGATGACTTGAGTTTGAACCCAGGATCCCACAAGGTTATAGAATGGAGCTTACTTCCATGCACTGTCCTCTTATTTCTGCACAGCACCATGCTCCTCTTGGCACAGATGTACATGCATGTGCACACACACAGACACAAACACACATGCACAGTATATATATATAATTTATTTCTATATATTACATATAATGAAATAAATTTTCAAAATTTTTTCAAAAGGTTAGGTACATGTACAAGAGTGATAACATTTTGGGGCATGAGGACATGTCTCAGTGGGTAAAGGTGTTTGCTATGCAAGCAGGCAGATCTCCGTTCGGGCATTCAGCATCCACATAAAAGCTGGGAGCTGTGGCATAGATCCATAATCCCAATGATGGAGAAAGAGTAAAGTCAGGTAGATCCTAGGGCCTGGTTATCCAGCAAGTCTAGTTAAAATAGACTCCTTAGTTAAATGAGATACTGTGTCTCAAAAAATATAGGGGTGGAAGCCATTGAAAAAGACATCTTAACATTATCCCATTATTCTCTGGCCTCCATGCTAGCATACTAACATTCATGTGTACAGGTGCATCATACACACATACACACACACACACACACACACACACACACACATACCATTTAAAGAAACTAAGATATCCTATACAACAGAAGCTTGAGTTTTGAAAACTTCAATGTGATTTAGATTTAGCAGAGAATTTTCTAATCCTTAATACCAAACATATCTGATCAATACTCACCTATAGAAAACAGAATGAATAAAATTTTAAAGTCACACTTCAAAATCAATATTAAATCAATTGTGCTATTTATAGCAAGTAAAGATATTTCTGTCAGATTTGATCAAACATCACTTCAAATTTGCCTCTGTCTGATTTTTCCTTTGGATTTAATCCAAGAAGTCATGGTGCTTAAGTTAAACCAGACCTCCCCAGAGACTTTCAGAGTCTGGCAAGAGCTTAGCCCGACCAAGCAGGACAGTAAAACATTGGTGGAAAGCAAGGTCATCCAGCCTGGCTTGGTGTATAAGAGTTGACACCGGGGCTGCATGGAAAAAAAAAGGTTCTCCTTTTGTGTCCCTCTGACTCAAGCCACTCCCATGAAGACACTGGTGAACCTCAAATCTCAGGACGAACAAACTCTGAATGTTTTTCACTTTCCTAATCTTTTCAATGTTAGCCACCTCTCATCATTTCTATCTTCCCGAAGAGCCTGCTTTCTGTTTACAGCTCTTCATTTTCAGTGTTAACAGTTCAGAGGAGTAAAGGTTCATCTCTTTCTCCATCTGATATAGAAATTCTGTTATAACATAATAGCAAAAATATTCCTATAGTTTCCTTTCCATAATATATTTAATTATGAGTTTCATTATATTTTGCAGTGTCCTTTCACCTGTAACACTTTAAGCTCTTGAAGATCACGGGATGCAATTATGCATCTAGTGGGCAGCAAAATTCAAGTTCTTGAAGATTTATCCAAGCTTGTTATGAAAGTCATTAATTTATTTCTCTGCTCCAAGTAGTTTCTTTCTTTCTTTCTTTCTTTCTTTCTTTCTTTCTTTCTTTCTTTCTTTCTTTCTTTCTTTCTTTCTTTCTTTCTTTCCCTCTCTCTCTCTCTCTCTCTCTCTCTCTCTCTCTCTCTTTCCTTCCCTCCCTCCCTCCCTCCCTCCCTCTCTCTTTCTTTCTTTTGAGACGGGGTTTCTCTGTGTAGTTTTGGTGCCTGTCCTGGAACTAGCTCTTGTAGACCAGGCTGGCCTCAGTCTTACAGAGATCTGCTGCTTCTGCCTCCGAGTGCTGGGATTAAAGGTGTGCACTACCACTGCCCAGCCTTTTTTTTTTTTAATATATTCTATAGGATTCGAATCTCTCTAAGAATTTCCTTTAATGGCAGTACAATGTCAAGCTCTCTTGAGAGAAGATGCTGGAATGACGTTGTAGGAAGGACTATTATCCTTCATCTCAGGGGCTGTCTGAAGGGTCAGCATTGCAGTACAAGGGCTCTGCCCAATCCATGCTTAGAAAGATGGGTTCTTAGTAAAAATTTCAACTCTTGACTTATGGCAATGTTCCTACAGCTCTCAAACCAGGAATGGGTACCTTGAAGGACTCTTGACTGTTCTAGCAGTTCATTTTCACACCAGCTTTGAAAAACATTCAACTACAGGGCAGAATGTTCCTGAACATCTAGTCCTACCAGATGATCTCATTCTCCTTTCTGTTTCTTTCTTGGAAGAATTTGCTGTTTCTGCTCACTCAGTGGCATAGAACAGCTAAGCTTGGTCTTTGGTGAGCTTCTCTACTGACCAGTAGGATGATCTATACCTTGTCCATATTGGACTTACCCTCCAAAGCCCTTAAGTACTCTCTTTAGGCTTACAGTGCTGTTTAGACTTTCCTCATATTTTATAATTCTAATATATAAAACACTCAGCAAATAACTCTTCCTGTCTAACTCGTGTCGTTTTTGTTTCCAATTAGGACACAAATTGATATATTTTAGAAAATATTTTCTTTTCTTAATAAGCAATGGAATAGTTCAAAAGCACACTTTACAGTCTCCTGGATGTATGTCTGATCTAGAGCAGCGAGTACCTGAGTCTTCTCAATTTACTACACCATAATGTATCTTTCCCAAAAATATGGTCTCTTTCTCTTTGAATATATGACAGTTCATACCAGCTTATCATACAATTAGAATCTAACTTTAATAGTGTGATAATTCATTTTTATTTTGATAATTCATATTTTACTTTTAAACTTTACTGATAATAAGGGAAGTTGAATATTTTATGCATTGATTTTTTTCTTTATTTTTGTGTGCCTTTTTTGTATATTTTCCTTTCTCTTTAAGACTATCCTGGCAGGGTGGTGGTGGTACAATTAATTAATCCCAGCACTCAGGAGGCAGATGAAGGCAGAACTCTATGAGTTGAAGGATGGTCTGCTCTACAGAGTGAGTTCTAGGACAGCTGGGGTGCATAACACAGTGAAACCATGTCTAGGAACAAAACAAAACAAAAAGACTATTTTGAAAACTATCAATTATTTCAAATTTGACAGTATATACATTATACTGATGTTTTGTCATTTCACATTTTTTATTGAAAATTTCTGCCTCCTCCCCACCTCCCATTTCCCTCACCCTCCCCCCATCTCCCTTCTCCTCCCTCTCCAGTCCAAAGAGCAGTCAGAGTTCCCTGCCCTGTGGTAAGTCCTTTCCGGTTTAAATTCTTTTATACGTAATGTTTTCATGATTTAACAAAATAGAAGGAAAGTCCACAGACAGTGCTGAATCTCTATAGGAAAATCTTACAGCAAACATCACACCCAGAGATGCAGGACTGAGAGCTTTTCCTCTTCAACATGAACATAACAAGGATGCTGACGTCTATGACTTCCATTTGGCACCATTTTGGGAGCTCTAGGCAGAGGGAAAAGACCAGTTGTTTCTTTATATCCTCATAAGAAAAATATGTTTACTTACAGTTAAATGACATAAAGACTTCTGAGCCACAGACAAACCAAGGACCACGCCTTTGGGTTTATAGTTAGAATTAGGAAGACTCCTTGCAGTGTTTAGCTCCTAGTCAACCTAACAACAGCAGACTACACAGCTAAAATCAAACTGTGTCTTCTCATTGGAAAAGTAACCCCAGTAGTCAGCTTAGACAGTGTCAGTTAGATCATCTGGATTCAAGCTCTGCCTGAGACAGGCTCCTCAGTCTGGGACGCTCAAGGAAGACAGTATCGACACAATCTCCAGTCCTTGTTACAACCACTTGATGAGACACAGGCCGTCTGTACGATGCACTTATACCTCTTCATGTTTCCTAAAGGTTGTACAAGAGAATATGTTTTATAAAAAAAAAAAAAGCTTTGAATCTAGAGGCTGGGGAGATGGCTCAGCACTTAAAGAGCACTTACAGAGGACTGGGGCTCTGTTGCCAGAACCCACATCAGGTGGCTCACATCAGTTTTAGGGAATTAGATGCTCTCTGACCTTACAGGACCTGAACTCACGGAGTGCATGTAAACTCACACAAACACACATGGGCACAATTTTTGATATCATTAAAAACCCAAAGTTATAAATATTTTAAGTCCAATGCTTTCTAAAGAGAATGGGAAGAAGTAAAAGGAAGAGTGAAGATGAGAAGCTTACATCAGAAAAGACAGGGCACTGGCCCCCACACCAGCCACTGACTCTCGCTGGGATCAAAACACAGCCCTGTAGGTTTGAACTCCTAGGAGCCATTTAATACTTCCTCCTGCGTGCACACAGGTTTTCTTCATCATTTCTGTGGTGTTTACTGCTTTATTAAAAACATGCAAGCATCATAAGGAGAGAGCTTTGAAGTGATAAATATGTTTAATACTTTGACACTGGGGGCTCTTTCCAGATGCAGAGTAAATGATGCCCGGAGGCCTTTCAATATTTTGGAAGTTTTAATAAAAATAGAGAAAAACAAAGAGTCTACCTACTAGAAACATGGGAATAAGGGAGGCTTCTACAGCCACAATTTACTGTACATTTTTCTCACCCTTGCATGGATTTTGCATTTCTCAAGCAAAAGAAAGGAATTGTTTTGTAGGTTAACCTGCTAAAGATGTCTTATTTCTATAACATTTATTAAGTCAACCTCCTGTTTTGTGTTATTTTTTCAATTAAGCTCTTGTTTTTGTTTTTTGTTTTGTTTTCACTTTTTCTTTTTCCTTCTTCTAACTCTTTTTCTTCCTCCATGTAGCTGTTTGAATGACACTCGACACTCACAGGCTCATATATTTGAAAGCTCAACAACCAGGGAGTGGTGCTATTTGAAAAGATTAGAAGGTGTGGCCTGGTTGGAGGAAGTATGTCACTGAGGGTGAGCTATGATGTTTTTAAAACCCATGCCAAGTCCAGTCTTTCTCTCTCTCTTCCTGCTGCCTGTAGATCAGGATGTAGGATTTCTCCCACACCATGACTGCCAGCATGCTGTCATGGTCCCTGCCATGATGATTAAAAGACTAAGCCTCTGAAACTGTAATGAAATTTGAATGAAATTTATTCCCTGGCAATGCTGAAGCATGCATGGACAGCCCATATATGGCGGGCCCCCATTTAAATAATTCTTTCATGAGTTGACTCTTCACAGCAAAAGAACAATGAGTAAGACATTCTACAAGGTTCATGCATGTCTAGAATTACATGTGTGTGTTGACCAAATGTGCCAGTAATTTTAATCAGCTTGATTCAGGAGTTTACTGTCATTTTAGGTGTCCCCAGCATTGCCTTTTAAAAGATATTTAAACATTATGTATATTGATAGTGTTTGCAGTACTGTGGATGGGGAGAAAAGTACATGAAATTACTGTCTATAAAAAACACCAGAGGAAGCTCCTGGTTATACTTGAGAACTTGAGATAAGACCCTATCCCCGAAGACTCCACATATTCGAGTCATAGAACAAGGAGTCATCAAGCTGGTAATGACCTGGAAGCTTCATCCAGACTTGCTGGCTTTTGTAGTGCCTGGTGATGCTATGTAAACCACCAGCAGAGCAGAGTAATGACCAGTCTTACCCGGATATAACCCATGAAAACTGCAATGATACTAAGCATTCCAAGGAAAGCCTTGCGGGTCCTTGGGGGAGAGCCTACCACTATCTCTCTGCTAGCTGGACGTGGGATTAAACTGACTCCCAATGACTTACTATATCCATAGATGTGTTTATTACCCAGTATTCATCAGAGAAACTTCTTTTTACAGTAGATGGCAAACAACACAGAGAACTACAACGGCCATAAATCAGGAATAAGGGATATGGAATGCTAGGCTTAAATGGGATATTTATATCATATTCCATATCTCAAGGCTGAAGGATCATGGGGGAGGGGAGCACAGAAAGATTATAGGAGCCAGAGGAGTGAATAACCACAGGAAACAGTATTTTCTGGATACAGCAGGATAGTTGAGACAGCATATGCAAGGCCAGGGTTAGCTTAAGTCAGACAAATTCTCCAGTCTGAAGAAGGGAGGAGGGCATGACGTTCCATCCTTAGCTAAAGAGCAATTGGCAGTTGCTGGTTACTGAGAAGAGAGTCCTTTCCTTTAAGGGTGTGGCCTCTGGTAGGCTGACAACACTGCACCAGTAAAGACCACACATTCAAGAGAAAATGGGCAGCACAAACTATAGTTGATGGATGATTAAAAAACAACAACAACAACACAAAGTTGGATGGGTAGGAAAAGGAGGAGAAATCTGGGAAGAGTTGGAGAGAGGTGATGAATTTGATCAAAATACATTGATACATGTTCTGACACACCATTACACTGTAGACTTTGATTTTGCAAGCCCCAGATACCACTTGAGGTCTGAGTTGGTTTCTTATCCTCCCAGACAAAGCCAAGATATTGATGCAAAGATTACTCTGGAAACGGAAAAGGCAGAGTAGAAATTGCAGGTCATCTGAAACATCTGTTCAGCACTTCCTGTGATAAACACCTCTTGGACTTGCTGTTATCTGTAAGGCTTTCATGACGTAACAAGCTTGCATTTAAGAAACACCCGTTGAGCAGTATAGGCTAGATGAATGCCATTCAGACATTTTTTTGGAGCTAGAATATGAAAGAGTTCTGGGACCACCTTAAATGTTAAAGAAAGTGGTTTTTTTTTTGGAGTATCATTAAATATGTTTTAAAAATTCTTGCTTTACATTTTCCCAAAACAGTTACTACTACAAAATTACCATGCTTCATAGATTTCAACCACCAAAAAGTAAAAAAAAATTGGTTGTATTATTTTTGTTTTGTTTTGTTTTCATAGTCAGAATCTTATGTAGCAAGTTGTTTTCGACCTGTGGTCCAGACCCCTTGGGTTGTACAACAACCCTTTCACAAATGTCACCTAAGACCATTGGATAACACAGATATTTACACTATTATTTATAGCATAAACAAAATTACAGTTACGAAGTAGCAATGGAAATAATTTTATAGTTGGGGGTCACCACAGCATGAGGAACTGTATTAAAGGGTCACAGAACTAGGAAGGTTGAGAACCACTGATATAGCACACAACTGCTCTGGAACTCATGGAAATCCTTCTACCTCTGTCTATCAAGAGCCAGGGTTACAAACTTTTGGTGACAACATTTTCTGAAAATAGTCTCAGGTTATAAAACTGGCCAGACAGAATGGATGATTTGGGTACACACTACAATTTGAAGGAAAGTAAGAAGCTTTTGAAATCCCAGTAAGAATAGAGTTAGCTCTTGATGGCCATCATAGTGAAGAGTGTCTGTCGCTGATCTACCAGAAGGATGCTTTGGGCCAATCACCAGTCACTTGACTCTCATGATTTCTTGCTTTGCTAGATGATGCAGGAGAAGGCCAGATGGCAGGATGATAGATGATGCTGGCACAGAAGTTTCCAGAAGGTTTCAAGAGGAAGGGTTTTTCCTAGGTTTCCTGTGCTTTGTGCAGCATCACTTGGCAATTGACCAGGTGAGACACCAACCTCTGTACAGTATTACACATCATCTAATAGTTTCATAAAGAGCTCTGAGTGTGGGGCGTAGATCTGTATTCCTAGCTTTCCACAGCCCTTACCAAAGGGCATCTAAATGAAATTTTTGAGCCACATGAGGAAAGTGTGACATTAGCCCTCCTGGGAATATGTTGTCAATGTCTTTCTCCTTCCAGAGTTAATGGCTACTTTCAATTTCTGGTTTTCTTGTATTCTTTACAGCTTTCCAACTTTCCATGATAGTCCATAGCTTTTTATTAAAGTAACCTACTTAATATGTGGTTCTCATCTTCCACTTTAGCAATAACCGACACATAATTTGCCAGTCCATTATGGTTGTCCTCTTGCCAGGTCCGGATGAGATGATTTCATCAAATGTCATGAAATATTTTTGCTAAAAAGAATAAGAAAAATCCAAAAGTTAAAATTCAGGGTTAAGGGCGGGGGGTGATAGTGATTGCCTTTAATCCCAGCATTTGTGAGGCAGAGAGACAGGCTGATCCTTGTGAGTTTGAGGCCAGCTTGGTCTACAGAGCAAGTTCAGGGACAGCCAGGGCTACATGGAGAAACACTGTTTCAAAAAAAAAAAAAAAAGAAAAGAAAAAAATATGTGTGTGTGAGAGAGAGAAGAAGAAGAAGAAGAAGAAGAAGAAGAAGAAGAAGAAGAAGAAGAAGAAGAAGAAGAAGAAGAAGAAGAAGAAGAGAAAAGCAAAGCATTGAAAGCCAGCCAGTTTAACAAAAGGTCTCAGCTGCCATGCCCAAGGCTGTGTTTGTTTTAAATGTAAGGTCACTGGATACTTGCCAATCTCTGGAATGCTGCTTTGAGATTTTTCAACACTTTATAGAAATCATTCCTATTCCTATAGACTCTTTTGTCTTACTCTTCTTTTTATTGAATGGTAGATTCCAGAGTTTCAAGTGATTATTACTTGTTCTCCTAGCCTGTACATGAAATCCTTACTTGAAATATCATCTCACTAATGGTAAGTGCTATGTCTTTTTTGGTCAATATTAAAATCAATGAGAATAATCAACAAAAACAGTAAATACCTAGATTATAATCTTGCTATAAGTCTGAGTATCACATATATTCTAGTAACATCTAAATATTAGAAGAGACATTGAAATATTGTACTTTAGTATTTTGTCTTTCAAGTTTTGAAAATGCCATCTTTAGAGGCAATTAGCAAGGGAAACTTTGAGTGATTCTGAAGCATCTCATTGACTTTTCCTTTTACTGAATCATTTAAAGTATGTGTACTTGTTAATACTGACTGGCAGCTTGAATGGATTGAGAAGGGCCCGGGCAAGTGAATGGATGGAGAAGGGCCAAAGCAATTAGCACAGCTCGCCTCCTCAAATGTCTGTGAGGTCATTTTCACTGAAGAATAACTAGAGGGAAAGATGTGTCCTGCTCGTGGGCTCTACTAGCCCATAGGATATCCAACATCCTCCGCGGTATAAAGTAGGGAAAAGAGGAAAGCCAGTAAAAGCATGTCTGCATTTCTTCCAGGCTGCTGTGAAATAAGGAACTTGGTTTCTCAGTGATGGACTGAAATCTATGGGACCCATTAACCAAAAATGTCTTTGTTCTCTTAAGGTTTGATGTTGCTGTTTTCTTGATTGATTTTTTTTTTCTCTTTTTTCAAGATAGAGTTTCTTTGTGTAAGAACTTTGGCTGTCCAAACCATCTTGAGCTGGTTTGGGTCTTTGTATCTCAAAAGGAAGGGCAATCAAGTGAGTGAAAGAGATAGAGAGGGGGATGACAAGGAGGGGGTGAGGGAGGAGAAGGAAGAATGAAGAGAGAGGGGGAAGGAGGGGAGAGTATATAGTTATTATAGTCTTTGTTAGGACCCAGGCCTTCCAGCCTATGTGGCTGTTCCTCCTATCTGATATAGCCTCTGTATCTCATGGTGGTTCACTAAAAACACCGTCCTTCTTGAATGTCAGGCTCCTGAGGAAGGCTGGGCTCCCTGCCATCTCTATTTAGATGTTCTTCTGAGTGTCTAGTTCTTCACTTTGATTTTTTTCCCAGTGATCTCCTCACTAGGTCATCTCCTGACCCCCCTTTTTGAAACTCATTACCGTCTCCTGTGGAAGAGTTTGCCCTCTCAACTGTCTCAGGACCTTTCTATTGCTCCGTATTTTGGCTCTTTTCATTATCTCACACATCTCATGCAATTTGATTCTTGCTTTCACAGTCTTTATTTGCACCTGGGATAAAAGCTCTGTAAGACAAGTTTCAATTTTTATCTCTTTTACTTATCACTATATTCTTAGTATTCAATAGTTCATTCAGCACACATGAGATGCTTAATGAATGCACATCCAGCTAAGATGTAAATGCTACCTTCATCTTAAATTCCTTCATCATAACTTTGTACCCTCATTTTTCTGGTGTCATCATACTCTAATTGGTGTGTGTGTGTGTATGTGTGTGTGTGTGTGTGCATGTGTGTCTGTGTGACTCGAATTAAGTCAATTTTTTCTATTGTACATTTCCATGACACCTTTTGGTTTCATGATACGTTGCAGTCTTCAATAACAAACCGATGAGACCACATTCGGTTGCATTTCACACTAGGACTTTTAAGGATTAATTGGAAATCCTTGTAATACTTTTCTAGTTATGGGAATCTAAGGAATTTGAGAGAGCCAGATCTACAGGAAGCAGAAGAAAGCAAGTGAAAAAAAAATGATCCTGTTTGTGTTTGAGGACATGAAAACACAGCTGCTTCATCTCATGTGGTACAAGATTAACCCGCTACATTTTCTGTCCAGTGCCACCTGAACCTGGTGGAGGGCCGTCAAACCCTTCCCAGTGTGTTTCCAGCTGGTGTGAAAATAAGCACAGGAAAGAACACACCAGACTCCAAACCCCTCTTCTTTCCCTTAGCATGCCATAGCCATTCTTTCTTTTTTTTTTTTTAAATCCTACAATGATTGAGGCTACGTAAGGAAGAAACGCTTCAAATATTCCTGTATTTAATCTCTTCAAAGATCCTGTTTCCAAGGATATACAGGCGAAAATGAGCATCTAGGAAGAATCTCGGGGAATTAATAAGTACAGGAGAGGATTTCCAAGAGCTGCTTGGACATTTTGTGAAGTACTTCGGCACATTATGTCATTTAATCCTATTATAAACATCTTAGAAGGAAATTGAGTCTCTGATGAAAGTAAAACATTTTATGAAGTTTACAGAGTGTTGCATTTCTGGATCACGATTTATCAGGAAGCTCTGTGGCTTCAGAGCCTGAACTATTGCTTAGGCTATTTCTTCAGTCTCTTCCTCCAAGTAGCTGATTAATTGCAGAGAACCGCTAGAAAACTTCCAAAGCAATCAACAATTCATGCACTCAAGATTCTACTCAAGATTCTACTTGATATGTGATATTTAAAGCTAAGATGTTTACACTTTCCCTGTTGCATATAGACCCTACTGAGGGGAACTTGGCCCCATTCAAATGTTGCCATTTCCTTGTTAACATTCCCTTGTTTTTGTTAAAACTAAAAGTGACCATCTCTTGCCGCATATACTCTCATCCCCAAAACAATGAACGTCTCCACTCTCAGTTTCTGATAGCTGAGTTTTTAAAAATCAGGCCTGGATCTCTTACAAAGTACCTTGTAAGACAGGCAGTGGTGGACCATGCCACTAGTCCCAGCATGCAGGAGGCAGAGGCAGGCAGATCTCTGAGTTCGAGGCCAGCCTGGTTTACAGAGTGAGCTCCAGAACAGAGAGGGCTACACAGAAAATCCTGTCTCAAGAAACAAACGAAGAGAAAAAAAACTTTGTGGTTTCTTTCCCCTCTCCAGTCTGAGCATTTGCACCTCTGAAGAAAAGCACTTCTCTGACATCTTGCCACATCACTTTCATTTGAGATTACTTACAGTTTTTTTTTCAGACATCTAGCCTAACTTCAAACTCTTTTCCTTTGCCACAAACACAGAAGAGGGTATGTTTTATTTTTTTCAATCAAGCAAGTGTTTATTAAGTTAAAACTGGATTCTCAGAAATTCCTCCAGCTCTTATTGATTGAAGTTGCTGATTATATGGCAAAGACTAGAAAGTTTAACTTTGATATTTAAAAATCATCAGAACTTTACTAAGTACCAGGGAAAACTTCTTTTTATAAATTGATTTGTGTTCCACATAGTCCCAGAGCTAGGGACAGAGTCAGAAAACTTTCTGAACTCATTTTCTCCCTTTATAAATCAGTAAATTTTATTTAGAACGATAGAGTGATTTTGCCAAGGGTCACAATGGAAACCTCACAAAGGCCCAAATAAAAACCTGTGAGCAAGCAAAGGCCTGGCCGTTTCTCTGTGAAACACGACTACTCTTGCTATAGGCTACTTTTGTCTGCTCAGGACCTAGGGACTGTGCTTCACTTACAGCCTGGTGACCCCTCTTGTAGCCTAAATCTCATGGCAATACTCTTTTAAGAATCCTCTGAAAGTGGTTTCCAGCTCTTCAGGAAAGTCCAGATCTTGGTAAAGGTCTGCCTGGCTCAACTTCCTCTATTACATTGGCCTCCAATCTTCTCCATTCAAGCTCCTCTGCCATTCTCAGCCCCTAGCTGTTCTTCCCAAAGTTGATCTCTTGCCCCAGCTAGCTGCCTTTTCCTGGCATAGCTCCCATCGAATGCTCAAGTGGCGGGCATTCCTCCAGCGTTAGCTCAACATCACCTTCTCAGTGAGTTTTATTTTGACCACTGTGCTTTAAACTACAACCACATCTTTCTCCATTCAGCTTCTAATTTTTAATATGTGCTTTAGTTTTTGAATATTCATCTAATCTCATAACTCCAACCACACAGACCTATTTCTTACATCTGTTTTATTTTCTAACTTGTTACGTTAAACTTCAGGGAAGCTGGATCCAGAGGAGACTGAGGGAGAGGATCAGCTCTGACTTCACAGCCAGTTTGAGGGTAGCCTGGAGTCTAAGATTCTGCCTCAGATAAACAACAACAACAACAACAACAAAAACCTAATATAAGTAAGTAAAGAAATACTTCTAAGGATCAAGATCTTCTGTGCTTGCTGTTATAGCCTAGGTGCCTAGAATGATCCTTGACATGTATTAAATACTTTATGAGCGAGTAAGTGAAAGGATAGATTGACAATAATTGCTTTAGTGTTGATATAAATTTAACTTTAGTAAGACTTAAGGGTGGCAGCAGAAGTTGCACACACCATGGTAATTTTTTGAAAGCTCTAAAGAGTGTGCATTATCTATTTATGATATAATTGGTAGATGTCATACAACAGACAATTATTCAAGTGAACTTTCTCAAGGGGTGGAAAGAATAAAACAATCTAACCTTCTGTGGGCTGGTGCTGCAACTTAGACATCTGATCATGAGGAAGAGAAACTGTTAGCGCTGATCAGAGAGGTCTTTAACTGTTAGTATTTTACCACAAACGCCTCTCCCAAAGTTAGCTTTTCAAACTCACTGCTCCATAGTTTGCTTGTGGTACTGGGTGTCTCTGGACTAGAACTGACCTAGAGACTGTGTATCAGACCATGGCAAGAGATCTGGCTCAGACCCAACTCTGAACTCAGACAGCAAACAGTCTTCTGTAAACTCCTGAGTCTCTACAAGTTTCTCCCTATTATATGGAAAAAAGCAAATTCCATGATTCCAGGAACAGTTAAAGAACTTGTTCACGTGATCAAGTGGCCGGCATTCTTATCCTATAGATGGTAACATAACACTTGCTTAGAACTGGGCAAGGGTTAACAACTTCAGATATTTTTCTTTCAGTCCATATAAGACACTATTTTTTCTAAGTTCATTTTACATATGCGAAAAACCAATGCATTAAAAACAAGTAAGTAAATGGCACACAGTTAAGCAAACACCTGTTTTCAAAAGGCAACAGAATTGGATTTGGACCTGGTGATGAGTTCTGATGTGATGGTGTGGTTCTGATGTGGGATTTCACTCTGTATGCTATGACTATGTTTTATTATCATTGGTTGATAAAGAAGCTGCTTTGGCTTGTGGTAGAATAGAGCTAGGTGGGAAAACTAAACTGAATGCTAGAAGAAAGTAGGCAGAGTCAAGGAGAAGTCATGTAGCCACTACAGGAGACAGACACTGGAGGAAACCTCACCACTAGGCCACAATCATGTGACTATACACAGATTAATAAAAATGAGTTAATTTAAGATATAAGAGCTACCCAATAAGAAGTGAGAGCTAATAGGCCAAGCAGTATTGTAATAATACAGTTTCTGTGTGATTATTATGGGGCTGGGCACCTGGAAATGAATGAGCAACCTCTGCCAACTTGGTTCTACCTTGATACCTTTCTGAGAGGGAGAGGAAGGTGGCTAAAGAGTTGGGTGGAGGTTACGCAGCTATAGGGAGTGTGCAAATTTCAAAAGCACAAAGGCTCACCAGCTAACCCATTGGTGCACATAGACTTACATGTGCAGGTAGTTATAACCCTCATGGTGCACCCAGCACTACTTCTCAGTGAGCATCCATCTGATGGCTCACACTGCTGTCAAGCAAGTGCCTTGGTAATTGACAGCTCAAGGCAATCCAGATTTGCTGGATATTGTGCTAGTGATTGACTTTACTAAATGTAGAATTAACAGGATTTATCTTCAAAGGTCAGTGCTGTCAATGTGGAAGTCCACTTTATTGTTCGCAAAGTGCTGCTTCGTCGGATGCACTCAATACTAAATCTGTTCGTACTCAGATCACACTGTTCTCAAGCAAGCTGAGAATGTTGGAGAACATGACTGAATTTCAGGGTAGAAAAGATAAAAACAAAAATAGGCCGTTTATTCTCACAGTCAGAGCAAATTATTTATAAATTTTTTTTAAGTATGTGATGGTTTTACTCTAACCAAACAATTACTGACAGAAACAAGAAGACAGGAGGCAGGAGCACATAGTTTTTATTTTACTGTTTAAGTTGCTGTTCGGTAAAAATGGTAATTCCTATATTTTTTACTTAATTTTCCATCTTCTAGTTTCTTTGAAAACAAAATGTACTGCAACATTGAATAATGACTCTTTCAGAACTGGTTTTCAAAAATTACCACAGAGGTTAATAAGTGTTCTTCACAAAGAAGCCATAAGCGTGTGATTTTCCACCCGGAAAGCCAAGAGAAATCCAAGCTACTAATTCTTAAAGAAATGTCAGTTCCTCCTGCATTGCCACTTTTCATGCTGGCGTGCTGGGTAACTGCCCTGCATTGCTTCTATTGCTGCGATATGGAGAGGGAAGATTTTCTCTTATCTTACAGCTTACAGTCCTTTATGCAAATGAAGCAAGGGCAGGAGGTTAAAGCTGGAACCCTGGAACCGAGAGACAGGAACTGCAGCGCAGACCATGAAGGAACTCTGTCTGCAGGCTTGCTCCCATAGCTTGCACCGCAAGCTTTCTTGAAATGAAATGCTGGGCTTTTTCACATCAGTCAGCAAACAGGACAGCGCCTCCCAGACGTTCCTACAGGTCTGCTCAATGTTGGCATTTGCTCAGTTGAGGTTTCGTCTTCTCAGATGATCCCAACCAATATCAAGTTCCCCAAATCTACCTAGTGCAGCGTCTAATAATGGGGGTGTACCAAGGTTTTAGTAAAGGTTGAACCAAGTTTCAATACCATTTTAGAGCCAAATCTTTAGAAATTAAATAAAGGCAGGGACAGGCCTTCCTTTTTAAGATATTTGTAGACATTTGTTTTTGACTTTATGGCATTTACAATCATATAAATTTCAAGTAGAATTTGAAAAATTATTAAAGCAGATAAAATAATATGAGATGTTGTATTACTTTATAAACATATAAAATAAAAAAAAACCTTGGGTTTCACAAGAGCTTAATTTCTTTTGATATTCTGTTTTCTTGAAAATGGAGGCTAACCTGCCATTAAAAAAAATCAAAATTTTTACTACCTATGCCAAAATAACCAGCACTTGTAAAGCAAAGAAGACTTTTAAAGAGGTCTGTATAAATTATTTTTCAACAATTTATTTTTTGTCATTTAATTTTGTGTATGTATGAATGCCTATGTTTGTGTAAGTGCTTGTGAGTGCAGATGCCTGAGGAGCCCAGGAGAAGTCAATGAGTTCCTTGGAGCTGCAGATTGTTGTGAGCTACCTGACAGGGGCGCTGGTTCCAAGGGTGTGGGGAGCCAGACTGCAGCCACCATAAGAAAATGAGTACTCTTAACTGCTGAGTCATCTCTTCATCCCCACATAGACCAAGTTTTACTTTGATGTGAGCATATGTAAATGAAGTATACGTGTTTTCAAGTCTCCAGCAGTCCCTTTAGTTTTACCAAACACCCCTGTAACACGTCTAACCAGCTATTAGAAGCCTATTTTTATTGGGTGCCAAGTTTTCTTGGAAGATGTAGTATGTGATCCTAACTTCACAGGTATACTAGCAGTAAGTAGGTGACAATAGCTTATACTATAGTATTAGAAACTTTTTGCTAATTTAGGAACCTCCTATATCATCTCTTACTTCAGTTTTGAGAAAGGCTGACCTCTATTTTTTAAATACTGATAGTAAGCAGTGATGTAAAAACAGACATTAACAAAATAATATTTAAGTAAGTACATGGGCTGGTAAAGTCTCTGGGAAGGTTTAGACTTTGTAATGAGACTAGAGCCAACATTCCTTCCAGTCTTCTGGAAAGTTATATAAAACTAAAAACAAAATAGAACCAAGAGTGACTCAAACTGAAGCAAGTCTTTATGCACTGATGGCTGAATAGCTGTGGAAGAAATGAACATGACACTTTCCCCCTCATTTGGCATATTGGTGAAATACGATTGGATCAGAAAATGGAGTCCTTCCTAGAAGCTGTTTCAGTCCTTAGCAGACTCATGGAGACCCAGCATGTACTTTAGTGAGACCATTAACACCAAGTGAGCAATCCAGACCCTGATACAGTTGGTTGCAAGGGAAGTGACAGTTAAAGACAAGACAGCTACTAATACTGTGGAATGGTTGTGACTGATGCTCTGTGAACTTTCATGGTTGAGGGAGTTGGGTGATATTAGTCTGTTTCTCAGTGCAATAATAAAATACCTGCAGCTGGGTATTTAAAAAGAAAAGGGACTTAATTAGGCTTCCAGATCTTGACTATAAGAGAACTGCACCAATGCTTTCTTGTCTCTGATACAACCCTCTTGGCCGTGGCTCAGCACAGCAGATGGCAGCGTGGCTGGAGCACATGCTAGAGGGGAAGATGAGGATAAAGGAAGCCAAAGAAAGCAAGGGGACCAGCCTTCCTCCTTACCTCTGGAACTACCTTCCTCTGAGACACCTCTAAACTCTTCTGAGGGCAGCACCCACAGTGACCTAATCATCTTATCCTAAGCTCCCATCTCTCAAAGCTTCCACCATGCCTCCCTCACATGCCCCAGTAGGGGACACACACTCTATGCAAGCCTGCCCCTGATCACCAACTTCCATGGCATACTCAAGATGCAAAATATGTTCAGCCGCATCTACAGTCTCAAGGCATTAACTCATTCTAACCTCGCTCAGAAGTCTGACTCTGAGTCTTACGTAAGACTTTTGGAAAACTATTCTAATGTGAGCTTACAAAATAAACAAATAAGTTACAAACTTCACAGATACACCCAGGGAATGACACGGCCAATATCCCTAGATATGTACCAACATAAAAGGGTTGTGGTAATATACAAGGGTTGTGGTAATATAGTAAAACTGATTCATACTGTGTACACTGCAGGACGATAGGAACATATTCCCAGGGCCTTGATAGCCGATGCTAGTTGTGGCCCACACAGCTGTTTTTCTGATATCAGTGACTTCCCTTATGGGCATATTGCCTACCTTCGGGAGCCTCTGTTGAGACTAAAGTCTTGTGCTTCCAACGAGTACTCTGAGGAAGACTTCCTTAGCAATTCCACCTCAGTTGCAGACCTCTGGCTTCTTAGAAAGCCACCATCACTTACAGCTCTTGCCTTGGCTCATCCATAGCTAGCACTAAGGTCCGCTTACCGGAATGGGACTTCTCTGGGTCCCTTCAAGCATGGTGGGGATACTCTAAGGAATTTGATAGGCACTAAGAAGCAGAATCCTGGTGTGTGTGGGGTCCTTGACAGCTCTCACACCAGTCCCTGAAATGATTAGGGCTTCCAGGTGCCCACACCTGGGCAGGAGGATCAGGCTTGAACTCTTCTCATGATCCCTTGAAGCTGTTTCTCTGCCCTAACAGTTAGTGCCTGGCCACCTATTATCTCTGTCAGCCTCTTTAACAAGTGAGGATTCAGCTGCACACTCACATGCAACCCACATTTTCTCTTCTCCTGCTGAGGATGCAAATTAACCACATATTGCTGCTTTCTGTCCCTTTTGTCCGGAATCTCACTGAAAGAGGCCAATGCTGTGTTGTGTAGAAATGTCCTCCACTGATAAATAGCCTCTATTTTTAAATTTAGTTTTCTAATTTAGGGGTGGGTCTGCTTTTCAACCAAATTATATAGACTTTGTTGAGAAGAATACCCTCTGAGAACATTCATTCTCCAACAGGCTCTTCATTTGCACGAGATAAGTTTCATCGTCTCTTCCTTCTTCAAGGTCTCACAAGACTCTTCTTAATATCAGCTTCTTTAAACTCTGCCAACTGCTGGTTGTTACCCAGTTCCAAGGCCGCTTCTACATTTTCAGGTGTTGTTAGAGCAGCAACCCCATTCCTCATGACTAATTTTCTCTATTAGTCCAGTTCCGATTGTCCTGAAAAATCCATGATGCTGGGTAGTTACAAATAAAAGAGGCATTTTGGCTCACAATTCTGGCTACTTTGCTTGGCTGTGCTGAGGCCCTCATTGGCTACCGCTCAACACAGCAGATGGTACCATGGTGAAAAAACACTCAATATGAGAAAGCACACAAAAAGACAGGGTTCTGGAGGACTAGGAGGGAGCAATTTTGCTCTTTTGCAACATCTGCTGAAATAAGAAATATCTCTCTTTGAGAGACTAGTTGTTACCATTTCTAAGTTCAACACTCATTGTCTGATGGACTTTCACCAATCCCCACTTCTTAGAGGTACCATTACCTCTCAGCATTGCCACACTGGGGACAGGGACAAAGTTTTTGAGCCATACAACTCTGGGAACTACAATCCAGCACGTACACATTAATAACTTAATGGAAGTTACTAGACACAAAGTGTTTTCAGTGTGTTATCACTGGTACAATTTATGGCTGGGTACGTCACAACATATCAAAAAAACGAACAGAAATTAAATAGAATATCTATTTCCATCATTTCACAATAGGTTGGTTCCTTTATTTGTGGTGAGCGGTAAGAACTTTGTGTGCTATTGATAGGGATCCAGAAGTCTCGTTTCAATTGAGTGTTTACAATCTAATTAAAAGTTGCTTCCCAACGTATCTTAGTATATTTAGTAGCTAGTATTTTCAGTTTGCAGGCAGCATTTTGACATCACAGAACTTTACATTGCAATAGGCTATTCCATGAACAATTCTTTACACATTCATTATGTGTATGTCTTCCAAGAATTCTCACTGATTTAAGAAACCAGCAACTCACAGACGCCGACTTTCAGGACCATTCTTAACAGGAAGGAAAATGATTTAGTGTGTGAAAAGATTGTCTTTCTTAAGGAAGAGTGTGGATTTGTTTAATCTTGAATTGCTAATTATGAATTAAGGCTCTCTGGGAACAAAACACGCTATAAAGTTATGAAATGGGTGAAGAAAAATAAAACAGAATGTCAGATGAGGTGGCCAACCTGCAGCCATGAATATTTAAGCTGTGTTTCTTTATGCTTGTCTTATAAGTACCATGGCAGTGTCTCAACTTGTAGGTCACGACCCTTTTACGGTGTTGAGCAACCATTTCACAGGGGTCACACATCAGATATCCTGTATATCACACACTAATGTTACAATTTGTATCAGTAGCAAAATTTCAGTTATGAAGTAGCAAAAAAAATTACTCTTATGGCTGGGTGTCATAAAAACACGAGGAACTGTATTAAAGGGTTGCAGCATTAGGAAGGTTAAGAGCTTCTGTATTATAGGATCTCATACATCGATAAAGTCATTAGTGTTTTGTAAGCCCCAATATCTACAAGTCAAACTTTCATGGTTATATAAAACAAACAAAACAAAACATTTTCTCTATGTAACTTTCTCTAAAACTAAAGCAGAAATAGGTGCATTTGTAATCATGCCTCTGTTGTCCAAATACACAATAATCCTTTTTTAAAATTCCATCCTTTTTGCTTCAAATGAGTTTATCTTGCCCCCTCCTCCTCAATGTTTATCACTTCTTTGGCTGGAAGAGACTTATGTTCCTACAAGCTGGGATTGTTCTGCAGGATACTCAGTCAACAATGATTACTTTGTATCTCTTCCTTTTTTATTTACTTATAAAACATTTTCTCTTTCCAAGAAGTCTTTCACCTTCCAATGATGCAGAGAAATGTCTTTTGTTCTTTCCAGTGAGTGAAATTCGTTGTCAGGGATTTTCTGGGGCACACTTTCACCCTCTTGATAATGATTTTCTAAGTTTCGATATGGTTACTCTAGGACTTGATCGTTCTTGGAATCTCCTGAACCTTAACATTCTGTTTTCAGGTTCTGTCTTTGCTGTCAAGAGATTTCCCTTAAGACAATATGTGCAACTGACAATCCTCATCATTCACGTTTTAGAGTTCAAGGGCTTAAGATCATATGGTCATGTAAGGTTGGTTCCTGGTGAGCCTTCTCTTCCTGCTTTTAGAACAAAGTCCTCTTACGTTGCTATAACATGAACCGTTTTCTGTTCACAGATGGGAGAGGCTCCTGAAGCTTTCTTCTTACAAGTACACCAGTCCATTCCATAAAAAAACTGCATGCATGTGATTTCACTTCACGACTTTGCCAAATACAGTGAGGGTCAGAGCAACAGTGTATGCATATTTTGTCAGGGACACAATTCTGTCTGTAGCGGTGAAGAACTCAGAGCCACAATTAGCATTTAATTATCTGGAGGGTGTCTTCTAAATAAAAATAAATTGATTATAATTTGTAAGTGAAAGTTCGACTTGTTACAAAATTTCAGCTTTGCTTTTCTTGTCATTCAGCACTAAAATCTCTGGTGATTCTCCTTGTACACGGCACTTTGAAATGATGAGAAACTGACAGTTCAGATTTTTTAGCTGAAAATATATGTTTTAATTTGTAAAAATTTGTTTATCTTAATTTTATGTGTGTGGCTATTTGACTGCATGAATGTATGTATACCGTGTGTGTGCCTGGTGCGGGCAGAGGCCAGAGAAAAGTATACAAGATACCCTGGAACTCAAGTTGTGAAACATCACATGGGTGCTAGGAACAGAACCAGGGTTCTCTTCAAGAGCAGTCTGTGCTCTTAACCACAGAGCCATCTTTCCAGCCCCTCTGCTTTCACTTTTAATCTTTAAAAAGTTGTTTTTGCAATAAAACCTTTTAATTTATGAGAATTATATACTACTGCAAAGCATATAATAGAGCATGTTCCTCTATTCCCATGACTCAGTTTCCCTTAATGTGATGCTCTGCTTAGTTACAGTGTATTGGCAGAAGAGAAAGCTGACATTTTCCCACAAAATTCATCAGTGTTCCTTAACTTCTTAGCCACTTCGCACGCACTCGCTTGCATGTCTTTTGGTCTATGCCATTGTGTCGCATGGTGTGTATGGCCGCAATCGTGATGTGATGTGTGTACGACTGCTGTCCATCAGCACAGGGGAAACTGAATAGCTCAGCACAAAGAATCTTTATGACACTCCTTAGCAACAGTACCCCAGCCCCAGCAATGACGGTCTTCTGTTACTGATTCTGAATGCTTACAATTTTATCGTTGCGAGATTCTTATGAAAACAACCACAAAGCATTACCCTTTCCCTCATTGTTCTTCTCACTGTATGTTCTTCGAGATCTGTGAGCCATTGTGCAGACAGTTCATGAGTGCAGGCAGATTGCTGAATAGTATGTTACAATATGATCCCCTTCTCCCTGCTGTGACAGACTATCTGATGACAGCAACCTCAGGAAGGAAGAGCTGACTCTGGCTCAGAGTGGGAGAATAGAGTCCATTGTGGCAGAAAAGCCACAGCATAGAACCCTCAGCAGGTGGTTGCGCTACGTCTGCAATCAGGAAACAGACATGGGTGATGGTGTCGGTGATGGCTCTGTTGTACTCATTCTGTGACCACAGCCAATGGAATGATGCTGCCTGTGTTCCAGGTGGGTTTTCCCATCTCAGTTAAGCCTCTCTAAAATCTCTCTCTCTCTCTCTCTCTCTCTCTCTCTCTCTCTCTCTCTCTCTCTCTCTCTCTCTCTCTCTCACACACACACACACACACACACACACACACACACACACACAAGGATATCTGTCTCTGAGGTGAGTCTACTCTCCCACAAAACAGACAATCAAGAGCAACTGTTGCTTTGGGTGTAGGTTCGCCACATTCCGCTTAAGCCATTCCACTCTGTGGAGGATACCCTTGTCCTTCTCAAGGTTTTGGCTACTGTAAAGATTCGGTCACCAAGAAAACAAGATCCTCTCACTCAATCTGAACCAAGCTCATATGAGCTCATGAAGACCTAAACAGCATGTAAAGGGCCTGCACAGGTCTGCACCAGGTCCTTTACACTTGCGGCTTCCAGTTCAGTATGTTTATGGGACTCCTGAGTGTGTGAACGAGCGGCTGTCTGAGTCTTGTGCCTTCTCAAGACTGCTTTTCCTTCTGTTCATTTGTATTGTCCAACTTCAATGATAGTTTTTGTTCTATCTTATTATATTTTATTTTGTTCTGTTTTTTAAATGATTAACAAATAATGTGCTCCATAGGATTTTGTGTGTGTGTGTGTGTGTGTGTGTGTGTGTGCCTTTCTTTGGTTAAAGTTTGATGGGTTTTGTTTGTTTGGTTTTGTTCATTTGGTTTTGTTTTGTTTTTCTCTTGTTGGGTGATGGTGTATTTTGTTTTCTAGGTTTTGGGCATTTGAAGTTGGATGGGATTTGGGGTTATTTTTTGAGAAATAACTTAAAATTGGGTGGGTAGGGAGGAGGGGAGGTTCTGAATGAACTTGGAATGGGGAAGAATATGGATAAAATACATTTAACATTAAAATTTAAGTATTAAAAAGCCAAAATTTTCACTCTTTTTAATTAATTTTATTGAGCTATACATTTTTCTTCACTCCCCTTCCTCCCTGTCTACTCCCCTTCAACCCTCTCCCATGGTCCCCATGCTCCAAGTTTACTCAGGAGATCTTTTCTTTTTCTACTTCCCTTGTAGATTAGATCTATGTATGTCTCCCTTAGGGGGTCATTATTGTTGTCTAAATTTCTGGGATTATAAGTTGTAGGCTTTTTTTTCTTTATGTCTAAAAGCCACTTATAATAGAAAACACTATCCTGAGTGAGGTAAGCCAGACCCCAAAAGAGGAACATGGGATGTACTCACTCATATTTGGTTTCTAGCCATAAATAAAGGACATTGAGCCTATAATTCGTGATCTTAGAGAAGCTAAATAAGAAGGGGAACCCAAAGAAAAACATAGAGGCATCCTCCTGAATATTAACCTTCATCAGGTGATGAAAGGAGACAGAGACAGAGACCCACATTGGAGCACCGGACTGAAATCTCAAGGTCCAAATCAGGAGAAGAAGGAGAGAGAGCACGAGCAAGGAACTCAGGACCGCGAGGGGTGCACCCATACACTGAGACAATGGGGATGTTCTATCAGGAACTCACCAAGGCCAGCTGGCCTGGGTCTGAAAAAGCC
>NW_026067907.1:2579760-2639485 GCF_014885135.2 Alexandromys fortis
GGGAGGCGGCGGTGGGGAAGAGACAGAAATCTTTAATAAATAAATAAAAAAAATTTAAAAAAAGCCACTTATGAGTGAGTACAAAAGATATTTGTTTTTCTGGGTCTGGGTTACCTCACTCAATATTATGTTTTCTAGATCCATTCATCTGTCTGCAAATTTCAAGATGTAATTATTTTTTCAGGCTGTGTGGTATTCTGTTGTGTAAATGTACCACATTTTCCTTATCCATTCTTCAGTTGAGGGGCATTTAGGTTGTTTCCAGGTTCTGGCTATGATAAACAATGCTACTATGAACATAGCTGAGCACATGTCCTTGTGGTACAATTGAGCATACTTTGGATATATATTCAAAAGTGGTATTGCTGGGCCTTGAGGGAGGTTGTTCCCTAATTTTCTGAGAAATTGCCACACTGACATCCAAAGGGGCTGTACCAGCTTACATTTCCATCAGCAATACAGGAATTTTCCCTTTTCCCCACAACCTCTCCAGCATAAGTTGTCATCAGTGTTTTTGATCTTGGCCATTCTTACAGGTGTAAGATGGAATCTCAGAGTTGTTTTGATTTTCATTTCTCTGATGGCTAAGGATGTTGACCATTTCCTTAAGTGTCTTTCAGCCATTTTAGAATTTTTTGTTGAGGTCTGTACTCCATTTTTTAATTGGATTTATTTGTTCTTTTTATGACCAATTTTTTGAGTTCTTTGTATACTTTGAAGATCAGCCCTCTGTCTGATATGGGGTTGGTGAAGATTTTTTTCCCATTCTGTAGGCTGCTGAAAAGGAAAAATAAATTAAAACCTCCCAATGTATCTGCAGAAATAAATTCTATATAAGACCTCTACATAGAAAGAGAAAATAAAACAGGAAGAACTTCTGTTCCATCTGTGATAGACTGACTGATATGTCTTTCCAACTCGATACACAGATTGTTAGAAACAATATAGGAAATAAGTATTGGTCAATAGGCTAAGGTGATTTATTATCCTGCCAAACAGAAACTGGTAAGAGAGAATGCTGATGAGAGACAAATATCAGTCAAGACGGGGTTATGACAAAGTCTGGTGTTTGTCTCTTAGACATTTCCCAAATGACTCCTATGATAAAGGCTTGGATACCAGCTTTTTGGAAGTTTAGCAGAAACTTTAAGAGTTGGGACCCTCAAGGTGCAGAGAATAAGCCTGCAGGATGTTCACCCCTAAATGGAACATATGTTCTGTCCCTCCTCCTGACGGAGTTGCTATGGAAGAGGGGGCAGAAACAAAGTAAAAACCAGACACTACAAGGAAACTCTCTTCCACTTATTACTTCTAATACTTCAAGGACATTTTCTTAAATGTCATTTACTGGCAATTCACTTACAGTAAAATTTCAGCTCCTCTTTTTTTTTCACTAATACACTCTTGTACCAAGAAAATATTTGTCTACCAATAAATATTTATTGTGAGGAGTAAATGAGCTAACTCCTCTTCGGAAAGAATTTCTGTTAATGTTTTTGTATAATAATTTGTGTGAAACAAATTTTCAGTGTTCTTGGAGAAATGCCCCAAAAGTCATAATTGCTGAACAGGATCATAGCAAACATTCAACTTTTCAAACAGTTGCCACTGTCTTGAATGGACAAAATGCATGTAATATATGAATATTTTATATCCCCATATCCCTTCACGTAATAGCTACTGTAATTCTAGTTTGAATAGCAACTAGGACTTAATTGCCTTTGCTCCATGGTTGAGCTCTCTCTTTCTGGATCTTAACTGCTTTTATAATGTAGCCAGTGCCTGAATTTGTCTTGGTTCACTTTGTTTCCTGAACGTGGAAATTCATGTATATTATGCATTCTGCAAACGTGTCAGCCATTCATATTTCCCACTCTCATCTTCAGTCTGTCCTATGTGTGCCGGGGCATTTGCTTTTCCTCCCACCTGTGCTGCTAGTCCGTTGGAGAGTTCTCAGTACTTGGTACTTACTTTGCCTTCCCCACCCCCGAGGAAATAAAACCATCTACCTTTTTGTGTGCTAATAGAGAAATGCATAATTTAAGACATCGAATTCTCTATGGACTGCTTGTCACAATGTTTAATGTTAAAGGTCCAAGAAGTCTAAAGCCAGCTCCTGAAACAGGCGAACATGCAAAACAGAAGTGATTCCTCATTAGATGAAAGAGGAAATGGTCAGGAAGCTAAGGGTGAGGGCAAAGTTTGGTGCCAGAACGTAAACAATGCATCCCCAGAGTGGAGCTGACCAGAGGCAATGCTTGCCCATGACTCATAGCTTCCTATGAAGCTTCCAGTGAAGGCGCTGGATTCATTTTCATTTTCTTTTCTTGTTCACCTCTAACATTCTGAGGCTAGGAATTTTCAATTCCATGTTAATTGAAAATCTTTGGCCATTAACACTTCATTTTGCCCAAATGTTTCCACAGTTTACTTCCTTAACATATTTCCTTTTTAAACCTGAATTTGTGTTGTGTTAGAGAATTACTTCCTAAATCCAATTTAATAAATAAGGGGTCATTTGAATGGTATCTGATACTATGTATATGTGTCTTGAGGTAGTTATCAAACAGTCATATAAGGACTTTCATAAAGGGCTGAAAGCTTAATTGAATATCAGTAAATTTATATTATTTATGAACAAATTGTAAGAATACATTTTTATTTGTTTTTGGTTTTGTTTTGTTGTTGTTTGTTTTGTCTTTTTTTTCTTTTTTTTTTTTTTTTTTTTTTTTTTTTTTTTTGTTTTTTTTACTTCTGTTGAGGGCTCTGCAGGGGTGAGAGGAGAATACAGGGGCACTGGGGGGTGAGCAGAATTGGGGTACATGATGTGAGCATGCATACAAATTAAATAGACTTTGAAAGATTGGCAGCAATTTCTTTCAAGTTATGCACAATACAAATTAATAGAGTTGGGCTGGAGAGATGGCTTGCATGAGAGATGGCTAGGCTCCAGCTGAAAATACGAATTGACTGTGCTACCATGTAAGCAGACTGATAAAGGTCTCTGAAGAGGGTTTCTGAGGAGAGTTCAGAGACCAAAGCCATAGGTAAGGGTTCTGCGGAGAGGTCAGGCACATGAGTCAGAGTGAAGACCACTTCCTGTTGGCCTCAGAGGAAGTGAGAAGGTTCCACATCAGGGGCTCGAGGCAAGGCTGTTTCTGATTCCTGGGTGACACAGGCAGCGGGACCTCTATGAAAGGAAGGTGTCCTCTCTTAGGATGCGGGCAAGGGAGGAAGAGGGACACATTATATAGGTGAGGCGGATGTTTCACAACCAGAGTCTTTTGATGTCCACAGAGTCTGTTTATGGCTCCTACACAGGCTGTCTGTTGGGTGTCTATCTTTCTGTGTAACAGCAGGCATCCCAGAATCAATGGCAAGGATGGAGGGCCAAGGAAGGAGGAAAGATGAGCAGCATTTGGTCTGCGGTACTAACAGTGACTGTGTGAAAGCATCTCCACCATTTCCAGGCTTGAACTTCTGAATCTGACTCCGTTAGGAAAACATTCAGAAGTAAACTGTGCAAGAAAACAGGCTTGCAAACACACACGTTCCTAGTGCCACAACAACGCAGATAGGCCCTTCCTTGGCAACAGCTTTATTTAAGCACTTCTAGGATATCAAAACGGCATTTGTAAAGGGACAGTTCTTTCTGCTTCTACCTGCAAGTGCTTCATTCAACAGCAAGGTGGAAAGTGTACAGGAAAATTACTTACTTATTGCACCATGATCTGAAAGTTAAAATGGGAACAGAAGCAATCAGTGAATACACATTCATGGAAGTGGAAAAATATTACCATAAAGCATGTGGTGGTCTTCTGTCAACTCAGGCTACAGAGAACAGCCAAGAGGAAGACAAATTTCAGTGGCTTGAAAACTGAAGTCTCCAATAATTTGTCATTTTAATTCATGAAAATTTTCACTGAGATGTTTGATTTATGAAGACATTTCACATTTAAGTTGTGTTAATAATTTAACATTTCTTATGGAAAATAAAAGTCAAGTTATGAATGACATTTTAAATTTCATCATAATGCAATAAATTTGTGGAAAAATCAATTCTGAGGCCAGATGTAGGGAGACTTTGCAAACAAATATCTGTGCTATTAAAATGAAATTGGGATAACAAACTTTGTAATCCATTTGGAAAGAGATTGGAAGCTCTTGGGAACAAACATATCTGACGGGTAACAAATGGAATATGAATCTGTGGCTATTGAATAACCCGGATATAAAATGTTACACTGTGGAAAATGACTCTGAAATAGAATTTAGAACTTAGAAATAAATCTACACACTTATGACCTATTGGTTTTCAATAAAAATGCTGAGAACACACAAAGGGGAAAGGACAAACTCTTCCCTAAATAATGTTGAGAAAGTGGGGTGTTAGCCTGTAAAAGAAAAAATTACTTTCTTACTTCCAACCCTGATGTGTTAACTTGACTGAAATAAAGAACACCTCAATGTCTAGTATAACATGATCCTTGAGTGTGTATGTGAAAGTATTGCTAGAAAATATGAACATAGGAATTGGATATTAATTTTGAATCAAGTGAACAAATTCTCCTAGGAAATACTCTTAAATATATCTAACATCTATATCTGTGACATATAGTTTTATTTAATGTATATTGCTGCTTCTGTATATACCAATCATTCACATCTATCTATCTATCTATCTATCTATCTATCTATCTATCTATCTATCTATCTAGTATCTATCATCTAGCTATCCATCCACATCCATTAATCCATCCATTCATTTATCTATTGATTGACCCAACCATCCATCCATCACCCACCTACCCACCTACTACCTACCTACCTATATATTCTATCATTAGCCAATAGAAAGGTATATTTTGGGCCAATCTTCCATAATTATAGTAAAAGAGGGGTTGTCCTTTAATTACGAGCAACCTTCAAATTTTCTTCTCTGTTTCAAATAAAGCTCTCTCCTCCTTAGACTCATGAAGTAGCCTCTACCAGCCCCTTTGAAGGGTATCTGACTCTACCATATATTGACTGGCCTCAGCTACTCTTCAGAACTTTGCCAATTTTTACATGTTTTCTATCATTTTATTTGAAATGTTTTCTTGTGTTCTGTTTAGTTACTTGTTGAAGTAAATGTTTTAAAAAATCCTATCTCTGTGTATGTGAATGAAATGAGGACGTAACCATTTCAAGGTGTGGTTGAGGAGAAGGTTTTTAATTGTAGATATAATTTAGAGTACAGCCAGAGCCTTCTAGGAGAGTCCAAAACAGGGAGAGAAAGAGATAGACTGAGCTCGGCCAGCAGACTGAACTTCCTTGAGAGGAGGGAGGGGAAGAATGAGAGAGTTATAAAGGAAGTGTGGGAAAGGAGGGGGCCATGTGCATCAAGAGAACCAAGAGAAGAGCCAAGAGAGCACTTGACTGAAATAGTGGGGTTATATAGGAATGAGAAACTGAGGGAAGGGAAGGAAAACCTCTGGGTTGAAGGGATGTTTAGGGTAGGAGACAGGTGAGAAGAGCTGAGAGGAGCCACAGGCACTGAGTGAGCCTAGAGGCCTGTGTGTGCCTTAGATGCTAATAGGCACCACAGTCAGCCATTTGTTCCATAATTTGCTGCCCTTCCAAAGTGTGGGTGTTCACTTCCCAGAACCTACATCAGGCAACTCAGTAATTTTTTTTCTCTTAGGGATAAGTTTTGTAGAGATGAATCTAAAAACTTTTCACCAATTTTAAAGGCACCTGGATTTAGTTTTGTGTTGTCTTCTGGAAGATTCACTGCTTTAATTTTCCAATTAGCTCTACTTCATTTTGAGTGAATTTTTGTGACAGGTGTAACCTCAGTGTCTAGATTTGTTTTGTTTATTATGTAAATCCAATTGTTCTAAAACATCGTATTAATCAGAAACTCGAGAATTAGATTTAAAAGATAAGAGAAAAACCATTTTTACCCAAAGGCTGGGACATGGGTGTTTATAAATAGAATGCCTTGTATTGCAAACACTGAAGATATGTATCTACGGACTGGTGAATGAAAAAAATGACATGTACGTCTGTATGGTAGCATGCTAGCAACATAATGAACCACTGAGTCATCTTTCAACACATATGAGCATAAATAACCCATCAGAAGAAAACATGCCAAACACAACCTAGAATGTACATGCTCAACACAACCCAAAATGTATTTGCTCTGGCTCACAGATGAAATTTACAGAAAAGTTAACATTCTAGAAACAGAAGCAGTTGCCTGAATGCTGGAGAATATAGGTATATACAGAGATTCACTGAAAATCATCACAATTTGAGGTAGGATAGAACTGTTTCAAGGTGGAGAAACAGTTTCCTGATGTGGAATTCCCCTCTGTGTGCTGTGAATATGTTTTATTACCATTGATTAATTAAGAAGCTGTTTTGGTCAATGGCTTAGCAGAGTAAAGCCAGGTAGAAAATCAGAAGAGAGAGAGAGAGAGAGAGAGAGAGAGAGAGAGAGAGAGAGAGAGAATAGGCAGAGTCAAGGGAGATACCTTGTAGTTGCCAAAGGAGAATTGCATTGACAATTCTTCTTTAAGTAGGATCCTTTTTTCTGTGTTTCTGTTTATCAATGCCTATTTGTAAATGTGTTGATTTTTTTAATTACGGCTATTATATTAGAAAGCTCTACACTAATAACTTACTTTTTTAAAAAAACAGGCTTAAAGTTCTGTTTCTACAACAAAAGCTTTGGCCACAAGAACCACATGCCTATCTGCAGTCATTACTTTTGCTACGTCTTTGTTTGGGGAATGCACAGCCTGATGTGGAACAAAGTGCTCAAGTTATTTGCTTTGAAAGACTTGATTGCACTGTTGCTTCCTTAATCTTTGTTAAGGTCTCTGTTCAGTAGCTGTAAGTATACAGCTGTGCTAATTCTAAATTACTCTTTGGCACAGTGCCAGCAAGCCAACTGGGTCTCTTGAATGGAACAGCATGTTCCAAACTTGTTTCTACAAATCTCCTAATTTACTTTGGTATGAATTATGTCTTCAGTAATTCGAATCTCAATCAAGTAGGAACTGTTTTATTGAATTTGAACACTAGGAGTTGGATTCAGTTGCAATAGACTCTAAAACTATTAATTTAAGTACTAAGAATTCCTTACGGTAGATACTAATTTTCTATAGTTTAATGTACTTGATGTTGAACTCAGCTGTTAATGTTTACATTTTAAATCTAATTTTCATATATTACATTCTACAGTAAAATAAGAAAAAAAGAATAAATATTCAAAAAACAAGGGGAGCTTTACTGACATCTTTTTGTTTTGCTTTGTTTTTAATTGTTTGAAATAGGATTTCTCTGTAGCTTTGGGGGTCTGTCCTGGAACTAGCTCTTATAGACCAGGCCAGCCTTGAACTCACAGAGATTCACCTGCCTCTACCCCCAAGTGCTGGGATTAAAGGTTTGTGCCACCCCTGCTCGGCTTTACTGATATTCTTAAACATCATAAAATTCACATTTGAAAAAACTCAGTGTCAGGTGTATATTAAGGAACAAATAGTCACATGATGGGTATATCAGCTTGCTGTCATTCTTGAAGCATTTAATAAGTAGATAAGTGAATTGAGACCCATGTTCTTTACTATAAAGGGTGAGATCTGTGAACACTACAGGATGTTTGTTTTCAGTGAGGCACACAGATCAAAAAGCAAAACAAAACAAAAGCCAAACAAACAAACAAAAACCTGAACTGAGTCCTTTCTTTGTTGTCTGGAAAATCTAACAAAGAGTTGAGAGGGAGGCCAGCAGCCTGCACTGGAACATGGAGTGAGTAACAGATCTTTGGAATTGGCCTTTTTTTTGATTAGCGAACCTGAAAAGGAGATATGCTATTTAAAAAAATTGGCTGTCCTAAAATCATTTATAACTTAGTGACAATTGTTTGCTGAGCTATTGGAGATCAGAATCATATCTAGGGGGTCTTTTATGTATTAAAGTAAATCATAGTTAGAGAAACCCAGAAAAGGTAGAGTCATATAAGGTAATAAGTAAAAAAAAAAATAAATAAAAAAGAAGGAAGGAAGGAAAAGAAAAGAACTCAAAGGAAGAGGAAATATCTACTGTATTGGACACGGCTGAGAGCCAAGCACAGTGGCTTACATCATAATCCCACCATCAGGGAAAGAGATGCAAGAGAAATACCTTGATCTGAAGGCCAGCCTGCCATACACAGTAAATTCTAGGTCATCCTTGGCCATAGATTGAGACTTTGTCTTATACACACACACACACACACACACACACACACACACACACACACACTGGCAAGATGCTCTCTTGATGGATAAAGCAAGCATTCAATACTTTATTGGAATAATGAAACAACCCAATTTATAGAGGACTATTTTTAATTGTCTAGGCAGGAAGACATGTAGATAAATGGGTTAAATATAAAGGGGTTGTAGTATAAATAAAATATCTCTAAAAATCCTATTGGCATTATAGCATGCAAATACACTGGCATATGGATATTTTATTGAGATTGAAACATTTCTACCAAGAGGGGAAGGGAAAGTCCATAAGAAAACTCATAAGAACATTATAAGAGTTCACAAAGGGTCAAGGACATGGCTCAATGGTAAAGTAGTTATTGAACAAGCATGGGGGCCCAGAATTCTGATCTCCAGCACTCATGGGAAACATGATGTGGTAGTGAGCCTCTGGAATTCTAGAATTCATGCAGTGAGTTGGAAGAGTAAGATAGAAGAATCCCTAGGAAATTTCACCTAGATCCATAGTGGCAGACAAAAGATCCTGTTCCAAGCAGGGTGGAAGACAAAGAACCAACACCTGGAGGTGCCTTCTGACCTCCACATGTGTGCTTTGGTATGTTCATGCTCACACTCATATACATGGGCATATTCATGCACACACACATACATAGACAATTAGAATAAAATGAACTCACAAGGAACTTGTACAAGACTCTCAAGTCCCTGTCCTGCAGTTGTATAAACAGCTAACAATTGCTAAATGGAAGAAAGACTCTTTGGTAAGCCTGCAACTGTTGCTTGAGAAATTCTAGTGATGCAGATTTGGAGTCATGACTCACACTGGTGTGAGGTTGGGAGTGATGCATGCTTCTACATGTAAACTATCACCTTGCTATGTAAATAAAGTTATTGTTTATTAAGCTAGACTTGGGTGGGATCATTTTTTTTTCTGTTTCTGGTACCCTACCTGTATTGAGTAGACATTTATTCATATCTTTTCAGGAACAATAAAATAAAATCATTCCCTGATCATAGTTCAACAAGATCAAAGGTAAGCTTGGGAGAAACAGATGCATGGGGCATAGTAGGAGAGATAAGAACTGTTTGAACATAGAGCAGCCATGGAAGAATTCCCGTGTGTCTTCTTTCCTCTGGAATGAGGATGTGGCACATCTCAACCACCAACCTCTCCTGAAACAAAATCTAGGAAATCTTAAACATTATGGATTAAATCAGTTATGTAATTTTATGAGTCATTATGGACACCTGGTTGTTGATAGCTGAAGTCTTCAGGAATATAAGAGATTAGAAGATAAAACAAGCAAGTCCGACATTACTGACAAAAGTAGACATGAAGAAGTGGCCTTTGATTCCTAGTTCCAGGCTGGACAAGACTGTGTTTACATGGAAGTGGGAAAAAGAATTAGTTCATCAGAGTCCTTGGGATTTGTGTGTGACTTTACTGTTCCTGAACTCCAAGGTAGAATGTTATCTTCATGAGGGAGGAGATGTTCTGAAAGAACTGGATGACATGGTTAGGATTAGACTTAGAATAGAATCAGCTTCCTGGAGGAGATGGAAAAAAAAAGAAAGAAGACCATTAGCCTTCTCTAAGTCACTGAAAAGCAAATGTGGGGTATGTGTTGGACTAGAGTTGTTAGTGGCTAAAATTGATGAAAAAATCCAATACAATGCTTCTGAGTCATTATCCACTGTAGTTTGAGTTTTGTAGAAGCTTCTTCTGGCTTCTTTAAGGAATGCTTCACCTATGCATCTGTATGTTCTCCAGATAAACTCATTAGTACATCTATCTTAGCTTGGATTGAATCATTTCTTTGGACTATTCTTGGTGCCCTATTTGTGGGGAATAGATATTTGTTCATATTACTCCAAAGTCAGGTATGGCATACGATGTAGGGATGTTACATTACAGAGGAGAGAAGGATGGTGTAGGAGAAAGATGAAATGATTAACAGTGACCATGCTCATTTGGAGCACAATTATTTTTAAAGTTATTATGAATTAAAATAAATTTTAATCGTGACCAAATTGACCCACTATTTCTCTCACTCTCACTAAATATGATGTTTTATGAGATTCCAAAGATTCAACAAGAAAATTCATAGAACTGATAAACACAGTTAGCAAAGTAGAAAACAAATTTAACATGCAAAAATCAATAGTTTTCCTATCAACAAAATAAATAAGGTAAGATGAATTCTAAATGTAATCCCATTCACAACAGCTTCAAAAATCACATTAAATACCTATGAATGAATAGACTCAGGAAGAAGAAGTCTCCTGTGATGAAAGAATTTGAAAAAGAGAAGAAAAACTGAAGAGACCAGAAGATAAAAAGACCTGCCGTGTTCAAAGATGATCAGAATTAGTATCATGAAAAAGGCTATAGCACAACTGTGATCTAATGTTCCAATTCATGTCCTGTCAAACATCCCGGGACATTCTTCACAGAAATAAAATCATCCTAAACTTCATAGGGAAGCACAAAAGGAACAATACTGGAGGTATCACAATAACTGATTTCCAATTATAGCATAGAGACATAGGAACAAAAATAGCATGGTACTGGCACAAAAACAGCCCCCATAGAACAGCGGAGAAAATTGGAACTAGAAACAAACCCACAGTATATCTATTTGATTTCTTTCAAGGTATCTCATTGTCTAAATAAATAATAGGAATATAGCCTCTTCAAGAAATGCCGGTGAGAGAACTTCATTTCCACATGTGGAAGAAGGAGATCAAGTCTCTCTCAGTTGTCAACCACACCCTTCATTTCCTGTAACCTCCCTTTTCTGATCTACAGCACTACCACCGTCATACAGATCACAATTTTTGATGTATGTATTTGTTATTGATGCCTGTGTTTATTATTCAAAAACACTCCAAAGCAAATATTTTGATTTATTTTGAACATCAAAATATTTTGAAATAGAATATCTTGTTATTTTAGATTACAGACTTAACCTAAATCTCCTCTCCTTTAATTTACACCCCAAGAGAAAGGTGATTGGTGACAGAAGGTGGATGTGAAAGCAATAGCATCAATATACAGTATTCATGAGGATAAAAATATGTCATGTACAAAACTTTAAATTGAAACCTGATGGAACATTTACTTGAAGTGTTTTGATGTTTCCTTTCCTTATTTAAATACCAGGGAGATTGCTCAGTCACGTTTCAAATTTTTATACTTTTTTTGTGAAATTCCCTTAAACTCAATTTCACAGCCAAGTCAAAGTACCAGCACGAAAACTCTGGCAAAGCGTTTACTTAGAACTTCAGCAAATACAATTGTGTGTGTGTGTGTGTGTGTGTGTGTGTGTGTGTGTGTGTGAATATATTTTATTTTATCAACTCAATCACTTATATTCTTCCTCTGGAGCTTTCAGATGATAAACGGAAAGAAATTTTATTCTAACAAAATAAAAGAAACTGTAAGGACCCTTTGGCAAGCTTGATGACAAATGGTGGCTCTCATTACCAGGAAGCCAAAAAAACAACCAAACAAACAAAAACAAAAAATGAATAAACAGCAGAACCATGAAAATACTCCCCTTCAAACTTCTGTGTCTAATGGGTGTATATAATTACTCCCTCCCACACACACAGAAAGAGAGTGAGAGGAAGAGAGAGAGAGAGAGAGAGAGGCAATTCTATGAATGGAGAGTTGTTGAAGCCTATAACAAAGCTGTTGTTATAGAGATTGTCTCTTTCAACCCCGTTAAAAGCACTTAAATATGACTTTATAAAGATTTTCTTATTCCATATGTTTTCTCCTAGCCCCATTGATTTGATTTTTCCATTTCTACCCCAAAACCTTTTAAGTTTGGGATAATCCCATGTCCCTTTTTGGTTTTGGTTTTATATAATATATATAATATTATATAATATATTATATATATATTGGTTAATGTCTATAAAAGTCATCACCTATCATGTAGAAGTCTTCAATTTTTTCTTCTACATTTTTACCTGGTAGGTTTACTTTTTTAGTAGTAGGTTTTACACTTAGTCTTTGAATGACATTCACACAGCTGTCATCTCAGCATTTGATATACAGTTCTCACAATACTGGTACACTGAAGAGGAGGCTTTTCTACAGTGTCTTCCGACGGCATTTGCATGGATTTGTTTCTCTTCTGGTCGCTCGGTCTGTGTGCCAGTCTTTATGCCATTACCATGCTGTTTTGGTTTAATAGAATCTGTGGTGCATTTTGAAATTAAGTACTATAATGTCAATTTGGTATTTGTCAATTTGAAATTAAGTACTGTGATGTCAATTTGGCATTTGTCAATTTGAAATTAAGTACTGTGATGGCAAATTGCTCATAATTGCATGAGTTAATCATAATCTTTCATGGGTCTGTCTGAATTTTAGGGCTGTTTTTTTTTCTAATCCTGTGAAGAATGCTATTGATATTCTATGGGGAGAGCATCAAACATGTAAACATCTAGTGAAAATACCGGCATGTAGACTGTTTATGGAATTCAAAAATCTTATCGGAAACAAGTAGACAATCAGAATATACTCCCTTTCAGAAGTCATAGAAATTATCAACAAATATATTAAAAATGATCCATATCATATGATGTTTAAATAGTACAGATAAAAAGTATAGTATGATACCATGCTATCTCTGTTAGAATAGCTATCACAGTCATTCTGGTGAGGATTGGGAGTGAGTGGGACTCCTGTACACTGTCAGTGGGGATGTGAACTAACACTATCATTATGTGAAGCAGCATGGGGTTCCTCAAGGAACTAAAACACAGTTCTACCCTATGATCCAGAAAACCCACCTTTGAGTTTACACCCTCCCAAATGAAAATAGAACAAGAAATATATCCATGCCCTGTCTGTTCATGCTGACAGTGTTATTTTCCAAAGTTCAGACATGAGATAAACCTAGGTGCCCTTGACAGACAAAAAATAAGGAAAATATTATATATGTGTAATATTATATATATATATATAATTTAGTCATTAAGAATAATGAGAGCAACCAAGAAAAATGGTAAGAAGTGACCTCCTATGCCACTGCATTCAAGTATACTTCTCACTTTCTCTTCTATAAGATTCAGTGTGGCTGGCTTTCTGTTGAGGTCTTTGATCCATTTGTACTTGAGTTTTGTGCATGGTGATAGATACGGATCTATTTAATTCTTCTACATGTTAATATCGAGTTATGCCAGCACCATTTGTTGAATATGCTTTTTTCCATTTTATATTTTTTGCTTCTTTGTAAAAAATCAGGTGTTTGTGGATTAATATTTGTGTCTTCATTTCAGTTCCATTGGTCCTCCTGTCTGTTCTTATGCCAATACCAGGCTGTTTTTAGTACTGTAGCTCTGTAGTAGAATATGAAGTCAGAGATTGTGATGCCTCCAGAAGTTCCTTTATTGTACAGGATTGTTTTGGCTATCCTGTGTTTTTTGCTTTTCCATATGAAGTTGAGTAATGTTCTTTCAAGGTCTGGGAAGAAAGAATGGCTGGGATCAAAACCACTGATAAGAACTTATGCTGGAAAGGATGTGGGGTAAAGGGAATACTCCTGCAGTGCTTGTGGGAGTGAAAACTGGTACAGCCCCTTTGGATATCAGTATGGAGAGTTCTCAAAAAATTAGGAAACAACCTTCCTCAATATCCAGCAATACCACTTTTGGGTATATACCCAAAGGATGCTCAATCATGTCACAAGGTCATGTGCTTGACTATGTTCATAGCTGCATTGTTTTTCATGGCCAGAACCTGAAAACAACTTAAATGCTCGTCAACGAAAGAATGGATAAGGAAAATGTGGTACATTTACACAGTGAAATACTATGCAGCAGAAAAAAAATAATGACATATTGAAATTTGCAGGCAAGCAGATGGATCTAGACAACATCATATTGAGTGAGGTAACCCAGACCCAGAAAAACAAATCTAATATGTACTCACTCATAAGTGGCTTTTAGACATAAAGCAAAGAAAACCAGCCTATAATTCACAATCCCAGAGAACCTAGACAACAATGTGGACCCTGAGAGAGACATACATGGATCTAATATACAAGGAAAGTAGAAAAAGACAAAATCCCCTAAGTAAATTGGGAACTTGGGGACCATGGGAGAGAGTTGAAGGCTGGGGGAGTGGTGTGGGGGGACCAGAGAAAAAAGTATAGTTCAATAAAATCAATAAAAAATGAAAAATAAGCCGGGCAGTGATGGCAGACGCCTTTAATCCCAGCACTTGGGAGGCAGAGGCAGGCGGATCTCTGTGAGTTTGAGACCAGCCTGGTCTACAAGAGCTAGTTCCAAAACAGGCTCCAAAACCACAGAGAAACCCTGTCTCGAAAAACCAAAAAATAAAATAAAATAAAAAAAAATTCAATACCCATTTCTCTAGAGCAAAATACTAAAAGAAAATAGTGTAACTTATTATCAAATTAATCCAGATGGATAGCTCTATTCTTCTACTATTCAATTTCAATAGACTCAATATATCAATTTTATGATGGCTGATAATGATTATCCAATTGACAGAATCTAGAATCTAAACATCTTTGGGGGCATCTGTGAAGGCTTTCTTAGATCATGTTAATTGAGGTGCTAATTCTCATCCTGAACATTGTCTTGGCTGGGATTCTGTGTAGAACAAATTTAAGAAAGAAAGCAGAGTGCTTACATTTAGCTCTCTGTTTTTTTGACTATGGATACAGTGTATCCAGAAGCCTCAAGGAACCAGTACTAGGAAAGAAAGAACCCTTGGGCTGGGCCAGAAATAAATGTTTCCTTCCCTAAATTGCTTTTGTTAGGTATTTTGTCAGGCTAGTTAAAAAGTAACGAAAACAGACTTGTAGTACAAGGTATAAAGATTGTTTAATTCAGAGGGGCAGCTCCTGTGTCGTCCTACAGATATTTGTACTGCCAGCCAAGGAAAAGATGTGAACCTAAGGGATGTTCAGGACATTAACTATCTTGGAGAACTGCACTTAGACTAAGCTAACTCCATGGTGGACCAACAACCAATTTTGAAATTACACCTTTCAAAAAAAAAATCAGGATTGCTTTGTATTTGTTGAGGAAAAAGAAAATATGAGCAGGGATCTTATGAAAGAGCTGTAGTTTTACTACCCACAAAGAGACGCTTCAAACTATTAAAGTATTGAGGAGAAAAAGCATGACTTTCATGCTACAGTTTTGCCCCTTACTGAATATGGAATATGCTATTATGAATATGATACCGAAATGGAATTTCTAAAGACAAACAACCACGACACTTCAAAGTGAAGATAATTTGAGAAAACACAGTCCTTTAGAAAGAGTGACCTTACAATCAAATGGCAGGCTTCTGCCTCCATATACATTGCCCTATTCATTAAATCACTGAAGCCTGGTGCATCATAAAGATGAAAGCCACTTCTCTTTTCATTACCAATAACCTCCTGTTGAGTATTTGCAAACTTTTATTTCCATCAACTCATTTGTTCTTTTCAAATTAAATTACCCTCTTTACGTGAGCGAGATGAAAAGTGGGTTTTATTAAAATTAATGCTCTTCCTCACCTTTCTAATGTGAACTGCAATACTTTCTTCCAGTTTTAAATATTTTCCGATAATGATCTGTCTCAATCTCACACGCATTACACAGAATTCTTTTGATTAATATTGAGACGGGGTTTGAAATGGGCCAAATTTGCTCCAATACTTTGGAGAACTGTCTAGAATATATTATTTGTCTTTGGGTGCATTTTGTTGGCATAAGCTATAAATTTTGTTGCACTTTATTTTTATGTATTTATTTTTTTTCGAGACAGGGTTTCTCTGTGGCTTTGGAGCCTGTACTGGAACTAGCTCTGTAGACCAGGCTGGTCTCGAACTCACAGAGATCCGCCTGCCTCTGCCTCCAGAGTGCTGGGATTAAAGGCGTGCGCCACCACCGCCCGGCTCACTTTATGTTTTCTATGAGAGATTTTTATTTAAAATATTCTAGTCAGAAATGTTGCATGGCTTTATGAAATGCCCCTGCTCAGTACAGGAACTCCGTCAGTGACAGCCTCAGGTACCGACTTGGTTCTGATTCCAGGGAACTCTTTAAACCTCACCCTCTATGCTTAGCACAGTAGAGTCGGATCTACGATGCTGTCACATTCAAGTCTGAGATACAAGGTCTGAACTATGAGTCTCCCATTCTCTTCCAACTGTAAACACAAAAGAGTTGTGGGAGCCTGCTTTTTCGATCACAGTACTGATCCAGGTCCTTGGTTAAGCTTGCCAATAGGCGACAGTGCCTTACTAAGGATAGTCTAGTTGTATACACTGTTGGGGCAAACTATTATATTGTAATTTAAACGTTTTCTAGAAAGAATCTTAGTTGACTTGATTTTGGCATTAGGTCAAATAGTGATCACTGGTCAAATTACCATAAAGTATATGAATATTTTATAGCACTTGCAGATAAACATATAGGCAGACAAAGTCTGTCTGTCTCTCTCACGTACACACATACACACAAGCACACAGCAGTTCTGTTTTTCTGCTTTTAGGGTCATGCTATATGCAGATGCTAGGAGCTGGCTGGATGATTGATCTGCCATCACTTTCACCATTGCCCCCCTAGACCACTCAATCCGTTGGATTGATTTGGACAGAAAGAACATGATGGCATATCCTCTCCTTATTTCCAAATTTGAAAATACAGTTTTATGTAAAATAAATGTCTACCTTCAAAGCTGCCTAGGAAACTTGTATGTAATACTTTTCTGGAGTATCTTTTAAAAATCTCAGACTTAGAGTGCTGTCTGGTGTGGTAGCACATGTCTGCAACCCCAGCATTAGAGAAGTGGACACAGGGAGATGAGGAGTTCAAGGTCATCCTCTGTTCCACAGTGATTTGTAGACCCACCTAGACTCCATAAGATTCTGCTTCAGAAATCTAAAATATAAAAAAGGGAAACAGAGTATAGCATGTATTACCGTGTATCATTTTAGCATGATAGGAAATGTAAAACTATTTTGGATGTAGCATATCTTAAACAATGTAGGTTCTAGAATTAGATATCCAGGGACCTAGGAATAGATCCTCATAGACCAATTAAAGTGGTGGTACTCTCAGCTCAAGTAGGTTAATGCCTGGAAGAATACACTTCTGAGAATCATATAAATTTAAGAAAAAGAATAACTTGAAATATAAAGCACTTAATGTAACACAGTATATAGGAAAGGATATTTCCTATTGCAAAAAGCAAAACAAACAAACAAATAAAAACGCATAAAGTAACTGATAACATTGAAGCAGGAGGAATTTTAGTGCAATGTGTCCACACAGCTATAGGGTTGAAGACTAGTGTTTGAGTTTGCCAGACTCTGCAGTTCTAGAGCTCCACAAAAGGAAAAAGTCACCCAAGGCTGTTGTAGAATAGCGTATTAACTAGTTAAAGGTGTGTTGCATTTGCTTATGCTGCCGAATAGTACTTTAACTGTGTAAATGTTTATTTCTTTTGTTTATTGGGTATTTGTTTAATGATCTAAGGGTATGTGTTAGATTATACAAAGATAAGTTGTGTTTGTTTCACCTTGCCTGCCTAAGGCACCTGATTGGTCTAATAAAGAGATGAACAGCCCATAGGTAGGAGAAAGAATAGGCAGAGCTGTTGGGCAGAAAGAATAAATAGGAGGAGAAGTATAGGCACAAAAAGGAGAATTTCTTGGTCAACAGTTTTAATGATATAGAGGGCCCTACTAATTTTCAGGGTATTGCTGCATGAGTTTTCATTGTATTAGCTGCTCCTCAACTCAGAAGTGGACAGTTTAGACATAGCACAGTCCACTTGTTCAGCTTCAAAGACTTCTCTTGGAAACATATCCTTTTCTCTTCTTCTTCCCTCAGTCTATCATGCTATCTAAACTTCAGGGATTTGGGTGATTTTCTAAAATATTTTAGGTTTAAGCATTTAACTAGCTAATACTCCATTAAACTCTATAATTTCTTTTCCATGCATGTTCCAGTTTCATTTAATAACAGGTCCTAAAATTTCTATTCGTTTATAAAAGTTGTACAGTTATCTTTATAGTACAAGGCATCACTAGCCTATCTAACAGAGGAAGTGAGCTTATAGGAGTGCAAATCTATTGGATGGATTTGTATTTCATGTAATGGGGCCATTTGTGGAAATGCATCCATTGTTGATTGCTTGCTAATAACTTAAGCACAATCCAAGAGATTAAGAATCATTTTAGGAACAGTGGGAAGAAAACTGCTGACTCCTGCTAAGATTTTAAAATAATCTGCTTGTGTTATGCTTGTGATCATCTATGAGACCGATTATTATATTGCTAAGGACACAAAAGAACAAAAATATTTTAATTGCTATGAATTTAGCAACTCTTAAACACAATTTGAAACCCTTTGACATTACAATTGTAGTATGGAAAGTTACAGAAGTCATGAGTACAGTTTTAAGTAAGGAATAGAAAGGGTATAATCAAGGTTTTAAAAATCTATTTATATACACGAAGCTAAGAGATCAATTTTTCTTGTGTTCTGTAATTGCTTTTATTATAAAATTTGAGTTAATAATACAGTAGAACTCTTCTTAGTAATCAGACATTGTTAAGTTGTGATTGATCATTTTTGTAAATTAGGAAAATAAAGGATTTCTTATTAGATAAATAAGCTTTCTTTTAAAAATCCACCTAAGCTTTTTAACAAGAACGGTCAAACATGAAGGATCTTCTCCCTTTCTTAGGGTTCTAAAATTTCAGCATGCACTACCTATACCGCCGTTTGGACCAATGGATATACCTGAATTCAGTGCCCCCAGGAACATATAGGGACATAAAGCCCCAGCCACCTCTGATCAATACAGACACACATTGGTGCATGGTGTAACTAGTACATGTCTTCCTATGAGGCCTGGTAGCTGAAAGTTCAACTATGACTGATGTTTGATGCTTAAAGATAGAGGGAGGCCTCATCCCTTGTGCCCGTGATCTCATGATGCTTCATTTTGAGAACACACTGGCAGTACATGTTTGCTGGCCCCGGTTTTATTTTACAGTATTCAATGTCACTGATTTGTTTGACATTTTATTTCTCAATACTGCCCAAGATAATCTTGTACCGATGAGAGCTATGCAACTTTGTAGAACTTATACTTCTTTCAACATTTTTTAATAATAATTTGATACTTAGTTAAAGGGACTATTTCTCAATTTATAAAATTGGAGGAATGCAATTATGATGATAATAATTGACCGACAGAGTAGTAGCAGCCTGTTTTCAAACTTAAAAAATAATTCCACTTCCAGGACTAGAAGTTTCATTTGGTGATGAGAAATATCCAGGTGGAACTCTGCCTCTACCCTTATTTGATGATTTCATTTAGATTGCCTTTTATGCTTATATGTATATTATAGGAAGCTTCTACTGTTTTAGGTTTCCATAGGATCCCTTAAATAGGCCTTAGTTTTACTGACTCTCTTTTTGTTCCCTCACTCAACCCCTTTTTCCTTCCCCCCTCCCTGTTTTATTGTCTCATTCTGGAACACCCCCATCCATCCATAATTACCCATTTTATTTCCCCTTCCTAAGGAGATCCATCCCTCCCCTCATCCCTACTCTCCTAACCTCTATGGTTATACAGGTGGTGGTTTGCTTAATAAATACTTAACAACCAGCATCCACATCTAATCAAGTTGTTGGCCAAAAGGGTCCCATGACACAACCTAGTATATTTCCAAGACTGTAGAGCACTCTTCACATACTGGCACAAGGCCCCATTGCTGAAGAGGACACAGGCACAGCTCACTGAACTTGGAGAAGTCGAGCTAGTGCCTAACTTGAAGCCTTCAAGTTAGTGTCCCTACAGACTAGTGTTCATAGTACTAGAAGGTACCCTGCTTGTTACCAAAGGAGAAATGTAAACAATAACCCACAGGAGTGATCATCTGCAAGATATGCTGGTGCAATAGTGGCACAAAGCTTGTGGAAGCAACCAATCAGTACCTGATTTGAGTTGCACACTCCAGGAGATGGAATCCATGCCTGTGGTGCTTGGGTGGCCAAGAATTTGAGACTAGATAAGCCAGGGATCTAGGGGAAAACCAAATGCTATTCTTCTGCCAAAGGAATGTAACAATCAAATGACTTCTAATGCCATTCTGCTACACTCATAGATCAGTATCTTACTCTGCCAGCATCAGAGAAGCCTCACCCTGTTGTGGATGGAAACAAATACAAAGACCCACCAACAGACAATATGCAGAAGGTGAGAAACCTTGGACACTCAAACTTTAAGGGATGTCTCCACTAAATCCCTCCCTTCAGAGTTCAGGGAACTCTAGAACAGAAAGCAGAAAGAGCCAGAGGGGATAGAGAACACCAAGGAATCTAGGTTTTTTTAGCCACAACAGGACTGGCACACACACATGGACCCAGAGACTGAGACAGCATGAACAAAGCCTGCACCAGAATGGGCCCTAGAGCAGAAAGGAGAAGTGGGCACTTGCCCCCATCCCTAATCCAGAAGGTATAACCAATTGATAGGCACTTGCAAATAAAGTGTATTTTTTTTCCATAAGAATCTCACTGGGGAAACAAACTATTCTTAAGGCCAAACCCCATGCCCAGCATTAGACAGCCAACAGAAAACAAACTCAACAGTGGAAGGCTGTTTGTCTCATAATACTAAGTCAGGGTGTTTTGCTTTGTTTTCTTTTTGTGCATTTTTTCTTTTTTTTTTTAATGACAAATTGATTGACCCAAATTGATGGAGCCATTAAACGGCTACCGAGAAACATAGCACTAAGGAGAATACCAGGAATCTTTAAAGATGACCCCAGCTAAGACTCTAAGCCACAGTGGAGAGGACGCCTAAATTGGCCTTCCCCTGTAATCAGACTGAGGACTACCTTAGCTGTCATCATAGAAATTTCATCCAGCACTGATGGAAAAGTCAACTTTCAAATGAATAAAGGCAGATCCTCGACTGGTGGAAAACAATGCTTAGTTGCTTCAGTTAACACCTAACATGCGGTCACAGCCGATGTGGATGTGAGCGCTGTCTTTGCCTCTTTTTCTCTTGCTGTAATCAAGTCCTTAATCCAGAGAAATTTAGGGGAGAAAGGGTTCACTGGAGTTTCTATTTCTGGTTTCATTGCATCCACACTCAAGAAACAGAGAGAAGGGACAACACCTTCAGTTTTATTTGTCCACCTTTTATAACCAAGGACAGCACCCAGAGAATTAAGATGGATCCTCTCATGCTGGTTAATGTGATCCAGATAATACCCGCAGGCATGCTCAGAGACCCATCTCCATGTGTTTCTGGATCCTGTCGCGTTGACTGCTAGCATTAGTCACTTACACATTGTGTTCTGCTATTCATATTATATTTGGTTTGTTTGGAACTTGCTTTTTTTTCTTAAACAATTCCATGCACGGACATAATGCTTTACAGTTTCTCTCATTCCCCCAATCTCTCTTATTCCCTCTCCCCCACCTCTGTGACCCCTGACCTCACCCAGGGCTTTAACCCATCATTTCAGTTTGGCTTCATTTTCTCCAAGTCTATTTGTCTGTTTGCTTATGTTTAGTTAATTCTGCCCTAATCTCTTGAATGGATGTCCTTATTTTATCAATTTCTTGATTTCTTTTTCCTGGAAGAACATGCATGTCTTTGAGTTGTTTGAACATATTTCTAAACATTGTTTTGAATTAATTTTTGGAGGTCCTTCTAAACTGATCTTATTGGGAACCATTGCTGTAGGTCTGGTAATTTTGGGAGGAAATGGGTTGTCTTGGGTTACTGCATAATTTTTGTTACTGCTCTAAGAATTGGACATCTGGAATCAGCTTGCTGGCTTGTAGGGATAAGCCCTCCCCTTGGGGGCAGGCTGCCCTCGGGCGTATGTTTACTGATAAATAGGGCGCGCAGCATCTGTGCGCCCCTTCCTGTCTCCACCGGCTACTCCGCTGGAACCTTGGTTTCGTGAGTCTGGTTTTGTTATTAAACTTGTTCAAATACCTAGTATCATTGGTGCTTATTAATCCAACCGCTGCACTGGCTGGACTCTTGTTGTTCGTCTCCTCTCCTCTGCTCTCCTCTCCTCTCCTTCCCTCCCCTCTCCTCCCCTGTCCTCTCCTATCCTCCCCTCCCCTCCCCTGTCCTCTCCTCTCCTCTCTTTTCCCCTCCCTCCTCCCCTCTCTTCCTCTCCTCTTCTCTCTTCTCTCAATTCAAGTCACCTTCCTTCTTTAGTGGAGGCATGTGAAGTAAATTGGAGGCATTAGTTTCCTCTTTATCACTGAAATTGAGATCCCCAGGTACTACCCCTAGTCGTCTCCTGAGCATCAGCTACTTTCTGCAGTAACAGTAATGATGCAAGAGACAATACACCCCTGGCCACTCCCCCCTCTGACATCTGGAGTGGCATGCTCTGTGCCTAGGCACCCTCCCCTGGGTTATAGATGGCACTCTCCTGGCTTTCACAATCTCTGCCCCATACTATAGTCCTCCATGAACCTGGGTGATCTACTCTCAATCAGCTCCAACCACCTCCTTGCTTTTACAGCTCTTACAGTTCGTTGTATGATTATGTAATTCCATGGACTGGGCTACCTTACCATCAATTAGCTTTTAATCCCTGGGCCACTTCTGCAATCTCTTCTGCATCCAAGCTTTCAATTTGAAAACTAATGACCATTTCATATAAGTAACCTCAAAAATCAATTGCAAGCCATTCATTTTAATGCATTGTAAACATGCATAGCACTGAAATGCTCTAGCTAACATGGCTTGTCAGAACATTGTCTCTGTGAACACATTCTCCAATCAAAGAAAGTAAGACAGTGACAGATCCCACGTTCTGTTTGATTCCATACTTGGTCTTGAGAAGTTGTTAACTAGTTACCTAGGGTATATTAGTGTCGTTTCTTTAGAGCAGAAAGTGACTGACCCCACTGTGAAACATCATAGCTGTCTAGGAGGGTAAGAGGGTCCTGAGAGATAGCTACCTATGGTGCAGTCCTAGGCACACAGGTGTGTTCCACCTCAGAAAATGTGAATTGTTAGAATCTCAGTGTTTGTTCCACTTCAGATGTAAATTGAAAGGATCATTAGATAATTCATACATCTATGAAGTAATGTGGTTTTGGATTCTGGGTGTTTGTTTGTTTGGTGTTGATTTAAAAATGACCAGCTGATTCAAGACTTCAGAAGCACTGACCTGACCTACTTCTCATAGTTCTCTGAACTTAAAAGATGAGAGCATCAAATAATAATTGTCTTTCAAAGTATGGTGGAACTTTGACCAGACAGGATAAAAATAAATGGACCTAAAAGTTAGTGTGTGTGTATACATGTATATATTTATGCGTGTTCACTTGTGCATGTATATGTATGCATATGAATGTGCATGTGTGTTTGCTCAGGAGAATGTGTGTGGGTGTGTGTGCAATTTCTTTTTTACCAATGTCTCTAAAATCCTTGCAAAATGTGAAATTCATGGGTGCCATTTTGTTACTTTTTTGACATAATTAAATTCTTTGAAGGCCAAGGACTTCCTGTGGCTCAAGGTTGTTAAAGTACAGTCCATCATGATGGGGAGGTAATGGCGGTTTCAGCAGCTGCCCTTGGCATTTGAGCATACAGTATAACTAACTCATGGCCTATTGTACTGTAAAGCAGAGAGCTTAGGCTTGTACCAGGTGATTGTCCTCAAATGTCCATCACCTCTCTCTGCAGGCCCTGATTTTTAAACCCAAAATCCCCACAATTTTCCAGAAATAGCATTATCTGGGAACAAATGTTTCCAAAACACAATCCTGTGTGGAACACCTCACTTTCAAACTTTGAGCTTAGAATGTGCAAACTCCTGGGGACACAACATTTTTGAAAGGGACAATACAGAAGCTCTCAGATGTTTTTTTATAGAGGTATATTGTGCAGAAATCAATGGCATCCTATTGTAGTTAGAGCTGAGTTGGAGGAATTAAAGCACTAAAAAGGAATTTAATCTACTGTTAAAAGATACCATTCTTCTTTTTCCAGAGAGAAGAAAATAAAAACACTGCTCTCTGCACATGGCAGGTTACACTGAACACGTACGATTCATGAAAATGACTTGGGGGTCTGTGGCAAGTGACTGTGTGCAGAGAGTAAGGACAGGGAGAGGTCGTGCATGGCACACCAGGCAAACTTGATAAATGCTATTGACATAAGAAAAACTTCATCACTGCAGTCTTTACTGAATACTTATTTTTAGATGTAAAATGTTTCACATGATTGATTTTCCCCTGTTTTCTCACTTATTTGGTTTTTCTAAAAAGATGAGGCCACTGGAGATTTTAAAGGTATATTGTCTGGATGTGGCTGTGTGTATGTGGCGTGTGTGTGTGTGTGTGTGTGTGTGTGTGTAGCTATTTTCTGCTCAAGGGAGCTACAGGCATTCTTCTTATACAGTTTTAGGTGCAGAAAAAAATTCCATCAACAATATGATGCCTCGTGTTTCTATCTTGGCTCAGAAGGAAAACATCCACATGATCAGTGAATACGGGCTGCATCTCAAGTGACTGCTTCTGAGCTCACTGTGGAAGCCCGGAGATGAGGTTCCCTTATGAGGAAAATGATGGAACTGAGTGGCAAGATCATAAGTGGATCTGCCAAATTAGGATAGCTTCATCTACACAAAGTAGAAGGAAAAACCGGAACAGATGGTAACAGAAATAACAACCCAATAGAACTGCTTTATATTTTCATATAAGAATTTTACTGGATACCTTTATACTATTATAAAGGATTGTGATAATTATTTACACAAATAACAATCATGCCACTGGGGTTTGCTTATTAGCATATACACTATGGAACATGTAAGGATTTATCGTTGGTAATGTGGCGACCAGTTTCTAAACAGATGGGAATTAGATACAAAGAAAAACAGGTCCCTGCCATTGATTTCTTCACAGGGGAGAAATCTGAAGATATTTAGAAACCGAGGTTGAAGTATGCATAAGGAGGGTAAATAGGTCAGAGTTCTCACTCAGGCATTTGAGCTCTAAGGTGGTGGAGTAGTTCCTGTATGAGGAACTGAATCTTCACGTATGAGTGAGTGCCAACAGAGAGCAAAGAACAGAGTAGAGCAGAATCACCCACTAAATTCCCCACACTAGGACATGTGGTGAAGCTAACGACCCTCTAGCAAAATGTGCTAGGGATTCGATTTTCATTTCATGAGTGAGGCTTATGGTTGTCCAAGATAAAGATGTTATGGGGCCTGTAATCATTTTTTCCATCATAAATAAATAATTAAAAAGCTTTTCACAGTTTGAATTCTTTCTCTTCAAAGATACAGATGGAAGAAAGGTCATCTTGCAAATAACCGCAGACACTCCAAGGCCTCTCCCATCACGGCTCACTGGGTCTGTTTTTATTTAGTCTCCGTAATGGCTAGAGATCGCCCATTCTGTTCAGTGTCTCTATGATAGCGTTGCCAAATGCTCACGCATGGTTAATGCTGCTGGCATTAATAGCATGTCACTCATACACAGAAGAGCACAATCAAATGGAGTCGTTTCAAAGGCACTGAATCTGAGAATCCATCCAGATAACGGGTTCACTTTATTTCTTTCGAGATGTGAGACAGGGATGAAGGTAGAGCTGCTGCCTCTCACGGGAGGTCGATTTTTCTAAGCTTGCCTCTCAGCTCAGTCGATGTGATTATCTCTCCTGTCACACAGAGCAAATGACTGCTGGGCAAGAAAGATGTTCTCGTGCAGCCAGAGAAGTTCAAATAAATAAGGGACCTAACCACATCCTCACCATTTGGGAAATGTTTCTGTCCCTTCACTACAATGGAACAGACATCAAGTTACAGAATTTTGTCAAACCATTATTTCACGAAAGATTTCTTAGATTTATCTGCCTTGATTTTTCTAGGTGTGTAGGAAGGCCTAGAAGAGGAGTATTATAGTCTAGTTTGTTTATTTAACGAACTGCAAAAGAAAATTGAGCTTAAAGTCAAATTTATTTTCCTATGCCTTACAATATGGCATCTAGCGAATCAGGGAAGGGGTTTAAAGACTTTTGAAATTATTTCATTCATGAAGATATAATCAATGCCATAAAAGAGTCCTGAAATAGCAGACTAGCAAGTTTATCTTATCAAAAATTCTGGACTTCAGATAACAAGAGAAGTCTGGGTATTTTGCTGTGTGGTTAGTGGTTTGTTTATTTGCTGTTTTTAAACTGGGCGACATCCGAGAAGAGCCCTTCCCCACGAGCCAAGAGGTTCTTTGAGTAGAACACACCGTTTTCCCTTGAGAGTCCCTCTGTTATCAGAGCAGACTCCTGGATGGAGATCAATACAATACTGATTTCTTAAAAATTCAAAACATATGTGTGTTTTACACATGTATAAATGTTTAAAACCCCTGAAAGCAGCAGAACATTTTGCATGGTTCTTTATAAGTCTCAGCCAATCTGTTGCCAGAGGAAATATAATACAACATAATTATGATGTGCGGCACTACAGGAACATAAATTTGTCTTTTCTCCAAAAGGCCTGAAGATGGCCAGTCGCCATCATGTTACTCCATTGACGTGAGCAGTGCTGACAGCTGCTTCAGCAAGTGATAATTCACTGTGAGGGAAACAGCTTAAACAGAAGAATATTTAAAATCATCTTTACAAAGTAAGCCATCAAAGACTGCTCTATTCCAGAAACAGGCGTCTTTTTCTCCCTTTGGGACCAATGGCTGTTGTGTCGCTGTGAGAGCTCTGTATAAAATCACCAGGATCCTTGGGTTCCTGCTCTGCTAGCTCGGGATCTCTGAGGTTTGAGAGTGACTCTAGCCATGGATGGGTTACATTCAGACCTACACACGGTGAAGTAACACTGGGCTGACTTTCTTTTGATTGGAGAGAGAACTACTTTCAGTGTTCACATCACTTAATTCTCTCCTGTCCTAAAGCACATTTTGCTTTCATTACTGATGCTTCTTGAGTGGAAAGAGCATGGACCAGGAATTATTGTGGGTCCTGAGCTCACTTCTTCGATGTGAACTCGGGTAACATGGTTTTTTATCTTTCCTGCAGCCTGTCTGTGAGGTCAGTGAGATGCACAAAATCTGATTATTAAGACATTTTAAACTCTAAGCCTATGCTGTTATGATTGCTAATACCTCACCTGTTGTTGTTTTAGAAGCCCTGAATTATATAGTACACATTTCATAAATCAAGACAATTATAGTTCATTCAATTTCAAATACTGTAATGCAGTGTGATTCTTTGAACACAAGCAGAAAATATAACAGGTGATTCCTGATCTGGAATCATAGCCTCAGCTACAGTTGCAGACTCACTCTTGAGGTCTTAAACTAGGCCTTTAGGTATTTTATAGCTTCTAACAAATAGATTTATTTCAAAAAGAGTCCGTAGTACGAATGGGAGAGATGGAACTAACATTTGGGTTTTAAAGTAACCATAGAAGTCAGGGGAAGAGTGATATGGGAGGTCCTTCTGTGTATGTGTTGCTTTTACTGGTTGATAAATGAATGTTTCAGCCAGTGGCTTAGCAGAATAGAGCTAGGCAGAAAACTAAACTGAATGCTGGGAGAGAGTAGGTGGAGTCAAGAGACACCCTGTAGCCACCAGAGGGGAAAGAAGTGAGTTGCCAGCTGGAACCTTGCCAGTAGGCCACGAACCTTGTGATAAATATACATAATAGAAATGGATTAATTCTAGATATGAGACATAGCTAGTAATATGCTTAAGTGATTGGCCAAGTAGTGATTTAATTAATACAGTTTCTGAGTGATTATTTTGGTTCTGGGCAGTTGGGAAGAATAAGCGACCACCAAAACAGAAGAGGATTATTGACCAAGCTAAAATGAAATTCTTACATCCATCATTTGCTTTGGACACTTCATACTTTACTAAAAGTCTTTTGTCTAGTGAGGGTGCAACATAAAATTTATTGTAAAGAAAGAGTAGCATATACTAACTACATCATATGTAAAAATTAAATAAACATGAGAAGACCAAATGAAGTATTTGCATGAAGAAACTGCTAATCATGTCTACTAGTATGTAACAATATCTTTATTGGGCTTCTGCAGCTATTATGCCAAGTGCCACAGACTGAGTAGTTTAAACCATAGACATTTATTTTCTTATAGTTTTGGAAGCTCGACATCCAAACAAGAGTCACAGGGTTGATTCCTTCCAAAGGTTGTGAAAATTAGGCCTGTGCAGATCTCCTTGGCACATCGTCAGTGTCTTCTCTCAGTGTGTGTTTGTGTATAAACCTTTGAGGACATTAAACTTATTAGATTAAGATCTATTCCCATGATTCCATTCAACCTCTTTTTAAATATCCTCAAATATAGTAGCTTTCTCAATTTCTTAAAGTAGAATATCAACAGCTCAACTTCTGGGGACATGCAATGGAGTCAGGTCATCACTGTGTCCATCACATATAAAGCTCTGATCAATGGAATTTGCATAAGTGGGCTTGTTAGCATTTGCAATGACCCTGTAAGTCTCATTAGAATCCTCAACCAGCAAGTGGCAAAGCTATGATGTTCAAGGGCAACTCTCATTGTTATGATGTAATTGTATTAGTGAAATATTTATGCAAAATGTTGTTATTTGAATAAGCGCATTTTAAGAATACAGAGCACTCTTCTCCCTTCTTTTGAAAGTATAATGGGTTGGACATGTAATTAAAGTGGAAAGCAGTTGAATAGGCTTTTGGGGATACATTCTTAGATTCATGTTTCTCTGGTTCTTACCATGTCACTTCTATTCAATGTAAAGTCAATAGAAAATTGAGAAAATTCTTCATTTCAGTCACTATTTATTTCTAACATCTCTTGGTTTGCCAGAATTTCTGTCTTGGCTCATTTCAGCCATGTGTTGTTTCATATCTAGTCATATAGATTTCTCCATCAGTTCTCTTATCATATCAATGATATCTGTTTTTAAATTGCCTATGTAATAATCCCAACTTTGGTGGTTTCTATGATCATGGATTTGTTATTTCTTCTGTCCTTTCTAGTTTTAGTTGAAAGGAAGAAGTGTTTATTAAATAAATGAAATTAAGATGAGCAGACCTTATGAGTCTCACACACTGTTTACTGCCCTGAGGAGGCAGGTGAGGAAAGTGGTCCTTACTGTGAAGAGTTCTGTCAGGAGTTGACCTGAATTAACTGCTTGCTATAGCTGTAGGTACCAGGAGGAGGCACAATTTGTCTCTGTTCTCATTTTGACATCTTTTTATTCTGTCCCTTTGCTCATCACTTGTCAATGGAAGCCTGTGGCTATAGATCTTTCTCTATAATCTCCTCTAAGTCTCCTGGTGTGGAGAGAGGAGCAGAAAGTAGGAGAACAGGACTGTCCTTTAATGTTCTAATTGCATCTCAGTGTTGGAGAAGGTTGGTGTTGCAGGCTGTAACCTGCTGCCCTGAAGCCACGTGCTTCTTCTTGGCCTCATCATGGGATGGGGAGTCTATATTTCTACAGTTTGGTTAGTTTTTGCACTACTCTGAAAAGCAAGCATTTCTTAACTAGAGGGCTTACAGGGAAGTGTTAAAATAGTTTTGTCTGGTTTTCTTCCCCACTTCCATTGTCAGAGTCATGAGAGTTTATTATGGGAGTCTCATTATAAAACCTGGAGTGGGGGCAGGTGTTAGTAATAAGGACATGAAAATTGTCTGAGGTCCTCTAAAATTCTCTTCTGGAAGCTTCCTACTCTTGTGCCTGCCCTCGATAAGCTGACATTGCACAAGTGTGACATGCCTTCTAGTTTACCACTCTACCGAATTCTGCATCGGGCCAGGATGCTTGCCCCTAGATGTGTCTGCCAACACCTGCCTCTTCATATTTGGGGCTGTGGCTGGCCCTTTGACAGCTTTCCTTGAGTATCAATACAAATTATTCCTTTGAGATTTTTGTTTGTTATAAAAATGAATGTGATAACTTAAAAATTCTTTTTCTACCAGAGACAGAACTGGACAATTGTTGTCTTTGTAAACCTTAGAAATTTTCAATTTTTATATTAATCTTTACCAAAGATTTAAACTTTTGTTACTTGACTGATGTGTTACTGGACCTTCAACAATACAAGATGTAATTTTCAAATCTATGATTGATATGGGACTCTACTATAATCATAAAGTGGTCTTTCTCAAGAGGTACAGGCAGACTTTTTAAAATCTCTAGAATGTCATACAATATGATAAAGTTTCTTATAATAGCCTTACATGTTTTAAGAAAGATAATTTGTTGGTTGAGGCTTACATACATTAATCCCATGTTATGTGGTTACTTTCTTTCACAGGCCTTGTATTAAACCATGCATTCACATGATTGAGACCACATCAGGGAAATGCTTTTGTTTACTTCATACTCACATGGATTATTTTTTTAAAAGAAATGAGTACAAAACTAATACAGCAAAGCAAGACTGTGAAAGGGAATATTTCAAAATTGCTTTAAAGTCATAACTCTTAATGTTCTGTTTTGTTAAAAAAAAAGTCTTTCCTCCACTATTCACCCACCCCACACATAGAGGAAAAATTTCAAAGTTGTTTCCTAATTTCCTCCCATATAATGATAGCAGAAGTTTGTCTAGGTATCACTGCAGTATCTGTACATTTAAATTAACATCTAAAATACTTTCCCATTTTTGGGTGTTCCTAACATTTTACTGTGCTAGGTTCTTATTTATTAATATGTTTTAATTATAACATTGAGAGTCATCGAGTCAAATGCTATCAGAAATAATTTTAGAAACAACTGCAATAATTTCTCTTCTGCACTGTGTACTATCAGAGGGATGAGTTCCTGAGTGCTTCCTGTGAGCTATGTAGCATTTTAATTGCCTTATGTCTGCTGTAATTTTAATTTTTTTTCATTTAAAGGTTTACATGCTACAAGCTTGATTCTCAGTGTGGGAATGTTAAGCATTGGTAACATTTTAAGAAGTGGAGCCTAGTAGAAGCTAATGAGGTCGTTTGTCTCACCATCTCTGGAATGAATCAATGCTGCTATTATAGGATTCTAGTGAATTCTTATAGAAGGATAGAAGTTGTTTTAACAGACCCCATCGCCTCCTGGGTTCCTCACTTACATATGCTCCTTGATGCCATCCACAGCATTGATTTGACAGGTTTGTAGAATCTAAGCATTATGGTGACATGCAACCTCAACTTAGACTATTAAGAACAAGCTGGAAGGTCAAGGAGTTGACTGTTATAAGGATGGAGCTCTTCAGAGACTCTCCCAGAATGCCCACTGAAATCATAAGAGGAAGACCTCCGCTCCTAAGACCACAACAAGGTAGGGTCACTAACAGAGAGCAGCACTCACCTCGGGAAGCCATGGGTAGCATGCAAAGTCTACCCAGGAGACCAGCCATGCTGGCAGCAGCCAGCACAGCTCTAGAGGTGGAGAGCTGTCTGTCTTACAGGACTCAACTCTAGCAGTGTAAGTAGGATGTTCCACTTCTTGCATGAATCTCCTATTGCAGTGGGAGCAGGACGCTGAACTTGTATCTTTATGATTTCTCATCTACCCTTCTGCATTCCTCTATAGCTTACGATAATTTATCCCCCTCTTCTTTCTCCATAGCAGTGGCACCATTGTATGTAATCAATACATAACTATGACTTGCCTTGTGTTGAGTCTCTATTGAGAATTTGGAGTTGAATCTTTGAGTAGTGCTGTAACTTACTGGTGATGATGGAAAGGGATGACTGCATTTTGCATTTGTGACAACATAAGTCTTGTGGAATAGGGAGAAAATGTTACGAACTGGATGTGATTAGCCCCCTTATATTTTACGTCCTGGGTGTGTGGGCCTCAGTGTGGTGATGGGTAAGAAGTTGTGAACCTTTAAGAGGAAATCCTGACTTTATGTAACATAGGATTTTTACAAGAGTACACTATACTCATTAAGCAAACATGCATGACTCATTAGAATTGGAATAATTCATGTACCTTTATGTAACAATGTTTCATTTCTTTCCCTGATAACTTTCTTTATGAAAAACATGCCTAGAAGTTTGCCAAAGAATTAATAGATATTTTTATTACTAATCAGAAGAAATATGACTTAAAATTTCCATGATACAAAAGCTTCCCTGTTACTATTTGCCTATTATCTTTATAGCTCATTGATCAATGACAATTCTGCTCAGTTTTGCTTGAAATAATATATAACAAAGAACTGAAAGTCATATCTGGATGTTTGCCTACATTCTATTTAGAAAGCACTTGAATTGAGTATTTAATAATACTCAATACAGTCAGACGTTTCCATATGTATTGTAACCAGCACACTCCTAAACAGTCCTACTAGCAACAGTATGTCTTCTCATGAGATGATTTCTGCAGAAGACAAAGAGGTGATAATGAAGGGAAAAGTAGGTAACTGAGGCAGAAGGAAAGTTCTTTAACAATTGGTCCAAGTTCTCTCAGAAGGGACCAAAGGAGAACAGAGATTGCTGCTGGAAAGATGGCTCAGCAGTTAAGAGCACTGACTGGTCTTCCAGAGGACCCAGATTCAATTCTAAGCACTTATGTGACAGCTGACATCTACACAACTCCGGTTCCAGAGGATCTGATGTCCTCTGCTTCCCAGGCAATCTGTCCACATGGCACAGAGAAACTTGCAGGCCAAACATCCATACATGTCAAAATTAGCCCAGAAAAGAGAAAAAGAGAAAAACAGCTGTTTTGTGTAACATGGATATGAAATTTTGTGTGAAATATGTATGTATTTATTGATGCGTATATCTACAATGCTATAAATGTACTAGTGAGCCTTCATTTATTTCTTACACTTATGTAAATGTAAACTGAAATGTTTTATTTTCAGAACCTCCCAACTAACTTATGCTTTGAAGTTATATTGTGATATACTTTGTTAATTATATTTGAAGTATAATTTTGGCAGGGATGATTGGCATGAGAACTTGAAAAAGAAAGTATAGCTTTGTTTTTACGAGAGTTTATCTGACAAGTGTGTTTTTGAAAATTGAACAGCCCTATTCACATTATTGGCAAAACGTAAGGTGCTTATAATGGAACTGTGGAAAACACAAAATCCATACTTGTGCTTGCAGATGAAATCCTGGTACAGGCTCGACCTTTTCCTCAGAAATGTTTATATTCAAAACAGAATATGATGGGGCAAGAAACTTTTAAAAGTACTGAGTATTCCATTTCATTTTCTATGGAAAACGACTGATTATTAAGCCAGTCCCTGTGTGTATAACAGGAACGTGTTCTAGAACAAAACACACTGCCCAGGGCAGAGTCCCAGAGGCCTGATCACTGCGTACCATTCCTTCATGTCCCAGAATGACTCATCAGTAATCCAGAGCATTTGCAGGAAACTGACAAAAAGAATTGGAATCACCTACCAAAGACAACAGTCCTGTCAGAACAGAACCTACTGAAGGATTGGCACGTAAACCGATACAGAAAGAAGTGTGCCATGGGCACAGAATTTCACACATGAAGCTATGAATCATGGACTTTAAATAGGATGATAATGTGAAGCAGATAGAGATATAAAAGACAGAAGACAAGGACAGTGACAAGACCTAATGTTGTGACATCACTTTTTCCTTGTCTCTTTAAACACCCTCAGACGAGGAAGAAGCCCCTTATCTCCTATCCCAGGATATACTTATGTCTCAGAATTAAATTGATTTCACATAGATTAAGAGGAACACAGCAAAAATCAACAACGGAGTGGCATGGGGAGACTCATAAGAAAACAGACGTGCGGAGTTAATCAAAGAGACGTTTTAAGATGTTGAATTGGACAAAAACAGTAAAGTGAAAAGAAGATTTAAAAGGTGAGACCCTATGGAGGTTTGTTCAATAGGCTTTTGTTCCCAACTTACTTTTGGAGATGAGGACGCTACCTTTCCTCCTAGTACAGTGAGCCACTTTCATATGTGGGACTTAGTTCCTGATTTTAAGAAGCAGCATAGAGATTATCCCCAGCTGGAGAGATGGCTCAGTGGTTAAGAGCACTGCCTGTTCTTCCAATGGTCCTGAGTTCAATTCCCAGCAACCACAACCATGGTGGCTCACAACCATCTGTAATGAGATTGGGTACCTTCTTGAGGAAGATACCTGGTCAGTCATCCTCATCAACTTAGACCATGAAACCCAATATGGACAAGTTCAACAGAGCCCCATGTATGCCGAGAAAGAGAGAGAGAGAGAGAGAGAGAGAGAGAGAGAGAGAGAGAGAGAGATTATATCACCTGCTGTTCAACCAACTTGCAATTTAAACAAATTCTAGGATGACAAAATTTAATCTTTACCCTATGAAGAAACAGTTTTTACAATGGAATCACACCAATGTTTATTTTTTATCATTTATGCTCTGTTTTATTTTCCATTTATAACAATCTGCTTTTATTTGCTTATATACTAGTATGTTTCTGATTCACTTTCTTTTCAAAATAGTAGTTGGAAGTATGTACATGTTCTGTGTAACAGAAATATGATGCAAGGTTTTAGAGCTTATCTAAACTCTGTAAGATCTACAACACACTGCCTTCATAATAACATAAAACTAGTCACAAACTACACATAGACCTGTGTTCCCACCAAATTTCATTGAGAAAATAATCAACACACTGACTGTCCCACGCTTTAGACCAAAATCTCTGACACGTGTTTCTTGTCTTGGATATTACTTTTTCTCATTGATCATAAGACTATGGATCCTTCTAACTTTCATGATGCTTTTATACATTTATTAATGGCATGAGCAGTTGAGCTATTGAGTTCAAAGAAAAAAGGGGTTAGAAGAAGAGATTTTTTTCACTACAATTTTACATGATTCAAAATTTATGTAGCTTGTGTTTTCTTTACCCAAGCTTAACAGAATTTGAGTGATATCTCTACATAGCCTTTGGGTCAAATAAAACACCTAGGATTTTCTAGAGTGTGAAGTAAAGGAAGGGATTGTGTTATTATTATAATATTAGCTCTTGATATTTTTTGGTCAGAACAAATGAGTCTTCTAAAATTGTTCAGGCATGCTGGAGAGATGTTACCACTCAAGTCTATCTCAGCAAGATGGTTTCCAATGCCAGGGCTTTGTCTTCTGGCATCTAGGCAGTAATATCTTTCCAAATTCACCATAGTTAACCAGCTGCTCTACCACCAGGCACTAAGACCATCCTGGTTCAATCTTCTCAGTGAATAACTTAGACTTGGGAATACATACAAACAAACAAACAAACAAACAAAGGATCCCAAGAGCAAGATCACTGCCTGTAAGTAGAATTGGCTATCTCAACAGATTTGGAAATATTGTTCTCTTCCTTTGTAGCCTTTAAAATGAGGCAATGTACAAAACACAACACATGAACTGCATAAGAAAATGGCCATAGGAGACATGCTTGAATGTTTCCTTTCAAAAAGTAAAATCATGACTCATACTGAAGGAAGCATGTCTTAGAAGGGAGTACAATAAGTGAAGTCTTGAACCCAAGGCAAGAGCAGCTTTTAATGGGAAGCTGGTCAAATGAGGAGGCACAAAGATTCTTGTGCTCACAGATAAGCACTAGGGGGACTTGGAATGTTGGCAACTAGAGTTGCTTCATCAAGAGAAGGCATGCAATACCTTAATCTGCCAGAAGGCTCAGAGAAGAAGTGCATTCTAGCCTGGTTGTAGGTGGAGGTTGTTCATTTGTTCTTGGCTACCCAGTCCCAAAATAGTCACACAGAAACTATATTATTTGCAATACCGTTTGACCAATAGCTTAAGTGTATTTCTAGCTAACTCTTACATCTTAAATTAACCCCTTTTTATTATTTTATATTTTACCTCAAGGTTAGTGGTTTACCAGCAAGGTTTCAAGGCTTCTGTCTCTTGTGGCGGCTACATGGTGTTTCTCTGACTCTGGCTACTCTTTCTTTCTCTACATCTCTGTTTGGATTTTCTGACTGGCTTTACTCTGTTAGAAGCAAAGCCAAAACATTGGCCATAAACAGGTTCTTTAATAACCAATGACAATAAAGCATATTAATAACATACAGAGGGGAATCCCATATCACCTCCCCTTTTTTGTCTAATTAAAAAGGAAGGTTTTACTTTCACATAGAACAAAACACATAAAACAGTTATCAAGCAAGAATTTTAGTTACAGTATTTTTATCTACTTTATCTTTTATCATAACTAAGGAAAACTTTTATCTTTTATCACAACTAAGGAAAACTATAATTATAACTACCTAGTCTTTAACTCTATCAAAGACTCCAGAAGAATATATTACCTACATAAACAGAAAGTTCATTGTAACCAACTTCTAAAACTATAGAATTGACCGAGACATCTTGCTACCTGGACACCACCCAAAGTTCTTCTGTAACAATGCAGTATCCATCTTCAGCATACTGGCCCATAGTATCTGGCAGACTTTTCCATGAAGCAGAACATTTCAAAGGCAGTGCTGCCTATATTGACAGTTTGTCAGTCACCTACTGTGTCCTGCAGAATGTCTGGTAGATAGTTTCAGGAAACAGGAACACTGAAGGACTGTCTCACCTTCTACAGGCAAGTTCAGCAGTCATTTTTCTGTGGATCCTACATGTTCAGTTTATACAGCATACCATCAAGCAGTCCTGGCAAGAGTAGTTTCTTGCCCAAATGGCTATCAAACTCCATAAGGAGTTATGTCCATCATCCTCTTGAAATAAATTGGTGCTGCAGGAGCAGACATGTCTCATGGTCATAAAAAGTACTAAGCTTTTAAAACATTTTAAATGCCATATCCTCTTTGTCTTTGAAAGGTTTGAAGAATAGTTATCCATCTGAAATAAATCTCCGTACAACTAGAAAACCTAACTAACATGAATACAAGCTTGACTGTTATAGGTGACTACCTATTAACCTGTATTTCTTAATTACACATTACAATTTTAAATGCGCTCCACAAATACAATACCTTAATCAAAAGCAGAAATATATGTATAACACAATTAATAGACCAAGATCCATACAAATGCAAAGTATTCCCCTCTATCTCATATTCCCCTTTAAATGTAAACATATATTTATAGACAATATTTGGGAATTGGGCATAGTTCTCTCTAAACTGTTTCTTGCTTTTTGCTGAGCAAAATAATTTTGGTGTTCACAGAGACCTTTCAGGGGATCTTGGTCCATCAAACCACATCAGTCTGGAAGGAATCCACAGGTTCTCATCCTCTTGGAAACAAAAGCAGAACCTCTTTTCCAAAGCAACTTAACTTAGACCCAAATTTTGAAGTCAAGGTACTTTTAAAATATATATGTTGGTTTAACTTAGCAGCCTGTACCATAAAATGTCTCTCTGTACTTAGCTCATTCACAGTCAAAGAATTCAAAGAAACACAATAATATACATAATTTAGACTCTCTGTGTATCTTCCATCTTTATGTAGCTTATTTTTCTTTACCCCTTAATCTATGACTTTCTGTACTCTGTCTATTTAAGGACTTTACTTTTTTTAAAAAAAATACTTCTTTTTATAACTATGTCTTCTCTCTCCTGAGCCTACATACATTTATCCAAAACTATGAAGCATTTAGAGGTCTTTTCCGTCTGAATTTGTCTTTATTGTGTATCTGTAATAATTTTCTGACCAGGAGAACATTTTAAAATGGTAAGCAGTGTGGTCACCATGGCCCTGAATGTTGGCTCTGCCTCTCTCCACCTTTCAATATGGCAGACATAGTTTATCACCTCACAGCCAGCTTTGGGACTGCCGTGTGGGAGCTGTCCTCATCACCTCAACTCTGTGTAGAACCATGCAGCATGTAAACCCTTTTTATCTAAATAAAAACTAAATGTGACACACAGCATACTGCATGGCCTGCAGTGAATGGTGCATGCAGTGTATGGTGGTGGGAATCTGCCATGCTCTCCTGCCTGTGCATGCCTTGCAGGCCCAATCTGGTAACTTGCCCAGAACCAGGTGCTGAGCAGCAGGAATGCTCTCAGCTACTTTCCTTCTAACCCCAAACAAGCATACAAGCACCCAGACCTAAAGTGTGTGGCTTTCCATGTGGGTCAGCCCCAGTCATTCAGGTGCCAGTCTGTTGGAAGTTATTGCTTATAGACTGAGGATGGGTGCCCCAATGTTACAGAAGAACTTTGGGTGACTGTTCAGGTAGCAAGATGTCTCTGTCAATTCTATAGTTTTGGAAGTTGATTACAATGAACTTCCTCTTTGCTTAGGTAATAGTTATATTCTTCTGGGGTCTTTATTGGAGTTGAAGAACAGATAGTAATAATTATAGTTTTTCTTTGTTATGATAAAAGATAAAGTAGATATAAATATTGTAACTATAATTTTTGCTTGACACCTGTTTTGTTATATGTAGTTTTATTTTGTTAAAGTTAAAAATCTTCCTTTTTAATTAGACAGAAAAGGGGAGGTGATGTGGGATTCCCCTCTGTATGCTGTGAATACCATTTGGGCCTATTGCAATGCAGAACACAGCAAAGAGGGAATTCCAAGAAGGTAGAGGATGAAAAACTGGGTGGAGCCAAGGGATGCCATACAACTGTTTCAGGAGACAGAAGAGCTGGATCCTTGCCAGTAAACCATGAGCCTTGTGGTAAAATATAAAATAATAGAAATGGGTTAATTTAATATGTAAGAGCTAGCTAGAAATATGCTTAAGTTATTGACCCAACAGTATTGCAAATAATTTAGTTTCTGTGTGGTTATTTCGAGTCTATGCAGCCAGGAATAAATAAGCAGTATTTGCCAACACCTGGTGACATTTTGCACTATCTTTGTAGCAACACTGTGCAAGATCCTATTCATAAGCTTATTTTTCTTAGTCAACCTATGGAACTTATCTTTATAAAAGGAATTCCATGTAGTCTATCTGGAATAGAACCCATCTTTATGGATGGTGTCACATGTCATTTACAAAGAGTCTTGATGTAGCCATATCTGATATCTATTTATCTTACTTTATTTCTTGAAGAGATTTATATATGGTTTATTGTATGCAAATATTGAGTTAATTATCACCAGAAAAGTTTTCACCAAATTGTACTGTGATTAAATATGTCTAAAATAAATGCTTAAGGTCAGTCCCCACAAAATTTGAACCAACACTGGCTACTTAGTTGTGTTGAACTGAACTGGATCTTTACTCTGCTGACTTTGGAGGTCACTGTGACCCTCATAGTCAAAGGAGAAAGGCTGTGTTCAACTACAATGGTCTGAGCTTTCTCAAGCACTATTACACCTCATGTATTCACAAGAAACAGTTCTGGAAACAGTGTCTAGCACAAAATATTAATGATGTTGATGACTTTCTTCCTATTATAGTGCTTAGAATGTATGCCAGAGTCACCCAGAAATTAGAATAAAATCAATACACAGATGACACTTGTGAAGTATTTTGTGAATGAAAAATCAATAGTGTTTAGGGCCGTGTGCAAGGAGAAAGAACAGAGATGTGCAAGAAGAAACAACAGAGATGTGAAGAATTGTTATCATGCATTGTAACCACATCTTACTAATGTTGGTATAGTTTCAGTCTGTGTTTCAGCTTCATTACCATGACAACAAGCATTATATATACACTTTTAGACTCCAAGGAGAACCCATGTACAGATTTGCTGTTTATATCATTGCACCTTGAAGATTTACTAAAAGACTACATCCTGATAATCAGGTAAGAATTAATAGTTTTAGTTGTAATGAAAGTATGTCTTTAGAGCACCCCATGTAATAATTATGAACCAATAAAAATCTAACAAGAAAAAATATTGATGTTTTAGATACTAAAAATGTATTTAAAATATACCTATATGGAAAGTACCTCATGGTTCTTTCAAATTCAATGCTATTAGAACACAATTTGTGTGATATAAAAGAAACTATGTTTTTTTTCAGGAAAGTTTTAGATCATTGTTTTGTTGTAGGTTGAGTGCAATGAAATATCTCTTAGTATTCAGTGCATTTACTTGAGCTAATGGCTTCAGAGCCAAGATCCTGAAGAACAATGAAAAATGACCCCAGAAGAAAGGCAAGTAAGCCAAGTTGTAGGCAGAGCCAGCAACTCCCAAATAAACACACTGAAGCTTATATTAATCATAAATACTCAGTCAATAGCTCAGAATTATTACTAACTAGCTCTTACAACTTAACTAATTTCTATTAATCTATGTGCTACTATGAGGCTTGTGGATTTGATTTCTATCCCATTTGTGTGTTCAACCCATTCTACATCTGGCTTGTGACTCCTCTGACTCCACCCTTCCTCATCCCTTCATTCTCAGTTTGGCTTTCCTGCCCAACTTTATCCTGTTCAGCTACTTGCCAGTCAACTTGTTTATCAAACAAATCATGGCAACATAAGTTCACACAGGGTACAGAAGGATTATCTTACAGCACAAAGTTTTGTTGAGAGACAGAGTAGTAGTTTTCCATGGAAGGAAAAGTTTCAAAAAATGAGTTGCCAAGCAAGTTAAAGAGCAGGAATTCTATACTCTGTGAAAGGACCAATATCATTTCTCCTACAAGTAAACTGAGGATCAAGTTGCACTGGATCTAGTTGGTTAATTTGAACCTATGGAGCATTCTGATTGGTCTATGGGTTGTTGGAAGTGTGTAGGCTCAAAAAACCCTGACACCAGTGATGTCATGCTGAAAGGGGCAGGATAAGAAAAGCCACAGAAAAAAGTTCCAATGGAAGGAAGAACCAGAAAGTACAAAAATAGGACTGGCTGTTAGTTGAAATCTTGATTAACCAGAATTTTCAGTTTCCATGTTTACTGACTGTATGGAATTTTTGAAAAGCCTCAGTGTTCTTATGAGTGACTTCTAGTCCCATTTAGACAGCAAGATGTTTCATTTTCCCTGAACCTGCAGTCCCATCTGCCTACAACAGGTTTACCTTGCTCTTAACTCCAACCAGCTTTAAGAAAAAGAGAAGAAATTGAAGTCAACATGTGTACAATTTTAAAATCTTAAAACGTAAGAGACACTGCAACACAAAAGCATGAGAAGGAAATGTACAGAGACACAAATATCATCGGAATATAAACCATGCCTTAGAAGAAATGAATGAAACCAAAATTACTCTTTGTGAAGACAATAATAAAATTGATAAATTCCTAAAAAGCCCTGTCAAGAGGAGAAGAAAGTGGAGTGTCACTGTCGTCTATAGACACAAAAGATGATAAACGTCTGTTTAAAATGGAGGCAGGGTTCTGGGAAGTGTTTCTCCTACTCAAACAATGAAAAAAAAACTAAATACTCTAAAAGTAATATTTTGGAGGCCATTAGAGAGCTGAGGTAGCTAAGCAACCAGTAGAATTAAATTCCCCAAAGTATAAATTCAATCCAAAGAGAAATGAGAAACAGGCAGTTTCATCACTGACAGAGTGCCATAGAAGGATGTGGGAAAGTAGGTAGGGAAAAAAAAAAAAAAAAAAAAAAACAACCACAGTTTACTGAACCTGAAAGATGAATTGTGGATAAACATGTCAGTTTCCAATCCTAAACATATATCCTAACACAGTCTTAAAAGCAGTCCCCAAATACAAAAAACTTCACGCTTCCAGCAGCTCACTTATTCCTGGCATCTTCAGAAAGTTTGAGGAAAGGGCAGAAGAGAAGAAAATGCCAACTGGAGTTCAGGCATGCATGAAGTGCTTAGAAGCACCTATGAAGGAGATACAAAGCCTTGTCTGTCTCCAGATTTGCTTTCTGATTTGGATGAAGCAAATACTTCTAGCTCCACAGAGACCCATAGTCCTGTCTGCTGTTACAGAGAAGAAAGTAAACACAAAAACCCCCAGGAGAGGGCCTATTCTTAACCAATACCAAGCAAATATCTGATAACCCTGTAGAAAAAGCAAGAAAATTCTTCCCAATATCAATTATAAGTCAAAGGTATACCTTATATGCTACAGGATACAGGAATATGGAGAAAGGAGACACAGTGCCTGCTGTAAGAGGCACAACGAAGGGCTTCTCTTGTTCACAGACCTCAAACTCAGAGACAAGCAGCATGATTTATAGCTAGGCCTAAGGAAGCAAAAGAAAACAACTCTGAGTCACAGGCATCCTGTGTGCTCAAATACAGAGAAGAACAGGCAGTGACGATTGTCCTGCTGTCCTATATTATCATTCCAAGCATTTTATTGTAACTTAGATCTATGCCTGAAATTCCCCAAAGATGAACACAAGAGTAACAAAACTGTAGGCAAGCTCTACTCCTTATATAACCAATTCAATCCTACCACACTTCTTTTGTGGCAATGCCATGCGTAACTCAAGTAGACATCACTGTCTTCAGACATACACAGGAGTTACTATGTGTCTGTCTAACATTCAAACAATGTTAAATGTTCCCCATATGATATAGATGTGCTATAGAGATTTGCATTGGTGTGGATTTTGGTCTATTGATACAAATTTAAGGTCAATTATGTTATATGTATATTTCTGCTCGATTAAGGTATTGTGTTTGTGCAGCTCATTTAAAATGTAATGTATATAATAGACAAGCTTGTAGTCATGTTAGTTACAATTTATAGATGTACAGAGATATAATTCAGATGGATAGGCATTCTTCAAACCTTACAAAGAGTACAAAATATGGCATTTAAAATGTTTTAAGAACGTAGGACTTTTTGTGGCAGTGAAACACATTTGCTCCTGGCAGCAACAATTTACCTCAAGAGGAAGATGGGCACTGAAGAGGCTCCTTATGGAGTTTGCTAGCCATTTGGGCAAGAAACTACTCTTGTCTGGACTTTTTGATGTTATGCTGTATAAAATGGACATGTAGAACCCACAGAAGAATGACTCCTGAACTTGCCTAAAGATGAGATGGTCCCTTGGGGTTCCTGATTCATGAAAGAGTCTGCCAGACATTCTGCAGGATACAAAAGAAAGTGACTGACAAACTGCCAATAGAGGCAGCACTGTCTTTGAAATTTCCTGTTTCATGGAAAAGTCTGCCAGATACTATGGGCCTGTAGGCTAAAAATGGATGCCCCCACAGTACAGAAGAATTTTGGGTGACTCTCCAGGTAGTGAGATGTCTCTGTCATTTCTATAGTTTTGGAAGTTGCCTACAATGCACTTCCTGTTTACTTAGGTAATATTATATCCTTCTGGAGTCTTTGAAGTAGTTGAATAATAGATAGTTATAATTATAGTTTTCATTAATTATGATAAAAGATAAAGTAAACATGAATATTGTAAATGTAATTCTTGCTTGACACCTGTTTTGTTAAATGTAATTTTACTATGTTAAAGTTAAAACCTTCCTTTTTATTTAAACAGAATAGGGGAAATGGTGTGGGAGGTCCTTCTATATGTTGCTTTTATTGGTTAATGAATAAAAAAAAACTGCCTTGGCCTATAGCAAGATAGCAAGGCAGAAGTTAGCTAGGCAGGGAAAACTAAACTGAATGCTGGGAAAAAGAAGGCAGAGTCAGAAGAAACCATGTAGCCTCCACCAGAGACAGACTCCAGATGGAACTTTAACCATTAAGCCACGGCCTTGTGGTGATACACAGATTAATGGAGATGGGTTAGTTTAGGATACCAGTTAGCCAGTGATGGAGGTTGGTCTTGTATCTATCTGTTGCTTTCATTGGTTAACTAATAAAGAAAAATGCTTGGCCCTGATAGGACAGAAAAATAGGTAAGCGGAGTAGACAGAACAGAATGCTGGGATAAAGAAGCCGAGTCAGGCAGTCACCATGGTTCTCCCACCAGACACAGACGCAAGTTAAGATCTTTCCTGGTAAACCAGCTCGTGGTGGTACACAGAATATTAGAAATGGGTTAGATCAATATGTAAGAGCTAGCCAATAAGAGGCTGGAACTAAGGGGCCAGGCACTGTTTAAAAGAATACAGTTTCCATGTAATTATTTGGGTAAAGCTAGCCGTGCAGAGCTGGGCAGGAAAGCAGCCCACCGCAGCTCATTACAACAAGACAGAAATACACTTAAGCTATTGGCCAAACAATATTTCAAATAATATGGTTTCTGTGTGATTATTACAGCACTAGATGGGATGGAAATGTCTAACAACACCCATAGGCTCATGCATTTAGACAATTAATCCCTTAGTTGTTAATGCTGACTTCTGGGAAGGTTATACAACCTTAAGGAGGTAGAGCTTTACTGGAGGAAGTCATCAGCTGTAGTGGGGAGTGGACTTTGAAGTTTTATCATTGTCTCTCTTTCTCTTTCCTGTTCCCTGTCTGTGGATGGAAATGTGATGAGCCAGTTCCTGCATCAGACCCCTGCTTTCCCTGAAAGCTGTCATGTCTTTCCTGCTATGATGGCCTTTGTTCCTTTTGGATGACTTAAAGGAGACTTGTATGTGCTTGTTTGTTAGTTTTTGCTTTGAGAAATAAAACTACAAAACAAAGGAAATGCTCCAAAAGTGGAGCAGAATAGACAGCGATGTTACAGTTCAATGTTTTTATAGAGTATCTTATAAAAATAACACATGGCACACATAAACACGGGAATTTCTCAGTGAGAAACTGTAAGAAAGAGTCAAATGGAAGTGCTATCTTGAAATAAAGTAATAGCGAAGGCACCTGAATGGAAATTTTTTTTAGTTAGTGGAAACTTTAGCCAGAGTACAGTTTAAGAGGAGCTTCTGAGAACAGGTTAGCAGGAATTACACATTTAAAGAGAGTTTGTAAAACTTCACTTCTTGATTAAAGAATGAGGTAAATTTAAGTCCATTCACCATAGCACCAGTTACAACAAACTAAATAAAACCTGTTGGAGAGTTGTGGTTAATATAGACTTTAAAAAAATGTTGCCAAAATATTAACTGTCCATGAACTGTTAGAGAATTTGGCCTTTTAGAGTCTATAAGGCATTATGGAGTGATTCAAATTTTAAACATATAGTTAAAAATTAATTTGAATGTATGTTCCTTAGAAAAAGTTGTAAGAAATATTCTGAGATTTGCAAATACAAATTTTCAGAGCTTATCTTATTTGCATTTATGACTTATCTGCAAGTCCTTAATACTTTAAAAATTGTGTTTTCTCGGCAGCCTGCAGAATGTGAAAAAATCTTCACCAACCCCATATCACAGAGAGCTGATCTCCAAAATATACAAAGAACTTAAGAAATTGGTTATCAAAAGAACAAATAATCCAATAACAAAAATGGAGTACAGTTCTAAACAGAGAACGGTCAACCGAGGAATCTAAAATGTCTGAAAGACACTTAAGGAAATGCTCAACATTATTAGCCATCAGAGAAATACAAATCAAAACAACTCTGAGATTACATCTTACACCTATAAGAATGGCTGAGATCAAAAACACTGATAAAAACTTATGCTGGAGAGGATGTGGGGTAAAAGGAACATTCCTACATTGCTGGTGGGAATGCAAGTTGGTACAGCCCCTTTGGATTTCAGTATGGCAATTTCTCAGAAAATTAGGAAACAACATACCTCAAGACCCAGCAATACCACTTTTGGGTGTATACCCAATGGATGCTCAATCGTACCACAAAGATATGTACTCAACTATGTTCATAGCAGCATTGCTTATCATAGCCAGAACCTGGAAACAACCTAAAAGCCCCTCGACTGTAGAATGAATAAGGAAAATGTGGTACATTTACACAATGGAGTACTACACAGCAGAAAAAATAATGACATCTTGAATTTTGCAGGCAAATGGATGGAGCTAGAAATCATGATATTGAGTGAGGTATCCCATACCCAGAAAGACAAATATCATATATACGCACTCATAGATGGTTTTTAAACATAAATCAAAGAAAAACAAGCCCAGAGACCCTAGACAACAATGAGGATGCTAAGAGAGACATATATGAATATAATCTACAAGGGAAGTAGAAAAAGAAAAGATCTCCTGGGTAAATTGAGAGCATGTGGACCGGGGGAGAGGGTAGAAGGGGAGAAGAGAGGAAGTGAGGGGAACAGAGAAAAATATAGAACTCAATAAATACAATAAAAATATAAAATTGTGTTTTCTGAATAGTGGGAAATTATGCAGATATGTCACTGTATTAAACATGTGAAAGCCACTGATTATTTAGCCTCATGAAGCTCTGAAATTACTTTTCAGAGTTACTGTAAACTATATTGAACTTACAAATAACATAAGGCATTTGTCTGTCAAAAATTCAATTTCCAAAAAAAAAACCACTAACTAAAATATTTTATGGTGATATGGTGATATGGTAATATGTACAGATATTTTCAAACTACTAGTATTTAATAAGATTCTTTTGTGTAAATGCTCTCCTCGGCATATCAAAACTTCCATGTGCGTTTCTTTCAAACAGACCTTTCTTTTTCAGAACATCTTCTCTTTAACTTTACTTTGAAGTTTATTTATAAAACATAATGGAGTTGTATGGATTGTCATATTTTTATATGTTGTTTTGACTTTAATAATAATTAGGGGCTAGCTATCATCTTCTACCAAGCTGTTTTCTGTTTTCATGTATTAATTCATTTCAACTTTGGTCAACCTGAAAATAACTCGATTCTTTGCATAAACAGGGATCCAGTCTCTAATGACAAGTAATTCTGAATGTTTAACTTTGAGAAATACAGGACGAGGGCTGGGGAACTGGCTCAGAGGTTGAAGTATTTGTAGCACAAGTCAGGTGCCTAGAATTAGGATCCCTAGAAAATGCATAAAAGCCTGACACAGCTCCACAAGCTTATCTGTAATCCCAGCACACCACTACAGAGAGATAGGGGGGCAGAGCTCAGAGAGCTTACACAAGAGCTAAGAGACTCTGCCTCAGACAAGGAGGAGCAATGAGGAAGAACACCTGGAGGTTGTCTTCTGACCTCCACATTTGTGCAGTGGCATGTGTGTGTCTGTACTCACACACATAAACAAATGTGGACACACACACACTCACACAGAGACACTGGCCCTTGGGTTCTCTGTCAGTCACAGTAATCCTATTACTCAGACTGACCATGACTTTACTGTTTCAAGCGTGCAACTGCCACCCCATGTGCTCAGAGAGGAAATGTATTCAGGATCACACACAAAAGGTCTAAGAGCCCAGATCCTCAAAGTGGAACATGATTCTTTCCTTCATTTATTTACATTTCTGCTAGCCAGGACTCTTCTGGCCACGCTTCCCTGCATGGGAAATGAGCAGATGCAGTTTCCCCTATGGAGAAGAATTCTATTTCAAGAATCACTGTCATATGAACACACATACACACAGACACCATGTGTACACATAAATTTGCATCCACACAACTTTTGTATAATGTAACATTCTGAAGCTACACATTGGTCTGTTAAATAAAAGACCTTCAAAGTAAACACAGAGACCCACTCTCTTTACCTACAAGATGCATGTTTTCCCTGAATTTGGAACGTCTAATACTACTCTTCCATCATTTTTATCAAGCGTTGATAAATGTGTTTGGTGTTCTGAGAATAGCTGTCTGTCTTTTAAAGATGACGGTTAAGCATCCCAAAAATAATTCTTTGAAGCTGTCTTTATGTACATGTGTCTGGTCTATCTCAATCTGTAAAATTTTATATAAACTACTCTTCTTTTATTGAGTTATCTTATTCTTTAAAAGTACATCTCTCTACAATGCCAGCACATTCATTTTTTCTGCTTTTGATAAAGAATGTTCATCTCACATAAATCATGCTAGGAGGTAGCTTGTCCAACTTCATAGAGCCATTCCCCATTCTCTCTGTCTTTCGTCCCTTCCACATATATATCTATCTTCCACATAGCTCTGTCATTTCTTCTTTATTTAAAATGGGTCATTCCAATTTCCAAGCTTCCAGGAGATATCACAAGAGATCACTCATGCCAGATTCCTTCCTGGAGAGTTATATCCTGTGTTATCAAAGAGGGATTTGTTAGACAAACACTGTTACCCAGATTTTACATTCACTCGCCCCCATCCTGAGCTCTTGGCAGGCATCCAATGTCGACTCTTCTGCTCATGCCAGTGCATGTGGTTAGGGTTTGCCACTCTGCCAGAATAGAGTCCTTTACTCCTTTGACAAACCTAACATTTCCAGCAGGGCAGTTGCCATGTTACCTGGATGGAGACTGAAGCATGCATGTGAAGTTGGTAAACATTCCTCACAAGGCAGAGGTCTGCATTATCTTCATAGGGGGATAGCTTGTCTTCATTGTGGAAGAGCACATAGGATCTACAGGTGATAGACTGTCTGTGGATTTCTTTCTTGGTATTTTAATCCAAGCTTTAGGGTACCATTATCTGCCTGCTAGGACACTGACCTGCTCATGTATACAAGATCAGTTTTCTTGTCATGTGTGTTAGTTATCTTTCTGCCACTGTAACAAAATACCCAAGAAAAGAAAATTATAAGGAAGAAAAGGTTCTTGTTAGCTCAGGGTTTCAGAGGTTTAGTCAATAGTACTCTCTCCTTGGACCTATAACAAGTCGTAGTTAATGGTGAAGGATACAAGGCATGACGATTGCCTCACGATGATGGAGAAGCCAGGAAGGAGAAAGAAAGGACTAGGATCCAGTACCTCCTTCAAGGACACTCTTCTAATGACATTTTGTTCATTAAAGATAGTCTACAAAATTTTTTCCACCTCACAATAGTGTCACAGACTAGAGACATGAGCTTCAAGATATTTTAAGATCAAAATCATAAAATCCCACTCCCATTTCCCACAGACATCATTCCCCAGAGTACAAATGTATCAGTCAATCTTATAGCATCTACAGTCTTCACATTTTCAGCCTGACAGACCAAGTGAAAAACCTCCTCTGGGATGCAATGAAAATTCTTAACTGTGACTTACTGTCAAAAACTGTTCAATGAATTGCATCCTTGCAAAGTTCAAGAGCACAGAGTGAAAGCTACCATTTCCAAAAGTGAAGAAGGAAAAGTAAAGCAGGGATGTTGAACCTAAATAAAACTGAAACTCAGCAGCTATAAAAATTAAATCCTCTGACTATGCATCTTGATTCAAGACATAGGTTGTTGATTCTTGAAGGTTTAGTAATGTGAAAAACAATTCCACTGTGGACTTGCTGGCTGTAGCTCACATGGCTACTCTCTTGGACTGGATCTGCTAACTTCCTGATGGTTCTCATGACTAACGTCCCATGTCTCAGGCATCTTTAACTTTCAACCCACAGTTCTTCATCACCAGGTAGTTGATAATTATACAGAAAAAACTGAATACTTTAAGGGGATCCTTCTGTTAATAGTCTGTTCAGTCCACAGCTTGGGGATATTTTAACATTTCTTCTGTCTAACATATATTATGTCCTCATGGTTGGGTGGCTATCAGGATAGACCAAATTAACATCACAGATTCTATGTCCCAGGACCACATTCTCTACACACTGTTACAGCCAAGATCCCTGGAAATATATTCTGAAACACAAAACTGTCCTTGGAAACAGGTAGGATAGACTATTGAAGAACTCTGTATTTAATAAACAGAGGGCTCACTGTATGGACAATATTCAAGGGCATTTTGTTACTGCATTGGGGGATGTTAAATGTACTCAGATGAACAAAATGTCTCAGGTTCATTTTAATGTGTTGGGTAATGAACTAACTAAACTGAATTGATAAAATCATCCCTGAGGCAAAAGTTTATAGTCAATTTCTGTCTAAAGAGATTTTTTTTTCAGTGTGAGTATTACTAATGTACCTACCATAAGCGTGAGAGAATCTCATTATCGTTAATTTGAGCCAGTCTCCATTTTGACAAATTGGATGTGATATCTGTAATCTAATTTTTCTTTTATTATTATTCTGTTTTTCATCAATTACGCATACATTTAAGGATAGATGGTTGCATGTTAGACAGACATGCTCTCCATCCTTTATTGGTTACAATCTTGCATAAGGGAAAGAGTGCCTATGTTTATAGATGCCATTGATGTCAAATACATGCTGAAAAAGATGACATATTTTAAAATTTCTAAGTTTATCCCCATAAGCAGAAATGCAGTCAAGGTTGATTATGTATTACATTGCAACATATCAACACACATAATTATTTTTATTGTACATACATAGGATGATTTATGAGATGAACTAGAAACATTCACACTACCTACATCACAGCTGTCAGTTTTAAAAGGAAAGAAAGACCTTTCAGGGTCTTAGATTAAGGCTCTTTACTTTGGCTTTATGGAATCACTTGTGAAAGATAATTTTCTCCATAGTTGCTTTGTACACACTACATAGCATCTCCACCCAAACCCTCTCTCCTATATCTATGAATACTTAATTTATTGTATGTTTTCAATTCAATCCAAAACTGTTATTGTAATAGAAAAATTGCCCAAATTTCCTCTATTTAATCTTTGGGGAGGAAATCTATTGCACATTTGTCTCCAAGTGAAGAGAAGAAGGAAGAACAAAGTCCCAGTTCTGTTACAAAAGCTGATGAATATTTTAAAGATGATTGTTATTAAACAGTACTCAGTGGGATGTATTTCCTTCCAACTCAATTGCTGAGTTCAATTTTGAGATCTAAGTCAATAATCTAGCTGGATATTGTGGGGTTTAATGTTTGTTTTCTTTTCTGACATTTAGCTATTACTTACTCTTTAAAAGTTTCTCTTTTATTTCCTTCTGTTCAGACAATCGTACTTCTGTTGCTAGATATACTTTTAACTAGATTATATCTGAGGATGAATGTTTAAACCATTGTCTTTGTTTTTTAATAAATGTATGTATCATTTGATGTTTTATAAAATTATAAAATTCCATTGCTAAAATTCCTTATAAATAAGTGAATGCAGATGTTGCAGCACAAATACTTTTAAGACCAGTGGTTTTGCAAAGTAACAGTGACTGAGAGTCCTTGACACAGTTTTTAATTGTGTGTGGTTTTGTCAGAAATCCTTGGTACAACATTTTACATAAAGGAGAGACTTTAATTTTAACCAAATCTTGGTAATCCTGTAATACCCCTCTATTTTATATTTATTTGATTTTTGATAATTTTATACATATGAATAATGTATTTATAATGCTGTCACTCCTATCTCTCCACACAACTATTTTCATGACCTCCAACTTCCTCCCAAATTCATGATCTCTTTTTATTTAGTCATTATTGTTACATATACATTACACATATGTATTGCATATAAATATGACCTGCGAAGTCCACCTGGTGTTGTTCATAGGTGTGTTTAGAGCTGATCACTTGGGATTGATTAACCTATCAAGGAGAGGTCCTGGAGAAGACTAATTTCTCCTCTGTCATTAGGCGTTAGTTACTTCTCTACTCTTACAGATGACCCTAATATTATTCAAATAAGTTGTTATGTTTGCTGTGTCACGACTCTGAACCGTGTTATCACAGATCATTCTTTTATCAATTGTTTGATTAAATGCTACTTCGGGGGAAATTAAATGAATGACAACTTGTCAGCCTTCGAGAGTCTTAGTCAATTTTATTTACTTTTTTGCACTTATGTGTATACGTATATGCAGGTGCACTCAGGCTTCATGTGAGGGTCAGGGGACAGGTGCATTTGGAGGTCAGAGGTCAGCTTACATGAGGAGTCAGTTCTCCCTGCCACCATGTGGGTCTCAGGGATCAACCTCAAGTCATCATCAGACTTGGCAGCATGTGATTTAACTCACGGAGACACCTTTCCAGGCCCAAAACTTCTAAGTTTTTAACCTTATGTGTGAAGTAAAACTAAAAAAATTTATAGCCTGTATCTACTGTCAAGGTAGTTTCTATTAAGGAGTGTTTACTATGTGAAGGAAAGACTGGGATTTTCATGAAACAAGGCCCAGAAACTCTCTAATTCCTTTGCACTTGCCTTGTGGGCTGTCCATGTGACTTGCTTGAGCAATGTGTGTTAGCACATTTGATGGCAACAATTGATTGAATATGACTTGCTCACCTCCACGTTCTCCTCTGAGCATCTGCTACTATCATGAGAATGTACTGAGCATGCTTGCTGAGGGCTTGCATTTGATTTCTTGCTGAAATGCTTAGAGAAGAGCCCATTTGCCCAGCATGGGCTGACTTAGACCAGCCATATCTTAACTCAGCAAATCAGCTGCCAATAAATGGCCCTCACACCTGGCTAGGATCAACAGAACAGTACAGGAATCATAAACATTGGCTACCATAATTAAGTAATTTTCATTCTGTGTGAAATAGCTTTTGATAAACCGATATATTATTGGCATTTTAACTCACCGTACTGAATTTGGAAAAAAAGTCAATTGCACTATTGTTAACATTCATCACCTTTGCTCTTGCCCATTGCTATTTGGGATAGATGTGACTAATGGAGGCATAAATCTGTTAGATAAAATATAATTTAACACTATAAAGAGGGTGTTGGTGGCAGAGCACGAAAGAGAGAGAGGGATTAAATACAGAAGCATGCATATGCGTTGGTGGAAGAATCCCGACAGCGACTTCTGCAATGACAAGGTATGAATGTCAAAACAATAATTACTGTTCCCTCAGAACAATTTGCATTTGAAATGATGGTATCCAAATAATTATTCATTTCCTAATGAGTATTTTTACCTACAAGCTAGTTTAAAGAAACTAAGATCTGTTTATGGATTGAAATTGGGTTCAAATTTCTTGTGGATTTGAATTTTTGATGGGATTGAACCAGGAAGTAGCACCTTTCTGTGACAAGTCCATGGCCACATTATCCTATAGCTTCAGATACTCTCTAGAGAATAGTTCAATAGGCTTATTATTGTCATTATGATGAAGTGAAATCTAAAGTTTTAAGCACTTTAGGTTTTAATGGATAAAAAAGAAAAAATATTAATTACTAAATGTTTTAATGTTTAATGAAAACATAAAACCTAAAACTGTATCTTGTGTACTTTTTTTAATTTTTATTTATTTATTTATTTATTAAAGATTTCTGTCTCTTCCCCACCGCCGCCTCCCCTTTCCCTCCCCCTCTCCCAACCAAGTCCCCCTCCCTCGTCAGCCCAAAGAGCAATCAGGGTTCCCTGCCCTGTGGGAAGTCCAAGGGCCACCCACCTCCATCCAGGTCTAGTAAGGTGAGCATCCACGAAACTGCCTAGGCTCCCACGAAACCAATAGGTACAGTAGGATCAAAAACCCATTGCCATTGTTCTTGAGGTCTCAGTAGTCCTCATTGTCCACTATGTTCAGCGAGACCGGTTTTAACCCGGGCTTTTTCAGACCCAGGCCAGCTGGCCTTGGTGAGTTCCCTATAGAACATACCCATTGTCTCAGTGTGTGGGTGCACCCCTCGCGGTCCTGAGTTCCTTGCTCGTGCTCTCTCTCCTTCTGCTCCTGATTTGGACCTTGAGATTTCAGTCTGGTGCTCCAATGTGGGTCTCTGTCTCCTTTCATCGCCTGATGCAGGTTAATATTCAGGAGGATGCCTCTATGTTTTTCTTTGGGTTCCCCTTCTTATTTAGCTTCTCTAAGATCACGAATTATAGGCTCAATGTCCTTTATTTATGGCTAGAAACCAAATATGAGTGAGTACATCCCATGTTCCTCTTTTTGGGTCTGACTACCTTTGCTGGAGAGGTTGTGGAGAAAGGGGTACACTCATCCATTGCTGGTGGGAATGCAAACTTGTGCAACCACTCTGGAAAGCAGTGTGGAGGTTTCTCAGGAAATTCGGGATCAACCTACCCATGGACCCAGCAATACCACTCTTGGGAATATACCCAAGAGAGGCCTTATCACACAACAAAAGTATATGCTCTACTATGTTTATAGCAGCATTGTTTGTAATAGCCAGAACCTGGAAACAACCTAGATGCCCTTCAATTGAAGAATGGATGAAGAAAGTATGGAATATATACATATTAATGTACTACTCAGCAGTAAAAAACAAGGACTTCTTGAAGTTTGCAGGCAAATGGATGGAAATAGAAAACACTATCTTGTGTACTTTTAAGAATAAGCAGACGATTGTTATAAGACTAATGCGCCACTGTCCACACCTCCCCAGAATGTGCTAGAATGGATGTTCTCATACAGGAACAATGACAAAGAACAAAAATCAAACAAGGTGAACAAATTTGCCTGCATCTCTTCCTCAGAGAAGACTCTTCTATTGTAAGAACTCCCGAAATGCCTAAAGAACCCTCCGAGTGTGGAGCCTTCCCGTACCTTTACTGATGCCCACCATCGCGACCTGTGAGATTCTATTCACTGCCCTGTTTTGTCTTTTTTTTTTTTCCTAAAGAAGAAGAAGAACTTCCATTCAGAACAAAAGCATTTGGCAAAGAAATCCCAAGTTCTTGTGCAGCCAGCAGGGTGGAATCTTTTCTCTGCACGTACTTAAGTTGACACAATGAACACACACAGACCACAGGAATGCACACAGCAGCATTTGCCAGCCCTTACGGCAGCTGCGAGGAAGGGGTTCTGAGTGTGGCCCAAGTGGATTGTAGCATGAAGAGGCTTGTGACATTCCATGCTCAGTGCCAATGCCAGCATCCTCCTCTGTTACACTAATGTCCTGGAAGATGTTACCACTGGGGGAAATGAGCAAAAGGGAAAATTCTAAATCTATTAGGATTCATTCTTCTGATTACAAAAGGGTGCACAATTACCTCACAAGCCATCAGCTACATTGGTGGTTTACATTTAGCTCACTATACTTTATACAAGTATCAAAATGATAAACGTTACATTGCATCTATACCTTTATTTGGTCTTTAGCTGTATTTGTTCCAGCGATTATGTAAGAAAAGCTAGTTTCAATGGCTCCTCCAACTTTGCTTCTAGGTCAAATGGAAATGCAGCTGTCAGTCAAATCCTCCAAATCCTTTACTGTGTCTTCAGGTGCACCTGGCACATATTTCTTTCTTGAAATAAGAGAACTATGGGCTGACCCGAGGTTCCTAATGGGGCTTGTAGCGTCCCCTCCTGGCAACCTGAAGGTTGCCCTGCCTTGTCATTCAGCAGGCACTCTTCACCTTCTTAAACTAGCTCCATATGGACATTTTAGATTAAGCCCCTGTCTCTTGTTGGCTCTAAAGGCCCACATTCGAACACGCTGGTACTTCATCGTCTTTTCAGACTCGACCGGTTGCTTTTGTTTAAATTATTTACCCCTTTATCATTTACTTTCGGCCTTTCGCAACAGCTCCGATGGCAGAGCGATTTGCATCTATCACCACTTGGAACCTGCCGCTTTTCTCACCCGTTTGGGCTTTCAAACAAGTGCTGCTTTCTGTGTACATTTTAACAACGCAGCTGATTTTATTAGCGTTCTCAACCTTCCTGTGGATTCTTGTACCTATCAAATGTGATGGGCTTAAATTATGCACAGAACACTTCCACGAGGAGGACAGAGTGCAAATAATGTCAGAGAGAACCGTGAAGGAGGAGACAACGCGGCAGTCAACAAGTCGCACAGCCCTTCACAGAAGGCATGGTGACATCTTTGGAGGGAGTCTTTGTTCTCACCTGTGGAAATTCATTATTTTAAATGTCACAATAGAGAGTCTTGTACTGAGAAGTTTTGGATCACACTGACATCAGCAGAGCCTTGAATTTAACTTTTTCATTCCTGGCATTTCATTCTTTGTTGTTGTTGGTTTTCAGTTCTGCTATTGAAGATCAACTTGTAACTAAGAACTCATTTGAGAAGTTGGGTGTGGCTCGGTGTGCAAACATGCCTGGTGCACAGGCAAGAAAGCCAGAGTTTGGACCGCCAGAATTCACACAAATCTTGTAAAGTCAAGATAGCCTGCCATAATCCCAACACCAAGGAATCTGAAACAGAAATCTCTGAAACAAACTGGGGAGACAGACTAACTGCATGGAGGAGTTTTGGGCTCAAGTGAGTGGCACTCACTTGTCATGGCTTTCCATTGTGTGTTCTGGTTAGTCTTATTTTAAATAGTGGATCTAAAGGAAAAGAGTGGCAGTCTGACAATTAGAATATACCAAACCAAACTCAAAACAATCCCACTAAGCAAAGAGGTGACTGTGCAAAATAATATTTCAGGAGAAACCATCATCTTATAGAATTATTATAATTCATTATCATAATATTTTTCTGTTTTCTATTATAATTGTTAAATTCTTTACTGTGACTAATTTCAATAAAGCTTTACCATGGGTACACATGTGTAGGAGGGTCTTAGTATATAATCTGTTTGGTGTTAATCATATGTCAGTCAACTATGGAGCTTGAAATACTATGTGTATATTCACCTGTGACATTTAACTACATACTTTTATTGCATGCCTGGTTTTAGTATCATGCATATGCATTTGTATGTTCATATATATGTGGCTACTCATTCACAAGTGTGTGTCAGGGAGTGGGGAGTCTGTGTCTATGTATATGTACGTCTATATGTTTGTGTGTGTCTATGTGTGTGTATATATGTGTCTATGTGTATTTCTGTGTCTATGTGTGTGTCTGTGTCTATGTGTTTGTCTGTGTCTATGTATTGTGTGTCTATGTATGTGTGTATCTATGTGTGTGTGTATCTATGTGTGTGTCTATGTGTGTCTGTGTCTATGTGTGTCTGTGTGTGTGTCTATGTGTGTGTCTGTGTCTATGTGTGTCTGTGTTTGTGTCTATGTGTATGCCTATGTCTATGTGTGTGTCTATGTATGTATCTATGTTTGTGTATCTATGTGTGTATCTATGTGTGTGTGTCTATGTATGTGTCTATGTGTGTGTCTATGTATATGTCTGTGTCTATGTGTGTGTATGTGTCTACAGGTGTGTATGTGTATGATATAAACCAAAAGTGCTGTTAGGTGTTTTTCTCATTCAATCTTCACCTTATTCATTAAAATAAGGTTTATCATTTGAACCAAGAATTCACTAATATAGCTATGCTAGTGATGTAAATTGCCCTGGGAACCCATCTTTGCCTCTTGGATGCAGGAATTATTAGTATATAACATGATATAATATAATATAGATTTTAATATATAATATTGGGATTGTTTGACAGAAAATGGCCCCTGTAGGGAGTGGCACTATTGGGAGGTATGACTTTTTTGGAGTAGGTGTGGCCTTTGTTGGAAGAAGTGTGTCACTGGGGGAAGAGGGGAATTTAAGCCTCCTTTGCTCAAGCTATGCCCAGCGACACAGTTCACTTCTTCTTGCCTTCAGATCAAGATACAGGACTCTCAGTTCCTTCTCTAGCACCATGTCTGCCTGCATGCAGCCATGTTTCCCACCATGATGATAATGGAGTAGACCTCTGAACTGTAAGCCAGCACCAATTAAATGTTTTTATTTATAAGAGTTACCATGGTCATGGAGTCCCTCACAGCAATAGAAATCCTAAGAGAATAAAATTTAAAATATATAATATAAAAAGTATAGGAATTCTACCTTGAGTTTCTGTGGGTATTGGGGATCTGAAATCGGATGCTTGCATAGCAAGTGCTTTAGCTTCTGAACCATTCCCTCCCATCTTTAGTTGATTCTCAAGTGTTCATATTACCTTGTTTTCAAGGCACAGTCATGGGTGCCATCTTCCTAAGCATATAAATTGCTACTGCTTCTCTCTGACAATATAATACATCAAAAATCAAGCCAAACCAAATCAAAGCAAAAACCTGGCCAGCATGAGACAAGGCAGGCACAGGAAAACTTCCCAAAGGTTTAACTCAGAAATTAATCATAACCCTTTCTTCAGCTAAATTTTTGATAGTTCACTCATCATGGGTTTTTATTAGTTTTTATTTTTAAATATTTAATAAACAGTTTAAAATATTCAAGCACAATATTTTAAATGATTATCTTGGCTAAAGAGTCTATTTATATTGAACAAGATGAGAGTGAGAGCCCTTCCTTATTCAAATCACACCATCCTAACCTTGAATTTTAAACATTTTCTCTCAAAAATGATGATTCTTTGTTTTTTGCCTTATAGTAGTAGCTTTATAATTTAATTATTTTGGTTCATGCATCTAAAATATTGGAAAACTAGATGAGTTACAAAAATATATGCTTATATTCTTTTTCTCTGTGGTAATTTTGTTATTAAGCAAATTCACTAATTTGAATGTCAATGTTAACGTATTATAGATTGTCCATTTTTTCTTTTTATGAAAGAAACAAAACCAAAAATCCTTCTTTGTGCAAATGCATTTAACATTTCACTCAGTAGTGACTCATTATAAAATGTTACTAAAGAACTGGTCTTTCCATGTATTTTCCACACTATCCAGTCCCAGCAAAGAAAGCAATTCTATATATAAGTTGTGTTACAGCATTGTAACACTTATACAATTTAATGACCTCTAGAAGCATATTTTTAGCTAACTCCTACATCTTAAATAAACCCATTTCTATTATTTTGTGTATTGCCATGAGGTTGTGGCCTACCAGTAAGGTTTTGACTGACACTTGGTGTCTTTCTCCTTTGGCAACAACATAGCATCTCTCTAACTCCCTCTACTTCATCTCTATATATCTGTTCTGATTTCCCACCTGGCTTTACTAAGTCTTTGGCCGAAACAGCTTCCTTAATAACCAATGTTAATAAAATATATTCATAGCACACAGAGGGGAATCCCACATCATCTCCCCCTTTCTGTCTAAATAAAAAGGAAGGTTTTAACTTTTACATAGCAAAATTACATATAACAAAAGTTATCAAGCAAGAATTACAGGTACAGTATTCATATCTACTTTATGTTTTATCATACCTAAGGAAAACTATAATTACAACTATTATTCAACTCCATCAAAGACCGCAGAAGGATATTATATTACCTAAGTAAACAGGAATTGTGTTGTAGGCAACTTCTAAAACTATAGAATTGACAGAGACATCTTGCTACCTGGACAATCATCCAAAGTTCTTCTGTAACATTGGAGCATCCATCTTCAGCTCACAGGCCCATAGGATCTGGCAGACTTTTCCATGAAGCAGGAACTTTGAAAAACTGTTCCACCTATATTGGCAGTTTGTCAGTAAATTTCTTCTATATACTGCAGAATGTCTGGAAGACTCTTTCATGAAACAGGGACCATAAAAGACTGTCTCACCTTTAGGCAAATTCAGCAGTCATTTTTCTGTGGGTCCTGCTTATCCATTTCATACAGCATACTATCAATCAGTTCAGGCAAGAGAAGTTTCTTGCCTAAATGGTGCAGGCGCCGGCAGACGGAGCTGGGAGGCGCAGGCGCCAGCAGACGGAGCTGGGAGGCGCAGGCGCCGGCAGACGGAGCTGGGAGGAGCAGGCGCCGGCAGACGGAGCTGGGAGGCGCAGGCAGGCAATGACGGCTGCCGCCGAGACTGGAGGGGACCAGCGCGGCGGCAGAGGTCGCAGGCGGCAGGGACCAGCGCGCAACACCGAGAGCAGATCGCCCCACTACAATTAAATCAAAGAGGTAGGCCTTTGGTTGGCGAGGGCCCTGGCAAACGGGGAGCCGGGACCGGTTCCGGAAAACCCTTCTTAGGGGTGAGAGGGTTCTTGGCCCCC
>NW_026067907.1:2645113-2764087 GCF_014885135.2 Alexandromys fortis
AAGAGACAGAAATATTTAATAAATAAATTTTAAAAAAAGAAAAACAAACAAAAAAAAGAATACCTATCTATCTGAAATATATCTCTGTATATCTAGAAAACGTAACTAACATGACTGCAAGTTTGACTATTATATATGACTATTTATTAATCTAAAATTTTTAATTATACATTACATTTTAAATGAGCTATATAAACATAATACCTTAAACAAGAGTAGAAATATAAATATAACAAAATTGATCTTAAATTTTTATCAATATACCAAAATCCACACTAATATAAAATACTGATTTATATATCATAACAACCTCTAAGTGAAAACAAACATTTATAAACAATTATTGTGGGAATTTGGGCATAGTTTTCTCCAAAGTTCTTGCTGATGTTTTTCTTTTGGCAAATTGTTTTTAGGGTTTATAGACACTTTTGGGGGAGAAGGTTTTGTTCCATCAAACTACATTAGCCTGGAAGGGATTTACAGGTTCTCATCTTCTATGGAAACAAAAACAGAACCTCTTATCCAAAGTAACATATCCTTAGAGTCAAAATTTGAAGCTAAGATCTCTTTTGTTGGCTTAACTTAGCAGCCCCCAGAATTAAATGTCTCTCTGCAGCCAAATAATTCAAAGAAAATACAATAATATACATAATCCAGACTCTCTGTGTATTTTCCATCTTTACATGTCTTATTTTGTGTTGATTCCCTTTACTACTTTAATCTATGACTGTCTGTACTCTTTTATATTACTTTTACTATCTCTTTAAAAAGTTTGTTTTATTTTTAAAGATATTTAATTGTTTTTATAACTGCCTAAACTCTCTTTCCTCTCTCTCCCAAGCCTATGTACATTATTTAAAAACACTGTGTCTTGTTTAGAGGCCTTTTACATCTGAATCTGTCTGACTGTGTATCTGAAATCCTTTTCTGACAAGGAGCATTTTAAAATGGTAAGCAGTATGGTTGTGACAGTCCTGGATGCTGGTTCTACCTCTCTTGGTCTTTCAATATGGTAGATGTGAGTTTCCCAGCAGCTCTGAGACTGCTGGGTGGGAGCTGTGCAGCACATAAACCCCCTTTTGCTGAATAAAACTAAATCTGACATGCAGCATGCTGTGTAGCCTGGAAATGTCTGTGTATGGCTGTGGGAATCTGCCATGCTTTCCTGCCTTTGTAAACCCTAGCAGACCCCACCCAACTACTCTCTCAGCGGGGTTGCTGAGCAGCAGGCATGCTCTCAACTACTTTCCTTCTAACCCCGAGTGGGCATACAAGCACGTGGACCCAAATTGTGTGACTGGCCTCGTGGGTTAGCCCCAAATGTCGGCAGCTGGTGTCTTCGGCAGCTACATGGCATCTCTCTGACTCCACCTACTTTCTCTCTATATACCTCTGTTCAAATTTCCCTCTTGGCTTTATTCTACTAATGTAGAGGACCATCCTCAATAAAAATACGTTTTTTCATGGTAGGGGCATGGGAATTGAAGAAATATGAGTAAAGAATATGAGGACCATAAAAATAATGAGACTGAAAACATAGAAAGTATCGGCAGAGCATTTTAGTGATTGAAACCCTGAAATCTGCCTGCGTTTATTTTTTTTTTACACATTTTATTCCCAACATAAATGGAAATAAAAAAGGTGACAAAAGACTTTATTAACATATTACAAAGGGTAATTCACACAATCAATGGCCTGATCAGTCTGAGACATCAAATCATTAGCATTCTGTTATCTAGGTAGCAAAAGGGCTCTAGGTCAGTATTCTGAAGAAGGCCCTTCTCTAGGTGACCTCAAAGTTACATAAAAAGGAGATAAAGTACATTTACATATCCTGACCACCTGTGAGAATAGTATTGAGCTCTCTTAATTTGAAAAGAACCAAGCAATCACCTCCTGAGTTAGATGTGCAACTATACTTGTCAAATCTCCAACTCTCTGACCATCAGACAAGATGGAAATGGGCCTACATTTTTATTTCCTCAAAAATCAACTCCTTAAGGACCAGATTGATTTCACTACTTACTGTGTATAGGTACAGTATGTTGTAATGGCATCTGAAGGGCCTCCATTTTTAATGTCTTAAAGACAGAGATAATATCAGTGTGAAGAGTAAACTTTACTCCAGGATCTTTATCTACACTTATTTTTGGCAGTGATTCTCAAGATGCCCGTGTTATATAAAGTGATATTCATGACAGCAGGCAGGTAGAGGTGACAGAGACAACTCAGCTTTCACTAAGTGCTCACTGGTGACGATGTTTTGACAGAGCCATGGTACTCAGGACTCATAAACCAATGGACAAATTAAAAAATACTGTCTCTTACAAGATCACAAGATACCAAAGTAATTGGGAACGTAGACTTCTTTTCAGAGTAAATATAGCTCCAAACCCTAGCAGAAAAAAAAAACGGATTAATTTATATCATAAACCTAAATCAAGTGTTTTAAATGGCACTTTGATTGTTTGACTCTTTTAGGAAGCCCACGTGTCCTTTGAATTTGTGTTTAAAAAGGTTTTTTTTTTAATAGACACCTATATGTAGGAAAAATTACCTATATACTTAGAAGGCAAAATGATAAAAATGTGAAAACATTATCCAGAAATAACATGTGACTTTTGATGTCACATTTAAGAATTTCGATTTGATTTTTCTTCTAATGGCTATTTGTGTTTCACTCTGAGCACAGTAGGTATTTTTTTAAAAAGGTGTTACTTAGGTATTCTTCCTAAAGAAACATTCTCTACAGCTTCCTAATTTTGTCTTTTATCAGTCAGCTAATGAAATATAAGTTGGAAAAGTGAACAGTAGACTTACAAGTCTATGATTTTCTAATGTTTGCTCACTGACCCTATTACAGCATGTTTAATGTGGAAATAAATTTGAATAAAAGTAGTCAGCAAATGATAAAATGCACTTACGTGGTATCAAACAAATGTGTTTCTTTCTTCCTTTCCATGTAGGTTTAGTTCAAGCCACTTGACCAAATTTCATTTTAGAAAATGTATTATGTTTTATTGACCTGTCATAAGAATGAACATAATATACAATTTGTATTGGACTTTAATTTAAATTAGTAACTTTGAACATTTAATGTGTTTAACTGAAATGCATTATATGGTTATGAGATTCAATTTATTTGTGATTAAAGAGCTTAAGTTTTCTTATGGACAACTATGCTACTAAATTAATTTATTGCTATGATAAATTTAAGAAAATCCCAGTTAACTTTTATTTAATTTCTAAATTCATTGAATTACCTCAGCATTTTTGAATTAGCCATTGTTCTTGTAACAAAACAAAAATAAGTTTGAGAAGAAAATGTAATAACAATTATTATTTCACAAAAATTATTTATCATTGTAAAATTCTATTAGAAGTCAAAAAAAAAGATACTTGGGTACATAATTCCATTAGTATGACCTCCCATAACTTATTAGGTATTTCAAGGACTTAAATTTGTGTCTATTTAATTTCAAGGCAAGTAAGCAAACTTTAGAGTTCCTATATTTTGTTTTTTACAATTGTTGAAAGAATATTGCATCTTTAGAAAATTGTGAAATAGTCACAGATGTAAGGAAGTCTCAATGAACTCATTTGGTTCCCAGCATCCATGTCAGTTAACTCACAGCTACTTTTAACTTCATTTTCCGGGCAATCTGACACACTCTTCTGCCTCTGCGGGCACTCCCACCCACACGCTCAGATGTAAGCACAAAAACATACATATGCATAAACAAAAATAAACCTTAAAAGGTATGGCTTGGATCTGCTTCAATTATGTTTCCCTTGAATTCTACTTTGCCCTTTTTTGTGTTGCTTAACTGTTGGAACATAAAATCTTCTTTGTAGTATGATATATCCACCATAATAGGTTTAATTCTTTAACATAAGAGAAACAAGACCAATTGGCATAGAGACCTGCTTGTAGAGTGCTATCGATGGACTGGAGAATCACAATGTTTCAGAGATATAGCCTAAGACAACCTGTGTAATCACCTGATTGGGTGTTCCAAGGTTGCCATGAGAACAACCCTGGGATAGGCAGCCAGTCAGAGAAAAGATAAAAGGGATATTTTAGGGGAACTGTCCAGTCTATCCATTGTTGATAAGATATTCCATGTTTTAGGGTGAACAACCCATATGTCCCTATCTGTACCCTGTTTGTCTCATTTACCATGATGTCTTCCACTATAGTTTGCTGGGTACGGCTCTCCTCTTTCTGGCTACCCCATTCCCCATTGAACTTATACTCTGTACTCTTTATCTTTCTATTTGTTGATGGGAACCTACCTAGCCTGATTATACATATTAGCTGTTGCTAAAAATGCTGTAATAAACATGGGCATTCAATTATATCTTTATCTTGCTGATTTTGTTTCCTTTGTGTATGAACCCAGAAGAAGGTTATGTTTGTCATAGGAGATATATATATATCTCCCTTATGTACCCAGAACACTACACTACACACTAGTCTCTGTAAAGACTATGGTAATTTATATCTCTACAAACCAAGCATAAACATTCCCTTTTCTCCCAAATCTTTAGTCACCCCTTTTCTTCGCACTAATAACTATTATAACTGGATTATAATGAATCTCATTATAGTTTAGACTTTCGTTTCCTTGATGCAAATGACTTTTTGTATATTTGGAGACCACCTTTCTTTCTTTCTTTCTTTCTTTCTTTCTTCCTTCCTTCCTTCCTTCCTTCCTTCCTTCCTTCCTTCCTTTCTTTCTTTCTTTCTTTTCTTTCTTTCTTGAGAATCATTTATTCAGGGCACCCACTTATCTGATTTTGCTTTCAATTAAGACTTACTTCAGTTCCTGAAATATTCTACATATAAACCTCCATCAGCTGAATAGTTGGTAAATATCGCCCCTCATTCACTAGTTTATTTCCTGATTCTTTTGTGATACAGGAGCTTTTTAGTTTGATGTGATCCCACTTGTCAGTTTTGCTTTTATTTTCTGTGCTGTTTGAGTCTATCTAGGAAATCAGTCTGTACCAATGTCTTGACGTCTTTTCTCTATTTTGTTTTTCCTAGTGGTTCCAAAACTCTATGCCTTTGATCCATTTTGACTTCATTTTGTACAGACGATTAGATAAGCATTGGATTTCAGGTTGCTGCTTGCTGATATCCAGTCCCAGCATGACTGGAGAGCTGTCTTGCCTCCCTTGGAAGTTTGTGCTCTTCGCTGAGAATCAGTTGGCTATATATAATGTGGGTTTGTTGTTGTTTTATTTTGTTTTCAGATCTCCATTATCTTGAATTTGTCTATGTTTCTCTTTTAACATTAATACAATGCTGTCTTGCCTACTGTGGCTCTATAGTATATCTTAAAAACAGGAAGTATGATGCCTACAACTTTTTAATTTTCTTTTTGCTTATGATTGTATGTGCTCCTTGAACCAACTCTTGAATAGTCTTTCTTCTGGTCCTATAATTCTAAAGAATATCCTTGGTGTTTTAAAGGGAATTGCTGTATATCTAAAGATCTCTTTGGGCAGCATAAACATTTACTATCAATCCCTGAAGCCATGAACATGAATTGTCTTTCCATCTCATTTATTTGTTTAGTCTTAAATCCTGTTCAGGAGTTCCAGAAAATCATGTTCAATACAATAGTTTATAGAGTTAAGAGCGAGGATACATATGTGACATGTATTTGTTAACTTCCTAATAAATCTACCAGACCTCAGAAAGAGTCCGTTTCTCTTTTAATATGTTCCGCTCAATCTAAGAGGTCTCAATTGTCTTGCAGATGGATGCATTGGCTTAGTGAGAATCTGGATTGAACAGTTGATGCTGAAGCTGAGCAGGAGGAAAGAACTGCAGGTAGCTGCTTTAATATCCATGTCCTATTGGTTAACTGGCTTTCGAATGCTTCAGGCACTCCTTAAGTGTTAGTTAGAATAAAAGGAATGCACTGTCTTCCCTACATTCAAGCCTTTGTCATTTCTCCAACCCATGTCCTTATACCAAAGTTGTATTTTTACTTAGAGCTCACTAATAGTGTAGAACAGAAAGTGTAAATACACGGAGAAATAACTCTGGGGCTTTGAATACTAGTCTATAATCTGGCATAGCCTAACCTTATAACCTCTGGCAATTTAGCTTGCTGTGGGTACTTTTCCTTTCCTCATTGCTAAAACAAAGAGGATTCTTTTTAATGAGGTCAGTGGATGTTAGTGGAGTCCCCAGAGGAAGACTAGAGTCAACAGTCAATGCTTGTCCTTTGTTGTCTGTCGGGTCAAGTCTCAAGACCTCACCATCCTCTTATACTGACTCACTTAGATAATAGATATGAAATCTGATTATTTCCTGAATACCTAAGCAACCACTGCAGTTTGAACTTCAGAACTCCTTACAGTCCTCAACATTTTACATTGATATCGATTTACTTTTCTTTCTAATAAACCTGAGAACTCTAGAGATTATATAAGTCAAAAATGTCCTGACTTGTTATAACTCTCCTTAAATGGATTTCTTACTTTGTTCTAAACTGTTATTGGAGCTGGATTCACTGGAGGCTGGGAGGCAGAATAGCTATCCCAAAAATTCTCTATGGAAAACAAATATGGATTAGGGCAAAAACTATTCAAGAATATACTTTGGTCTCTCACAAACAAATACAAAAACATTTTGTTCTTATTCCTTGGAACATTTCAGATAGATCTGAGAAATGCAGCTTTATTCTGAACAAAGTCAAAACATGTAAATACACTAGGTTATATACCATAAAATGTATTTGATTTCATTTATATCTCAGAGATATTCTTAGCACAAGTTGTATCCCCATTTACCTCTTATGCATGTAACCCCCAGTTCTCTCTCTAGTGTAATCCCCCTGATAGAGTTCCCTACTATGTATCCTTTTCTGAAATTACAGATAGATATTTCATTTAGGCCAAATTGAAATAAGACTGTCAACTCTTTTTCATGTGTCTTTTAGGGTATGTATATGCATTTTGTAGGCAACATTTTATCTACAACGGAATTTTAAGTAAAATTTATACAACTGTAATAAACCTATAAATATAACATAAACATGTGATTTAGAAATATATTTATCTTATTTTATGTGTATGATTGTTTTGCATGCATGCATCTATGTGTACTATGCATGCCTGGTGCCCACGGAGGCCAGAAAAAGGCAAAAGATCACCTAGAACTAGAGTTAACGCATGGTTGTGAACCATGATGAGGGTGCTATGAGCTGACCCTGGGTCCTCTGCAAGAGCAACAGTACCCTAAACTGTTGACTTATCCCTCTAGCACTGTGTATGTGATTTTAAATGATCATTTTATTGTCATCTTAGACTATTCATTTGTACTTTTAAATTGCTAATGAACTCAGAGGAAACACTCCACTGTGAACTGACCTTGCTTGGCTTTCAAATGGCAATTATCTGCTAACCTTGCCATCCAGGGTGAGCTTAAAAAATTGGCAACATACTGTGCCTTTGATACAGAACAAGACTGTCACAGACAAGGTAGTTAACAGAGCATCTTCAAAGGTTTGTAGGGTTTTTTCTCACTTTTTTTTCTGATAGGAAAAGATTACAAGATTTTAGAAGTCAAATCTTGCTGTTTCTCTCACTGCCTGAAGTTTCCAAAGTCATGAGACTAGGACCATTCCCTAACCTCTGCTTTGTTCATAAATATAGGCATGTAGCAGACCACGACATCGACTTATCGCTGAACAGTTCTCCACAGTACGTTTGTAGAAGCATTGGATAGGGAATGATCATTTAGGAAGGCATTTCAACAATTCTCAGAAAACGAAGTGGTAACAGGATTGGAAAGTTGGGGAGATCAAGGAAGGAGACAAAGTTGAAAGGAATGCATAAGGGGACAATGGAATTGGAGACAGTGACAATGCTGGGGACTCAATGGGACCCACATCTAATGGGAGCAACAAAAGAAGGTGATGAGAAAAATTGACTAATCAAAGTCATGTTCCTTGGAGGATCCAGAAAATGATTTTTAAACCACTAGAAAATGATTAAGAGAAATATTTTTAAACTTCAAGAAAAAACTTACATCCTCTTTTTCATAAATTAGGAGTTTCTATACAGCTAACTATATGCTTGACTTGATGAAATTTGACAAATTATTAAATCTCCATGACATTTCCAAGTATATAAGACCTGTGTGATTCAATGAGATCATTGGAAAAATAGGAACACTTATGTTTAGTGACATACAGAGGCCTTGGAATTCAACTTGTAAAATTTCAGTTTTCAACTTTAAGTTTAAAATATCAATGTTAATTAAATGAGGCAAAATTATAACCTTATTTATACAAATAACTGTTTTATTTCATTGAAACAAACCTCTTTCTCTTAATCTTACTAGAAATCTCATTAAAATGAATTCAGCTTCCATCCAAACTTGAGCAAACACTATGTGTCTACTCACAGAAATGTGAAGTGATGTGCTAACTAAATAAGATTCATTACATCTGGGTCCATGTTTATCCATTTAGATAAACTCGAGCTTTAGTGTGAACCGAAAGAGATGCATTGCTTTCCTACTGAGACACTTAATAGAGCTTTTTTATTAACAGTGCATGTAAGTATCCAGTTCTCAACAATAATAGAATATTTCTAGAGCATACTGTATTTCTGTGAAAATAAAAAAAAATACCTACTCCAAATAGTCAATGATGTCGTGGAATATCACTTAGCCAATAGAAGTTGCTCTGTGAGAACTGAAGGAAGGTTCTTTGGTGTAGGAGTTTCTTCTGTTTGTGTGTTGTTTTTATTGATTAATGAATAAAGAAACTGCCTTGGCCTAGTTGATAGGGCAGAACTTAGGTAAGCAGAGAAGACAGGACTGAATTCTGGGAGGAAGAAAGCAGATTCAGGAGAGATGCCGTTGACCTGCCATCAGAGGTAGCTGTGCTGAGAATTTGCTAGTAGGCCACAAACTCATAGTGATATACAGATTAATAGAAACGGGTTAAACTAATATGTAAGAATTAGCCAGTAAGAACCTAGAGCTAATGAACCAAGCAGTGATTTAATTAATACAGCTTCTGTGTGGTTATTTCGGGGCTAAGCTAGTCAGGCAGCCAGGATGAACAAGCAGCCCCTTCCTCGCAACATCTCTTTATGGATGAGAGTAGGCCACCTCCTGAACAAGCAGGAGGAAAAGGCTTGCTGCGTGCTGCAAGGAAAAGGCTTGATTTTGACCTTATTTGCCCAACTGGATATTTTTTGTAGCAAACAACACAAATAATCATGCATATTAGTTATTATAGGAATAACATAAAGAATAAAAACTAATTTAAAAGGTAAGCAAGCTGTGAGATTATAGGTTCGTGTACTCTGCTCTTGTGGAAACCAAACCTTTGTCCTCATGCTTGGGAAGTAAGTGCTTTACCCACTGGGCCATCACCTTGATTGTAGACAATTTATTCTATTTTATGTAATATTTATCTCTCACACACACATGGCTGTTTTGCCTACATGTACATATGTATCATGTGCATGCCTGTTGTTCACTGAGGCCAGAGAGGGTATCTGATGTGGGATTTCTCTCTTTATGCTGTAAATACCATTGGTTAATAAAGAAACTGTCTTTGGCCTTTGCAGGGAATAGACATAGATGGGGAAAACTAAACTGAATGCTGGGAGAAAGGAGGCAGAGTCAGGGAGAAGCCATGTAGCCCCACCAGAGACAGACACCAGCCATATTTGATATACAGATTAATAGAAATGGGTTAAATTAATGTGTAAGAGTTAGCCAATAAGAAGCTAGAGCTAATGCGCCAAGCAGTGACTTAATTAATACAGTTTTCTGTGTGATTATTTTGGGACTGAGCAGCTGGGAACCAACAAATGGCCCCCTTTCTTACAACAGGTATCAGAAACCCTGGAACTGAAGTTACAGATTCTGGTGAGCTGCTGCATAGGTGCTGGGGATAAAATCCAGGTCCTCTGGAAGAGCAGCCATCACTCCTCACCACTGAGTTGCCTCTCCTGTGCCATTTCTCTATCAACTATCGAGAGACCTTAACCACCTTAAGCGGACACATAGCAATGAGTACCACACTCCCTCAAGTTTAATAAACCTTTTTTTTTTCAGTCAGTTTTTCTGTCCCCAGTGTTTTGAAGCTCTAGTCCCCATTGCCTGCTGCTTACAAGAGGCCTGAATCTTAGGATTTTAAACTTAATTGATGAGAGCATGAATTTCTTTCCTAGAAACACTTCATAGACAACTGAGCATCAAGACATTTTTCACATATCATCTGAAAACAGATAATTCTGTCTAAATTCATTTTCAAAATAAGAATTTTCAAGTTTCAATCAGTGCCCACTTCACACTTCATTATAACCATATGTTGTTAGCTCACGTTCAGTTTTCTCAAGACTTACTCTAGGCAAGTGGACTGTCATTTTACTTTTAGAGAAATGTGAGTTTTAATTTAAAACCATTAAAAATTACACTGCTGTTAAGAATTTGTCAAATCTACATGCTTCTCTAGCTAAATATCATTTCATGTTTTATTTGAGAAATATGTATTCTTTACATCATAGAGGAATATGTGGGGGAGGGGTCTAGATTAGAGGATGGCGTGTGGAGATTTGTGGATGAAAAGGAGTTTCAGAATGGTGAAACGGTGCTGCAAATTTCCAGTACCATGTAGTCCATCGTATCATTGAACAGCTCTCTAAATTCTTAGACCACGGCTACTCATACAAACTAACTGTGGATCTGGAAGACACACTGGTGTAAATGGTGTGGCTAGTGTGAAAACACCCATAGCTATTAAATCAGCATTTTTGTGGACTTCTCTTTTGTAATGAGTTTTCTGGATCCTGCTTCTGGGAAATACCTACGACGTTACTCTGGCCAGTTAAGTAATAACAAATATGAAGTGTTCACCACTTTTAGCTTTTGCTATGTTTTGCTCATAGAACTGCTGCTGACTTGAAAAAGGCCTCTACCAGCACATGGTATCACCTTCACTCTCAGAACTCAGGAGGCTGGATCTGGATAATCCACTAGATGGAGACCAGGCCAGATTACATAGTAACAGGTCATCTCGGGAAACATAATCATATAATGCTAATAACATAAAAAATAGCTAAATGAATTAATAAAATTAAAAGGCCTTTTGACTCTGACCCGAGTTCTAGTCCAATTATCCCAGGTGACAGCCTACATATCACAATGTCCATGCTAAACTGGCTGGCTCGCTACTAGCTAGTTACAAACTGACCTTCACAGTGTGAGTCCAGGAAAGACCAGCTCACGTGCACTTGAGCTGTCTGCCTTGCAGATGAATGGACTCATAAGCAATGAGAAATTCAAGTGTTAGGCACTGGAATTTGAGTGAGTTTGTTGAAAACAAAAACAAACAACATTTTGCATGATCTTCGTTACAGCGTGAGCCAGACTTTTAAGCTGACTCTAGTATGAGTTGCTATATATGATCACTATTTAAAGGTTGTTTGATACTTTACATTGCTAATACACTGTATTAATATTACCATAATAAAGATCCCATTCTACCATATATGCATAAAATGCATAGCAGAACCAAACACAAATCTCTAAAGTAAAAGGAAGCTTTCTGTTTGGAGCCATAGGTAATTCCCTGCAGAGAGCCACCTTTGTGCCCATGTGGATTCTTTTGATAAAGACACATTGCAGAGTTGATCCAATTTTTTTAGTTGTAATTACACCTTATAATACTTATTCCTTAGGGTGCCTGCTATAATCTTTCTTTTTCACTTCCATTTATTTTGCTGCCTGGCTTCTTCTTAGTTTAGTTGAAAGCTTTAATAAATATCTTGATATTTTCAAAACCAACTCAAAACCATCTCTTTCTGTAATATTCCTATTTTCCATTTCACTCGTTTTTATCTGATACTTTTAGATTTGCATTCTTCTCGTATCTTTGGGCTTAATCTGTTCTTTTTATTTCGTTCCTGGGCATAAAGTTGGGGGATTTATTTGAGATGTTTCTAGCTTGCAAGTTCCAGTGAGCTTACAATTACCAATTTTCCTCTTACAATCGATATTCCAGTTTGTTTGCATAATTTGTGTTTTCATTTGTATCCACAAAATTGTTTTTTTTGTATTGAATAACCACTAATGTGGTTTTATAATTATGTCTGTTTTTCCATTTCCACCTCAGTACCAGAACTAAAGATTACATGGTACTCCAGTGGTACTACAGTGCTGTGCATCTCTGTGCATTGCCTTCCAGTGGTTCTACAGTGCTGTGCATCTCTCTGCCTTTGCTTTCCTGCGGTATTATGGTGCTTTGCATATCTGAGTGTTTTTCTTCCAATGCTGCTACGGTGCTGTGCATTTCTGTGTGCTTAGTGGTTCTATGGTTCTGTGCATCTTTGAGCGTTTGCCTTCCAGTGGTACTATAGTGTTATGCATTTCTGGGTATTTACCTTCCCCAGAGTGCTATACGTGGGCACTGCATTCTTTTTTTTATTGATTTTTAATTGATCTCTACATTTTTCTCTGCTCTTCTCCTTGCCGACCCCCTCCCCTTCAACCCTCTCCCAAGTTCCCCATGCTCCCAATTTACTCAGGAGATCTTGTCTTTTTCTACTTCCCATGTAGATTAGATCTATGTATGTCTCTCTTAGGGTCCTCATTGGTGTCTAAGCTCTCTGGGATTGTGATTTGTGGGCTGGTTTTCTTTGCTTTATAAAAGCCACTTATGATTGAGTACATGTGATACACGTCTTTTTGGGTTTGGGTTACCTCACTCAAAATGATGTTTTCCAGTTCCACCCATTTTCCTGCAAAATTCAAGATGTCGTTATTTTTTTCTGCTGTGTAGTAATGCATTGTGTAAGTGTACCACATTTTCCTTATCCATTCTTTGGTTGAGGAGCATTTAGGTTGTTTACAGGTTCTGGCTATGACAAACAGGCTGTTATGAACATAGTTGAGCACATGTCCTTGTGGGACGATTCAGCATCCTTTGGATATATACCCAAAAGTGGTATTACTGGGTGTTGAGGAAGGTTGTTTCCTAATTTTCTGAGAAATCACCACACTGACATCCAAAGGGGCTGTACCAGTTTGCATTCCCACCGGCAATGCAGAAGTTTTCCTTTTACGCTACAACCTCTCCAGCATAAGTTGTCATCACTGTTTTTGATGTTGGCCATTCTTACAGATGTAAGAATTGAATCTCAGAGTTGTTTTGACTTGCACTTCTCTTATGACTAAGGATTTTGAACATTTCCTTAAGTGTCTTTCAGTCATTTTAGATTCCTCTGTGGAGAGTTCTCTGTACTTTATTGGATTATTTGTTCTTTTGATGACCAATTTCTTGAGTTCTTTGTATATCTTGAAGATCAGAACTCTGTCTGATGTGGGGTTAGTGAGGATCTTTTCCCTTTCTGTAGGCTCTCATTTTGTCTTGTTGACCATTTCCTTTGCTTTACAGAAGCTTTTCAGTTTCAGGAGGTCCATTTATTAATTGTTTCTCTCAGTGTCTGTGCTACTGGGGTTATATTTAGGAAGTGGTCTCCTGTACCAATGCACAGTGTACGGGCACTGTGTTCTTACTACTACTTGACATCATTTTGTTTTCAGGTCAAAGGACTGACTTCATTTCTAAAGTGGCTTATCTAACCGTGACAGTGACATGTTCCTTCAGGTTTTGTCGCTCTGAGAAAGTGCCTCTCTTTTCATTTTCAAAGGTCAGTTTTGCCTATTTTAAATATTTGTGTTTGGAGGGGCTTTGTTATTTTCAATACTTTAAATACATCCTCTCATATCTTTCCTTTAAGATTTCTACTTTAAAACTGACTCGCAATCTTAGAGAAGCCCCTGGTACATACGGAGGTTCTTTTCTGTGGCCACTTTCAAAATTCTTTTAGCTTCTTGGGTTTTGACAGGCTAAAGAATGTGCCAGGATCCTTAGAGTTATTCTACCTGAAGGTTCATTAAGATTCTAAAATTTACACTTTAATTCCAGATCTGTGACACAATATCTTCAAATAATGCTTGCTTCGTTTCTTACTCTTCTGCTAACTTGGCTGTTACGGGTGTGTGTCAGCTGATGCTCTGCAAGCCTGTTGGCTGGGGGCCCTGCACATTTCCTCACAGCTTCTGTGGCTCTGATTTTGATTGACAATCTCAAATTCATTGTTTTCAAGAGTGCCAACTCCTTCATGCCTTGCTCAAGTCTTCTGTCCAGCCCTTCTTGTGACAATGCTCTTGGGGTTTTGCACTTCAGCTCCAGACTTTACATCTGATTCTTCATCATTCATACTTGGTTGTTGGTATTTTAAGGGTTAATTTTTTTTTATGATTTCACTTACTGATATGTATTCTTGTTTAGCATGATGAGCTTCTTATTTTTAGAAGACTTATTTTTATTTTGTGTGTAGGAGTGTTATTTTTTCTTTATATATGTATGAATGTCACAAGTGTGCAAAGTACCCACAGAGACAAGAAAACAACATTGGATTCCCTGGAACTGCAGCTCCAGGCAATTATGAGCTGCCAAGTGGGTACTGGGCACAGAACCCAGGATCTCTACAAAACCAGTTGTTATTACTAACCACTGAGCTATCTCTCCAACCCAACTAAGCTGCTTTAGCAAATATTTTGAAATGATTATAAAATAACTCCTCACCCTTTTTTCTCTTTCTTTTTTCTTTTTTTCTTTTTTTTTTTTTTTTAGCAGAAGCACTATACTTGGCCTTCTGTTGTTTTTATTTTTTTTATATTCTTCTCATTTTAATTGTTTGGATAGGCATGTGCTATACATTTTTTCCTCCTCCTCTCTATTCTCTTACCCTCCCCTTGCCCTCCATGCTCTCAAATTATTCAGGAAAACTTGTCTTTTTTCCCCTTTCTAGGCAAATCCATGTATGTCTCTCTTAGGCTCCTCTTTGTTACCTAGGTTCTCTGAGGCTGTGGCCTGTAGGCTGGTTGTCCTTTGTTTAATGTCTGTTATCTACTTATGAGTGAGTTTATAATGGATTTTCTACTTTTATTTTTTCTCTAAAAAGAATGAAAAATATATATGGCTTTTTTTTTTAACTGAGTAGACTGAGCTACATCTTCTTGGAACAAAGACTATGAAAGGTAAATTGCAATGTTATTTCTTGGTCCTTTTTAATGCAACTTGTGATTTTTTGGAACACTGATGTTTCTTAACTTCATAGCTGGCTTCTAGAGTTCTAATTAAGATTTTCTGGTCATGTGTTATTGCTAAGTCAATGTCTATGGAGGAGCAAGATCTGGAGTTTCCTGTCCCACCAATTTCCAATTGATATGTGGTAATTTTATAATATGAACATGCATATATTTTACATATGCACATATATTCATATCTATATATGTTTATCATATATGTGTGTATATGCATCTATAATAGTAACCAAATCGGAAATTAAGTTTTATATAAGGTATATATGACAAATATATTTCATTTTAATTTCTCAACAATGGCACATTTAAATTATATATTTATAAGGAATAATTTCAGAAAGATATCTGATTGGCTACACATTAATTTAAAATGAGCTGAGTGGGTTTTTTACAGATTTATTTCACGGTTTTTGTTACTGACCATTTAGTTTGCTTTTTAGCTAGATTCTGCAAAATTTAATAGTTGTGGAAGTAAAAACTAAAGGCTAATACATTGCTACAAAATTTCATTTATTTCAGCAATTTTGAACACATGGGCTTCAACATTTTCAAAGCTGAGAGATGCCTCAGCAGTTGAGAGCTAAAAGAAGCACTGGTCCTTCTTTTAGAAAGCCCAAGTTCAGTGCACAACACCGATGCCATGTAGCTCATAACCACTGTCTTGGGATTTCTATTGCTGTAAGAGACACCATGACCACAGCAACTCTTATAAAGAAAAACATTGAACTGGGACTGATTTACAATTTCAGAGGTTTAGTTCATATCATAATGGTTGGACATGGCAGTGCGCAGGCAGATATGATTCTGGAGAAGGAGCTGAGAGTTCTACATCTTGATTAGCAGACAGCCAAAGGAGTCTGCCACACTGGGCATGGATTAAACATGTGTGACACACTTCTTTCAAATAGGCCACATCTCTTAATTGTGCCACTCCCCGTGGGCCAAACATTTAAATGGTTAAGTTTGTGGGGTCATACCCATTCAAACCACCACATTCCACTCCCTGGGCTCAATAGGCTTGTTGCCATAACATAATGCAAAATGCAATTAGTCCAACTTCAAAAGTCCCCATAGTCTGTCACAGTCTCAACAATGTTTAAAAGTCCAAAGTTCCAAGTCTCTTTTGAGACTCATGCAATCTCTTAACTGTAATCTCATATAATATCAAAATGAAAAAGCAAATTACATACTTCCAACATAAAATGACAGCATTCCAAATGTAAAAAAAAATGGAGCATAATGAGGAAATACTTGACCAGATCAAGACCAACAACCAGCTGGGCAAACTCCACACTCTGCATCTCCATGTGTGATGTCAAAATACTCTTCAGATCTCCAACTCCATTCACCTTTGTTGGCTGCAAAACACGTCTTTCTCTTGGGCTGGTTCCACTTACTATTTTTCCTCGGCAGCTACCCCAAATGTTGACTTCTCTAGCATCTTGGAGTCTTTAAGACAATCCAGGATTGACCTTCATAGCTTCACACAATGGTCTCTCTGAACCTCCATCCTGGACACCCCTGACACATGCCTTGCCTCAGTGGCTATCCTTAGTTAAAGAGGAAGATTCCATAACCCTTTTCTTCTATTCCTGACTCAAAACCAGAAACACATGGCCGAAGCTTTCAAGTTGTGCTGCTACCTGAGCTGGAACACGGCCCTCTTGGTCAATTACATCTTCACTAACTTCCTGCTTTTCATGATTTCCTTAACTGCCTAGGTTTCACTGTTCTCAAACTTTCTCCTAGACCGAACTGGCCTTAAATGCAGAGATCCTACTGCCTCTGGAGTGCTGTGATTAAAGATGTGTGCCATTACACCTGGTTCTAAGCTTTTCTTTAATCCCCTTTTGCAAGTTGGAAGCTTAGCTGGGTGGGATCTTGCCCCAAGGTCACCACTCCTTTTATTCCATTTCTTAACCTCTTTATCTCCTTGAACACAAGACTTCCACTGCCTGGTGCTGTTTTTCTCCTTAAATTATACATTTTGTGTTTTTCCTTGGTCAGCTTGCTCCTTTCGTTATAGATATGTATAAGAGTGATCACTAATAACCAAACAGCAGAGTCAATATTAGGCTGTTTTGAGATTTCCTCTGCCAATGGACTTAAAGAAAATCTCTTCACTTTAGCTTCAGGTAGACTCTTTGGGCATAGGCAAGAAGCAACCACACTATTCATTAAAATAGCATAAGAACAATCTCTAGGCAATCTAATAAAATTCTTTTCTAAAATCTTATGAGCCGGGCCTCCACAGTTCAGTCACCCTCAGCACCATTGCCTTCCACGGCTCTACTAGCATGGCCCATTAAACAGTACTGAAAGCATTCTACAGCTTTCTTAACCCAAATTCCCTGTTTCTCCAAACAAAGAATAGTCAGGCCTATCACAGCAATGCCCCAGTTCCTGGTACCAACTTCTGTCTTAATTAGGATTTCCATTTCTGTGAATAGACACCATGACCATAACAAGTCTTAAGGAAATCATTTAATTGTGGGTAGCTTACAGTTTCAGAGGTTTAGTCCATCATGTTGGTGGGACATGGCAGTGTGAAGGCAGACGTGGTGCTGGAGAAGGAGTGGAGAGTTCTACATTCTGATCAGTAGGCAACAGAAGAAATCTGCCACGCTGGGCATAACTTGGGCACATGTGAAACCTCAAAGCTCACCTCAACATTGACACACTTCCTTTAATAAGCGCACACCTTCTCTAACATGGCCACATTTCCTAATAGTGACACTCGTGTGGGCCAAGCATTCACACATGAGTCCATGGGGGGTCATAGCCATTGAAACCAACCTAACCACCTGTAATCCATATCCAGGGAATCCAACACCCTTTTCTGACCTCAGTGGTTCATATATATACATATATATAGACATATATACATATATATGTATATATATATATATCCTCTCTGACCTCTTTATATATATATATATATATATGCAAACACACACATACATACACACTAAATATTTTTTAAATAAAATACTTGCCTGTATTTTAAAATAAACAGATGTCTTTGTTCTGAAAAATTGTCTGATTTTTGATTTATGTGTCATACTAAAATATTGATTCTTAAAAGTTTGAATTTATAACATTAAGCCAATGTACTGGGAAATATTTGAGTTTTGCTATATGGGTACATAAATTACAATGGTTACCTTGTAGAAATATACTATAAATTAAGTTTATATCCTGAGGATAGATTTAGAGCAGAGTGACTTAAGTCTACCTAGGAACTTCAACTCTATCCATAGCAGCATTCTTTTCTCCAGCAGAAATATTAGTAAACAATGTTTTTAAATGAGTGTGCAACCTTATTAGTGGTCTCTCTCCCCAAAGTAAAACACAAATGAGACTCAATAAACAAATCCTCTGTATCTATTTTCCTTTTATAAATTACTTCCTTGGTGTAAACATTCTAATTTCATAACTCTTCCAATAGCAGTTATACTCTGTGCCTGTGGATAAAACAAGCTAATTATGAAAATTCAGTGACCTTCCAATCACTTCAAGGGTGGCAATGAAAACATTTACAAAGACAAACTATTCATCTAGATGCATATGCTGATTCCTTTTCTAAAAACCATCTTATTGTAAAACTCTTGAAATTAAAAAGAATCCAAAACACATCACACTGTCGTGGAATATTCGTTTAAGATGTGCTACAGTCATTTACGCTGTGGAATATTTGTTTAATGATGCAAAGATGTGTTTCATTCTTTCACATTGCATTTGTTTAATTCTGTAAGGCTGTGTTACTTTGCTTGTCTAAAGCACCTGATTGGTCTAATTAAGAGCTGAACAGCCAATAGCTACTCAGGAGAAAGCAAGGGTGAGGCTGGCATACAGATAGAATAAATAGGAGGTGAAATCTAGGGAAAGAGCAAAAGATGAGAAAAGAAGATGGCGAGGATACCAGGGGCCAGCTGCCCAGCTAACCATGGTGTAAGGAGAGAAATATATATATATATATATTCAAGAAATGTAAAAAGTCCAGAGGCAAAATGTAGTTTAAGAGAAACAGGATAGTGTAAGCTGTCAAAGCTGGATAGAAATAAGCCTAGCAAAGGTTGGACATTCATAGTAAGAATAAGTATCCATGTATTTATTTAAAAGCTGGGTGGTGGGCCCCCAAAGAATAATAATAATTAAAAACTACATCACACAGTTAGATTGCCTTAACTGCTCAAACAAACACTGGCGCAGACCCAAAGCCTATACATTTCCAAATACAGTTATACAGTTAGAAGGGTCTTCCTTTCTGAAGCTATGTCGCTTCACTTTGGATTACACACTTTGGTTATCAATTATTTTTTTTTCATAGGCACGTCCAAAATTTTATTTTTTAGATGCGTATTTTTTTATTGATTTTTATTGAGCTCTACATTTTTCTCTGCTCCCCTCCCTGCCTCTCTCCTCCCTTTCAGTCCTCTCCCAAGGTCCCCATGCTCCAAATTTACTCAGGAGATCTTGTCTTTTTCTACATTTTAATGCACGTAGCCACCACAGTTTATTACTGTTCAGCTGCATGACTTGATTTCTTACGATGATTTTGAGTTTTTTTTCTGTATAAACTCTCGATAATATTTTCACCAATCAGGATAAAATTTAGAATCAAAGATTTGGTGTCAGGCAAATAGACTGACATATACTGGCTATGAGCCTTCGGCAAACATCTCTGAACTCAGTTTTTGTTCCAGTTAAAAAGTTGTCACAAGACTCATCTGATAGAGACTTTTAATTACCAGTTGCCATAATTCACTAGGCAACAGAGATGAATGACCTAGAGAATATGTATCTAAAAGTGTATTATACATCATCTCTAATGCTAAATTTTCTGTTCTGTTGCTAGAGAAAATAAAGGTGTGTATTACATTGTTCTAAAACAAATGGACTTACTTTTCTAGATAAATTATATACAAAATGGATATGGACCCAATACAATGACCTAAGATCATAGATGATGTTATTTTATTGGTTGGATTTTGAGGTCCCCTAAGTTTGGAATAAAGGAACAATCAGCGCATTTAACTTCCTAATGAGTGTTGCCTATTACATCTAACATCCTTACATAAATGATTAAATAAAACATTCTTTACAACTAGTAAGTTTTAGTTTTATAAACAATAGTTGACATTTTTTTGGCTAATAATGAAAACACTAAATTTTTTAGAACATTGTAAAACATAGTTAAAAGTTCATCTAACAGTACTCTTGGGTTTTAATTCACAACTCAAAACTCTTCTCTTTTTTTAAAAAAGATTTATTTATTTATTATGTACACAGTATTCAGCTTCCATGTATGCCTGTAGGACAGAAGCGGGAACCAGATCTCATTACAGATGGATGTGAGCCACCATGTGGTTGCTTGGAATTGACCTCAGGACCTTAAGGAAGAGCAGCCAGTGCTTTTAACTTCTGAGCCATCTCTCCAGCACCAAAGCTCTTCTTCATTCCTTCCACAAACAAGTTCCAAAGACTTAAGAACAATACAATCACAATTGTTCATTTGTAGTAACATAAGTTTTCTAGTACCAATTTTCTGTGTTAGTTGTTCTTGTATAATTGTAACCAAAATACAGGAACAATCTAAAGGAGGGTTTTCCCTGACTCTTGGTTTCAGCGGGTCTTGGTTCCTCATGTCTGGAAAGGGTTGGTGTGTTCATGATTGTGACAGTGTAAAGCGGATGATCTTTATATCAGGGTAGACTATGTCACAGAGAGCAGTACATGAAACAGGAGCTTGTATAAACTTCAAAGTCCTACCAATGGTGATCTATGTCCACCATCAAACCTCAGTCCAATAGCACCAGGAACTGTTAGTGAATAACCCGGTGAGGGACAGAAATGGTGATAGAAATGTGTTTCTTTAAATTAGGTGGAAATTTATAACACTAGATACGAATGGAAGTAGCTAAAATGTCCATGAACTGGATAGAAGGTGTGTGCTTGTGTGTTTTCTCTGAGTCTGTCACACTGAACTCAGTGAGGTGTAGTCGTCTAGTTAAACTAATGACACACTGCAGATTGAAAAAAAAAAAAAAAAACCACCCTCAGGCAAACATGAAATTCACATTATGCTCAAATTCAACTGTTAGTCACACTGGAACAAAGTTATTTTCACAAAAGGAATTAAGGAAAAATGTCTCTAGTGTCTATTTGGAGTTTATGATCATAAAACTTGAAAGCTAGAAAAGCCCCATCTTTTGACTTATTTCCTCATTTTGTTTTCTTGTCTGACTCATTGTGGAGAAAACAGTTCTGGTCCTAGTTATTTCCAAGGCCCTTTTGTTACCAGTCCCTCTGTGGCTTTTCTTCTGAATACATAATTTCACTTTACCCAGGGTTCTAATAATTGGTTCTTTCCTTATAGTACAGAAATCATAATGATGCTAAAGATCGGTGTATGCAGGAGACATCTTCTGCAATATTACACACAATTGTCCAGTAGACGAAAGGGAGATACTGTCTTTAAAGGAAACGAATGCCAATTGCTTTAACTACTATGAACAGAATGTGGTTAGGTGATAAAAGCTACCAATCACATATGAAGATGTGCCTCAACTAATAATATCTTGTTCACTAGTTACTGGAGTCAAGAAGTGTTAATTCTTGTAACTGACTGTAGTAGAAACAGGCCATTTTTTTTTTATGAACGTTATCCTCCCAAATCAAATCTGTGTGTATATTATACTGACTTGAAACTTCTGTTATAAAGAAAGAAGATCGTAAACAAGACTTTAAAAGTTTGCCAGTGAGGGATTGGAGAGATGGCTCAGGAGCTAAGAATACATATGGTCCTTGTGTAGACTCTTCTGTAGAACTTTTGTGTAGAACTCAGTTCCTAGCATCTGTGTGGCTGCTCACAACTTTCTGAGATTCTGACAGCTCTCTGACCTCCACTGGCACAGGGCATGTCTATGATGTACAAACATACATACAGATAAAATGCTCATGCACATAAAAAATAATAAATTTTGGGAATGAGAGTTTGGTTTAGTGATTAAGAGTACTGACTGGTGTTCCATAGGACCTAGGTTTCATTCCCAGCACCAACATGGATGGAGTCTTACAAGCATCTGAAACTAAAATTCCTGGATCTGATGCCCTCTTCTGGCCTCTGTGGGCATTGGGCCCATATGTGGTGCACAGCCATGCATACAGACAAAGCACCCATACACATAATAAAATAACAATTCCTTAATAAATATTTTTAAAAGTTATAAGATCATTTAGGTGATTATTTTGAGTTCATTTATATAATCTAGTTGTTTGGAATTTTTCTACCTTCAAAATTTTGGTTTTCTTACCCATTTATCTTTGATCAAATTTGCTTAAAATTTAAAACAAGCACAATTCTAACTTGTGCAATGCTCTCAATCACTGCTGAATGTAGTTTCATCCAATCACTGTCTAAGTTCCTGTATTATCCCTCTGCTAGTATGCCATGGACCTCTGAAACTGAACTGTCTTCATTTGCTGTGTAGTGAAAAGGGTGAAAAATTTGTTCAGAACTCATACAATTTATGAAATGACATTTTAGGGTGCTTTTTCAAATGGCAACTGAGGTAATATAATGATGAAAAATGTGTACTAGAAACACATTGAATACATTGTGGTTATAATGGGTGATGTATTGTTTTAAGGAATTATGTTAAAATTCAGTTTTACTTCAGAACATTTTGTGATAAACTATAACACCCTTAGGGCTTTTCTTTTCTCTTGGCAATCTCCTAATTACAATGTGTGTGTGTGTGTATGTGTGTGTGTGTGTGTGTGTGTGTGTGTGTGCGGGCATGGGTGTGTGTACACATATAGTTACTATACACACATGCATGCACGCACACACACACACACACACACTGACTTTGTTTAATTCTCATCAAAGTTTAAACTTGATTTCTTAGCTTTATTTTTGAAAACATGCATGATTTCCAGGGTTTATAATTATATATCATTCCAATTTAAATGTTTGCCTATTTTAAAGTCGATTGTATATCTGATCCCAGCTTCTGTCTTAAAACTGAGGTGATATTTTAAATAAATACAAAAGGGAGAAATTATTAATTTATCTAAATATAATTCTCAGGTACTTTGGGGGAGGCATGATTAATTATTTTTAAAACAAAAAAATCAACTGATTCAAGATAATGCCTTCAGTTCTGCAATATGACTCAAATCAGTATCTTCTCAGGGAAAAAAAACTCTGTTGATGGTACTTCATATTTCAGCAATTACTTTTTATTTATTCATCTCTATTTGATGTCCCATATGGCTTCTTTCACCCGGAGGTCTTTTAGATGATTTGAACAACACATCATGAGACAGGTTGTAATAAAGTAAAAGAGCAAAAGACATTTTTTCATGTACTTCAATATCAAAAAAGTTGGAAAAATTCAAGCCCACAGTACTAGATATATACTGAGATTTTACAAAAGAAAAAATAATAACTATTTTTAGCCTTATTAATGCTGTAAAAATCCTGTGGTGGGAATAGGAACTTGATAAAGAAACAAAAGGAATAAGAGCTGATTTAGTTGGTGATTTAACCAGGTGATTATTAGGAATGTTAACTAGACTGTGGACTGCAAATAAGAAAATGTAATACATCCAGGATTTCATAAGTGAGGATCAAAGGAGACAGTGGAAAAATCAAATAATGAATATGCACCATCTGGTCTACCGTTTTCTCCTTAGGATTAAAACTTAATGAAGAATTGAAACTACAAGACACATCGCAAGTAGCTGTGCTTCACAAATTTAAAAACAATTAAGAACTAAGTAGGACTTCAAGATTAGAATTTTCCTGTAGACTTAAAAAAGTTTTAATAATAAAATAAGGGAAGGGGAAGAAAGAAAAATACAAGAAGATGAATTATATAACAGGCTATATTAACTTGCTTGAATTTCTAGTTTCTATGTTCCTTTTGCTTGGTTTTTGCCTGGATAAAACAACCACAGCAGCACATTTTGCAACAAAAATGATTAATAAATTGATTAGAAAACTACTTGTAGAGGATGAATATATTAATTTTCACCACCATAATTGAGATTTTCTGAGGACCAAATTTTTTGGTTTAAGACATTTGCCCAGGAGATTGGAGTATTTTATAAGCATTTTTTTTCTGAGCAAAACTTTTAGAAACAGTAAAAATACTATCACATGGTTCAGGGTTCATGGGCTTGGAAAAAGACAAATTTAAATTAGTGTGTTTGCCTTTCTGTTATCCCCTGCTTTTACTGGGATAAGTGGCACAAAACACCACTTATATAGAGGCCCAAGGTTTTGAACTCATATGAATAAAGTTTTGTTATTTTTTTCCTTTAAATTCATAATGAAGAATGGCTATATAGTTCACGGAGCTGGCTTACTATATGACTGGGTTATAGTCCTGTTTACAGAACACACTACCTACCTACTCCTTGGAGTCAGTTAAGTGATAGACACCCAAACATGTTCTGTCAGTTACTAGGGATACATGTATCTCTGTTCTTCATATCAAAAAATATGTTTATGGGCTAGATAACTTCAGGGCAGGGCTGGAGTTAAACAGCCAGATGTTAAATGTTGAATTTGTTGGGGGAAAAAAAAAAAGACTTATGTTCTCTAAGCCTATTTCTTTTCTTGCTTTTTTCCTTTGTGTAGAAAAGGATCTCAGTCTGTAGCCCAGGCTAGAATGAACTCACAATCCTCCTTCCTCAGTTTTCCAGAGTGTCAGGATTACAGGTGTGTACCACCATTCTCAGCAAAGCACTGTCTTGTTCCCTTTCCCTTAAATTTCCTCTTTTTCTCATTCTCTTTTCTTTCTTTTTTGTACTTTCTTGATTTCCTAATTCCTTTTTGTGGTATTTTTAACACCCCCACTTCCACATATTAGTACTCTATCCCTGAGCTACATCCCTAGCCTTGTGACTACGTCTTTCCAGGAAATTGATTTGTTTGAAGTGTTTAAAATGGTATTTAATAATAAGTCAACTTTGAAAGAGGTAGCACATATCAGCTCCGTGTGATTCGCTCAGCAAAGTCTGCATTATTTCTGGCTTTGTGGTCAGCATCTGCAAGAAGACACCACCTACAATTTAAGAACTCTTTTCCTGACTAGCAATATTAATAATCACTAGCAGTATACTGTAGAATAAGGTTATTTTTTGTGGGACAAACATAAAATCATTGAAGATGACAATTTGAGCAACATTTCTATGTGGAATTGCTGTTGCGTCTTTATCTGTTGGGTGTTAAAATTGGTCCTGTACCAAGTAGAGAAAGGAATTGGAGTTTAAACTCTTTTTTCACTGGCTGCCTTGGAAGTTCTCTGTGTTGTTGCTTTTGGTGTTTAGCACAAGCGATAGGTTCCTCCAGTCTTCCGTCATCAACCTGTCACCTCTGCTTCTTTACTGAAAGTAACTTTACATGTTAGTGGAAGAGGGAGTGTTTCTGTTGCACTATTGAAAAAAATTAAACTTTTGAATCCAAATAAATGTACTATCTTTAGACATTTATGGTAAGAGATTTGGATGGTATGGTGCACATTAGTATTTTTTTTAAATTCTGGCAAGTTAGGTAAAATATAAACATTTCCAAATCTTACATGATGAATATAGTCCTTTTAAGAAAAAAAATCCAATTTGATTCGAATCATACTCTTTGGTGCATTTATTAAAATATGTGAAACACTGTGAAATCCATAAATGTTAATTTAATAAAGCTCTACAATCAAATTTTAAACAGAGAAAACCTCAATTGATCCAATATGCTGGATTATATTTTACTGAGACAAAAATCAATACTTAAGGGCCTGGAGAGGTGACTCAGTGGTTAAGAGCATTCACTCTTGCAGAGAAGCTAGGTTTGAATCCCAGCACCCACACAGGGGATTGCAATCCCTCAAGACTCCAGTTCTAGAGGATTTGACTCATTCTTCTGGCTCCTCTGCAAGAACAAGTGTTCTTAACCACTGAGTCCATGTCTCCAGTCAAATACTTTCTTTAGGTCACATTTTATTTTAAAAATTCTTAGGAAAAAGGTAGTATCAGACATTTATCATGTGTGTTCTGTTGAAAACTAAAACTGTAAGTCAGAAAGTATGAAAAAAATTTAAGGATAAAAAACCTGAAACAAGGGTATGATTTCTTCTTAAATTTGTGAAGGTAATTCAATACTATTAAAGCTATCTTCTAGTTTCAGAAATAATAGTCAGCATATATCCATTACTAGTTGTATAATCCCTTTCATTTAAATTATATTTGAGGTTTTTTACATAATTTTATGATCAAATTAATTTTTAAAAATTGTATGGTATATTTTCAGCATTGGTGTCATTGCTATTCCCGATAGTAAATAACGATTGAGTTTGTTTTCCAATGTTTGTAAATTATCTTATCGTTTCTTGTGTTTTATACTATGTTTTTATTTTTCATGTTTTTCAATAATGAGCAAAACAGAAATAAAAATTGAGATTTTTTTCTCTTCCTTTCTGAGCATCAAGGACTTTTACTTTTTCATTTAAATCTGGCCTGAGGTATAAATAGCCTCAAGATAACTAGCTTAGAAGTGAGATAGCAAATCACTTGCAAATAGGACAACAATAATACCTAAGAAGTGAGAGAAGTAGAGTGACTTAGTTAAAAAAAATAAATAAATAACACTGGTTTGGCATCAGACAAAATGATGCTATTATTTGGCCCTTGCAGCTTAAACACTATGAGAATGTTCTTGGTTGACTGGTTACCTGTTTTACATGGCGAGGTTCAGAAGAATATGGTGTAATCATTTCTGTGCACTTAATAATGACCTCTGGAAATGAGTGCACATCCTACAAAAGGAAGATAGATGGTACTTTCAGGGTAATAATGGTGATGGTGACCAGAAAATAGCTGATAGCTTTCAATTTAGGACCCTTTGTGACATAGGAAATAAATTTGAACTGGAATTTTAAAGACATGATTATCTTAATGTTGTTAAAAGTGTCTACATTAATCTAGCAGAAAGGTTTAAGCTAAAAGTAAAAATGTAGGTTTTCCATTGAATAGATAATTTAAAACAAGGGGGATCAAATGAGATTTAAACATGATCTAAACCATTCAGAATGATTACATGTAAACACAGGTGAGAGTTTTCATGGGCTCAGAAGAAAAACGGACAATATTACTAGAGAAAGTGAGCAGAAATGTCACAGCTATGGGAAGATTACATTGCCAGCTGCTGAGAGTGTCTCTGGAGAGCTAAGACTGAGAGAAGGTTTTTGGACACAGTAAGTCAGATATGATTTGCAGAACTGGTTCTAAAGAGTGGGGTTGGCACAAAATAAAAGTACAGAAGAGAGATAGCAAATGCTGGTCAGTTTCCAAAGGCTCTTTCTGTTGTTCTGACTTGGCATAGTAGAAGGCAGAAGGATGGACAGGGTGCTTTCCTGTCTCTGAGTTATAATTCATAAGCAATTAAGCTATCATTTCAATCTTGTTCTTTCCAGGGCCATTGAAATCACTATCCTCCAGCTGAGTGGTGGCGGCACACACCTTTAACCCCAGTACTATGGAGGCAGAGGTAGATGGATCTCTTCCAGGACAGGCTCCAAAGCTACAGGGAAACTCTGTCTCAAAATAAACAAACGAACAAAAAAAAAGAAAAAGAAAAAGAAAGAAATCACTATCCTCCTTATATACTATCTGTGATTCTTTCTCACAAGATTAACTGGTATGAAGAAAATCAATCCATTCGTTGGCTCTGATTGCTTGTGTTCAACATTAACTCATAGACAGAGGGGGTGGTCATTTAAGAAAAATGTCCCCAATACACTGTCAAAGCCTTACTTTGACTTGGGAAATAGTTAGATAAGAGGAGCCTTTCCCTGTGGGAAAGTTTGTAAACAGGGAGTTTAGTATCATGGGCCAAAGAAACTTGTGTAATTCTTTGGACTGTAATGTGGTGTTGAACTTGCCCCTTGATATGTCTGGTGCAATTAAATTGCTCGTTTTCTTTGGGAGAATCATAAAAGCAATTACCACCAACTCCTGCTTATTCCCATCTTTCCTCCAGCCCATACTCTTGCTGCTCATCATACCATAGTCATTTACACAAGCTAATTTTCCAGGAATTTATTCCAGAGATTATACGATGAACTCCCAATGGGATAGAGAAGGCACTCATTAGCTGGACTGTTTAAGAATTTACCTAATTCATCAGGGAGTTTGTCAGACCAAATATCGATTAAGGCACTCAAGAATTCATATCTGACTTAGTCCTCAAATGCTATCATCTCCTAAACCCATAGCCAGCCATGAGATATACATAATTATTATCCTAGAGAGAAAGACAGGGAGGTGATGGAAAGAATAGGCTACTTTCTAAAGAGACAGAGAAAGATGTGCAGTTGGGTGGGTGGGAAAGTGGATAGGATTTCAGAGGAGATGAGGGAAGGGAAACCATTAGCAGAACATACCTATGAAAAGAAAAAAGAGATTTTTCAGGGGACATTATAGAAATGAATATAGATTTTACTATTTACTTATTAACAGTTGATAATTAATATTTTAAAAACAAAAAATAACACACACATATAGATAAATGGATAGATAGATAGAATATAGAAATCTTTTCCATGAGCATACGGTCTTACTATACATTGTAAGTAATGGAACCAGAAATCTGCTCTTCACCCTGAAATATATCAGGGGTATTTTTCCAAGTCATCAAAAAATAAATTCTCTGTAAATTTATCCTCCATACAGGTTAAGTGCGAAGGTACTGTCCTGGTAAGAAATATTCAGGAAAGAACAGAACAGGCCAGTTTCCTGGGTATGTGGATTTTAAGCTGTGGTTTGCAGGCTCAGAAAGAGAAAAAGGAAATGCTACTAGTAACACATCCCAGGGGAATAGAAAGGGGGATACACAGAAACTAGAATGTCTGTCAGATGTAGGTGGAAAGAAGGGGGAAACATAAGAAATAGAATATGAAATGTCTGGGCGGGAGGGGGAAGGGAGTGAGCAGGATAGTCAAGCAAGAAGTCTTGTTGTGAGCCTAGTCATTAATGGCTTAGGCAAAGGCCAGGCTATGTTGATACACACGGTTGTCCCAGCGCTCAGGAGGCAGAGGCAGGAGAATCTCTGGATTGGAGCCCAGCCTTGTCTATAGAACAAATTCCATGTTGGCCAGGGCTACACTGAGAAACCCTGTTTAGAAAACAAACAATCAAACATAAGAAGCATGAACGAGGGGGATGAATTCATTCTTCACCATCTGGATACTATGAGAGCAAATGGAAATTAGAAAATAGGTAGATCTGGAGAGCTCCGAGGAACTCCCTGGAAACCAGCGTCTAATTTAAAGTTGGAAGCAGCCATGTAGTTGAGCCTCCATGCTGTCTTCCACTCTGCAACAGACAGGAAGCTGTGAAATCAGTCAGGAGTAGCAGCAAGCGAGTGTGTGGTCTGTCAGAGGCAGTGGCTGAGGATCTCAGGTACAAGGATATAAACCTGGCAAGGACGGAAAAGTGAAGACAGAGTGGATAAAAATTAACAGAAGGGCAGACACAGTGAAGTGTGAGTCTCAGTCAAGTGACAGAATGACTGGAGTCTCAGAGACAGTAATACAGAAACAGAAGTGATTGCAACAGTCAACAGAAAACTGACACTTTCGCTAGAACTTTCAACCTTTTGGTGTTACCAGGGGCCCAAGAGGGGACCCTGCCATTGATTGTGAAGAAATGTAAGTGTACAGTGGGGAGGGGGCGTGTTGCTGATGCCAATTAAAGGAAGAAACACAACTGTCTAGTGGAGGGTTTGCCGATGCCACCCAAAGGAAGGCTGTTTACTACCAGGAAGGCCTGCCTAATCTCATAGACATGCTTTTCCTCTTTAATTCTTTTTAATTTATTTTGTTATTTTTTATCAAATGAATGAGATCTGACTTAGGTCTATCTCCCTGAGTGCAGGCATGATTTTCTGAACTACTAGGCACGCACTAAGATTGCTAATTATCTGGAAGCCTTCTGGCAAAACGTAAAGACATGTCATTGTTCCCTACCCCAAAGGTCAATCCAAACAGACCTGTCAATCACCTGGACTTGAAAATAACCTTCAGGAAAATTGTTTTAGAGACTAAAAACACAGTAGATTGCTGTGCTGACTAATCTTGACTATCAACTTGAGTGGATCAGAAGTCAAGTAAGAGACACAACTCTGGGTAGGTCTTTAAGTCTGTTTCCAAGAGGGATTAATCAGGGGAGAAGGCCTCCTCCTAGACTTGGAGGTCCCTTCTGGTGAAGCCCAGGTATAAAGGGGCTCAAGGAGACAGTAGTGCAGTGTGCTTGCCTGCCCTGACATTTTGCTGGTGAGCGTGTCTAATCTATTATTTCTTGGGCTGCAACTATTATCCGCTGGCATCAGATCCCAACTCTTTCAGGCCCAAACAAACACTGAAGACCAGCGTCTCTCAAGGATCTTCCTGGACACAACTCCAGATTCAAACAGCTGACACATCTACTCCCGAATGGGTGGAGTAGTTACCAAGTCCTCAAACTCTCCAGCAAGTGATACCCTTGTTGTCTACCTAGTCCCTACCTTGTAAGTCCATCTCAACAATCCCTTTTTATCACATATATTCATTTTATTGTTTCTAGGAACTTCTATCTAATCCAGTAGTCTACCTAGGTGGGTAAGTCAGCACATATCTCCGGACCTTGTCCACTCTTACGCTGGAAGAGTGTTTCCCTTCACATTGCCTCATTTATTCACTGGACACCCTCACCACTGAGAGTGCCCTGTGTGGCTATGTAATGAATTCTATTTGTCATCCACACTGGGCACTGCACTTCATAAGAATTCTTAGACAGAGAATTATGAGCTGGGTAAGTAAGGGGAGACCAGAGAGAGAGACCCCAATATCAGTTGGGCCAACTATGCCACATCTATCAAGAAAATGAAACCAGAAAAAGATTAACTATTAATCATCAAAATGAAGCTATTTTTTCTTGGTTTCATAACTATATGACCTGAACAGAATATAAAGGTGAACAGTGTCACCCAAGTGTCACTGTTACTTGACTGGAGGACAAAAGAGCACTGAAGTAATGGACTTAATAGTCTATACTGAAATTTAGCAAATATATCCTCTATAAAGTATAAAGTTGTGATCACAATTTTCCTGATTGGTACCTATAAGATATAATCTAAAAATATTTTGTCAGCTTGAAAGGAAATTCCAATTCCCCAAGCTCCAAAGGCAGTCCAAAGATTCAGAAATGAGCTCCACCTGGATTCTAGGAGGACCAGGCCAGGGCATTAGATAAAAGCCAACATTCCTCAGGAACTTGCTAAACTGATTCCCATCTGCCAGAAAGAGTCAGTTCTTTTACACTGGGCAGAAGGGACAGTAGGCCATCAGCAGATCAAACTGCATGCTTGCCTCAGGCTCTCCTCAGAATTACAAGTACCTGTTACACATTTCAAGATCCCTGCTTGCATCCTAGCCCTTCTCAAGTCCCCTTTACCCCAAACTTCCCCCAGCTCACATGTTTGCTGACCCCTATCTACTCATCCTTCTTATAACCCAGTCTCATTATTCTTGACTCCTGCTGCTCTTAATACACTTTGTCTGTTCTCTATGCGCTACTATTCTCTCCTTTCTCTCTGATAGCCCTAGCCTGTCCAGTCTGGATTCATCCAAATACCCATGGTGCTCTCTCTCTCTCTCTCTCTCTCTCTCTCTCTCTCTCTCTCTCTCTCTCTCTCATTGTTAGTGCCATAGATGCGAGAAGAAAAACCACCAATGGGCTGTCTCTCCCTAAAGCAAGGTTCAAGAGATCAGCATTGAACATGGGTGAGATACAGGTTTATATAGATGAGGAGTAGAGGGGTTCTAAATAGGAAAATTGGCAGACAAATATCTGGGGTTACAGAAACAAAACATAAGTATAACAAGTTGCTCACCACAAGTCTCATGACACAAAGAAATGGTTGCAAAGCGGTCATGATAAAGTAGTAACAAGGTGATCATAACAAGGTGGTCGTAACAACAGGCAGCTATAATAACCTTTTCAAGGGAAGGCACAGCTTCCATTTCCTGGAACAGACAGTAGAGTCATTTGCAGGTAAGGTTACAGGTATGGCATTGCCAAACCCTTGGGAAACAGTTTTAATCATAAACATGAATGAACCTAGTTTGTCTTTACTATAAGATGGCTTCCAAGCATGAGATGGAGGTGGGCTGGTTTATCAATATCTACAACAAAAACCTTCCCTTTAACCACACTATGAATCAGCCATGTCAACAGTTTCTTTATTGTAACCCCTTTGCGTACACATTTGTGTATGAACCTCAGGCTATTCTGCCATATCGAACACTGATAATTAAATTGACCATAGCATAAGCCACTCTAACCAAAGTGTCACGTGATAAACATAAAAAAATGAAGCATCTCTACATTAGAAAAATTAACATCTTTAATTGCAAATTTGAAATTGAAAGCTCATCTTCTACCCTAAGTTCCTTTGGCTCTAACCTTCAGAGAATCTAAGTCAAGAAGAAACAGATGTGCCGACCCGGAGAAAGGAGAGCAGAGCCACACACTTCTAGGGCATCATTTTCCTCAATTTTTATAGGGAAAATGATGATGGAGAGGAGAGCAAAGAGAAGATCCAGCCAACTATTCTCAGGGAAGAGGGAGCAGAAAAGGCAGTTCCTATTCTCAGGCACTGTCGTTAGAAGCTGGGGAAGGAACACCAGGAGCTTTTTACAGGACTCCATTTCCAAAACACTAGGAGCTGCAGGATACAATGACTGCTCAGAGATTCCTCACCATAGACCTCAGCTCAGAGCCCCTCTGTTCAGTTGGAAGCTCTGCCTTGGCCCCACTCCTCCCCATTCCAAACCCAGTCCCTCAGAAAGCCAGGCAAGTGGTAGCTCCTCCCCTGGAGCTGTTCAAGACCAAGCCTACAGGGTATTTAAACTACCTTGAGGAGAGCAGTCTCTTGAGTTTTCAGGTTTCCCTGTCTCATGACTGGGGGCTGGGAATGTTTTACTCAATACACGTGGTCTTTTATTTTAATTCAGTTTGAGTTAGCTCACCGCATCTGCAGAGAGAGTTGATGTAGGGATACAGAAAGCTCTTACCCTCCCCACTCTGTGTGCTGTAAGAATTCCATTAAAATACACAAATAAGAACCAATGACTCTTTGCATTGAACACTTGCAAGTAAAGCTATATGGACAAAGAGGATTTGCTTGGTTCACTGCATCACACTGCAACTTCCATGTCAAGATTCTTAATTTTTTCTTCTTTTTTTTCTGTTAAATTTTGTTTTATTTTTTTGAGGGGGAGAAAGGGGTTGCAGGTGCAGCGGGTGGATGCAAAGAAATGGGGAATGAATGGGATCCAGATGCATGATGTGAAAGGCAGATTGAATAAATAAAGATAAAGGAAAAACAAAGGAAAGAAAAAGGGAAACATGAGGCATATTCAGACATCCAGAGCTAATAAGGTCCAGACACAGCTCTGACCTCAAAGCAGAAACATCCCTCTTAGAGTCTGTCACCCACAGCCACACAGGAGCACAATCCTGAGACTGTCTTATTGCGTGAGGCCTTAATCAGAACTTTATTTCTTCTTCCTTTATTAAGAATAAATATTTTTCTTAATTCTTTGAAATAACAACAAAGAATCCTGTATTTAGCAAGCGGAAGGTAATTTATTTGCTTATGCATTCAAGTCACTGTTAAAATGCACGAGTAGAGGCTCTTGTGGAAGGCAAAGTGTTTTACTTGGTAGCACATATGAAAATCATTTCCAGGTTCTTCTGGGTCATTATTCTGAATGAGTCTCGGCCCTGACCGTGCCACTTCCTGGAGTGCTCCCATCATGAAGTCGTTCATTCATCACTCCTCTGGCCTATGTGTTTCTGTGGCTGAGAAAAATAATCTGACTGTATTACTAAGAAATAATGATGTGTCAATTTTTTTTCATTAAAACAAAACCATTTGTTATCTTTATGAATATGATAAATCATTATGTTTTTATTTTAATACAATTTAGGAAGAAGTAATTTTTACCTTCATGGTATTTACTATAATCTTTTCAAATAAGGAATATTTCACAGGGTTTATCGTTTTAAGATTGTATTTCGATGTTATTCATTTTTGATGGATATTCACCAAAGGAATTTAAGAAAAACCCCTGTATCATATTGTCCCTGTTAGGCCTCAAACTCCACCAGGCAGCGCAGATGACCGAAGGGTTGCTGAAGAATAGATCAACACCCACTCATCATTCCTCAGGAACCATTGAAAGCTTCTGTCAGCAGGGAGAGCACCTCCCGACTGACACCAAAACCCTTGCTAACCCACAGGCTTCTCTAGTACTCACTGAAATGTACCTACTAGGTACATGAAGGCCGTTGGGATCTTCTGGCTGACAAACCCCTACCCTGCAACCCTAAACCTCCAAGCTGTTTCAGTCCATGGGACTCATTCCTCACAGCCTCCAGCTGTCCTTTCTCTATAGCACAGGAGGTTTTCATCTCCTCTCATTCTTCTCTCTGCTCTCAAGGGCAATAGCCCTGACACTTGCCAATCTGCCTCTCTCCTTCCTTTCCAGGGAGGTAGTTATGGCTGCTTTGGACTTTCCAAAGGCCTCTGACTATTATCTCTTTCATATCTATAATAAAAACTTTTTTTTCCTGCCCATGTGTTGTTCAGTTAGGCGGCTGTTCTGTATCCTTGCTTATAGTCACTGCTGTGTAATTTTAGGGACAAATCACAATTATCATTTTTCCATATTCATAGAGTTTAGGGAATGGTGCTTCTAAAAGCAATTGTTAAAGGGTTATAAAATTTTATGTAATCTTCTACTTGTTATAAATAGAATAATTTATATTTTGCTATGAAATACCCATGTGAGGTAAGTATTAATGCTAGATGCATTTTTTTTCAAATGGAAAGTGAGCTTTTGAAATTTGAATGTTTTATTTCCCTAACTTTCCATGGCTAGTGCATATCAGAGACATGAGTTTTAATCCATAACTTGTGTCTTCATGTTCTATGTTTGTGAGTTCTATACAACTGTGAAGAAAATAAAATCTAACACGGACACCAGCAAAGAAGTGAAGAAAAACTAGAGACTAGAGATAAATTCAGAAAATGGCTTTTTATAAAAGGAGGTAACTGAAGACAGGAATAAATATATAAATAAAGTTATAAATATAAACTTAGGTTAATATATTTGCTAGTTTAGAGCTACTGTCCTAGGACTAATATATTAACACCTTTAATACAGTGTTAGTTTAAAGCATGCTAGCCGTGGGTTATTTCTTTTAAAGTAGTTGGCTAGCGAAGTCCCATATACATTAAAACATCACATGCTACTGCTAATCTCTTCATTACCCTCCAGAACTTGATTGTAAGACATCATATCCATGAATCATAGAACATGGAGGAATCAAACTGGCACTTCCCTGGGAGCATCACCCATACTGGCTAGCTTCCATGCTGCTAAAGAATTCTGTGTATGCTAACAGAGGAGAACAGTTTTCATCAATCAAGCCCAGGTATCAGTCATTTAAGGTATAGTAATGGTTGGATTGTCAAGACATTCCCACTGGTACAATAACAGCACAAACATCATCAGATTAAAGAACCAGTTTCTGATTAGTTACTCCTGCTCCACAAGATGAAATCCATTCCTGGCACCATTGTCAGGCTAAGCACCTATGGCTTAGTGTGTCATTATAGGTCCTGATGGAGAACCTGCTACTTAATTATTTTGATACATGAACCTAGTGTTAAATCAAGTCCTAATGATTTATCATAAAACCTATAGAGAAATACATCTTTCAACACATCTCAGGAAAACTTCTATTCTCAATAGATGGTGGTTGACATGACATAGAAACCCACAACTGCTCATGGTGCAGAGAATAAGATATCACACAATGCTCAACTGGAAAGGCAACATAAATATTACACCACCTCCTCCCGAGACTCGGTGATCATTGTATAAAAGCCAGAGGCAGTGAACAGCTATAAAGAAACGTTATCTTCTGGACGCAGTTGTACAGTGGCACAAATAACCCACAGTGCTTGTGACAACACACACACACACACAAACACAAGATCTATGTAAACCCATGCCATACCAAATCCCACCAGGAAGAAGGTTGCTCTACACATAATCCTACTCCCAATCAAGAAATTATTGGCAATTTTTAGCTTCTGGCAGATACTTTTCCCTGAGAATGTAGTCTTCAGTACACTGACCACTTTCCAGTAGAAGCCTCACACCCAAGAGCATTTCAACATCACAAATAAATCTACGGTTTTTTTTTTTTAAGACACAAACGTGGGTGGGTAGGAAATGGAGGTTGAAAAGGAAGGGAAGTTGGACTTGGGAAAAGTTGGGGGAGGAGAACGATTATGACCAAAACTCATTGTATCAAACTCCCAAAGAATTAATCAATCAATCAATCAATAAAGTACACTAGTCCTTTAAGAATAGTATTTTTAATACAATCACACACAATGATCTTCCATACTGATGATGGAAACTATCAGAATTTTCCCATAGGAGGGATAGTTGATTATATGAGATCAAAATCCTGCAACTTTATAACTATATTAACAATTTATACCACCTTAAAGAGTTCGGTTTGGGTTTTCTGAAAAAAGATAGAATAATGGATAATTCTAAGATTTCCGTAAGTTTGACTAGTCAAATAATCTTTAACTCCTGAAAATTAGTTCTATTTTCTTAATTCAAAGTTTATTGCAAAGAATTTACAAATAAAAAAATCATACACTGAAATTAACCACACCCAAAGGCAATACCTGTTAATGAACTTCTTCTATACTGTTGGAATAGGCATTCTAAAAGTTCTTTGCATAAAAGATTTCCCTAGTGTGCACGTTGTGTAGACACATAGTGGAATCAGATTGCTCATCTGATTCATAGGAAATCTATATTAATTGAATTGAGAGGTTGCAATTACTGGATACAATTGAGCGAGGATGTAATTGTTCTCAAGAAAGCATTAATTCATTGCTAAGGAGTTCCATTTGTTAAAAAATGTAGTTAGTAGTGACTGGAGGAAATGTGACTCCTCAAGGAAGTCATTATGTAAGATTGTTTTCCCAGTGGACTGTGAAATATTATAATCTAAACAGAAGAAGGATGTCCCTCATTAGGCTTCTCTCATTTCTTTGTTTTTGCTTGTCCGTTGTATCATCCCTGTCTGCGAACACTTTTAAGTTGGATGCCACTCGTATGGGACAGAAGCACTGACATTTACTTCTGGCTTTCATGATACTCTTTGGATTCATTGTTTTCTTGATTCTAAATGGAGCTGGAAGCTTAACTGGCATAATTTAGTATAAATACAAAAGGTCTATGATTTGAAGTTTTCTGAGACTCCAATGTCCAGGCATTCATTTATTCATTCACGATTTGTTCCTTCTTTCAGTGACCAAAACCCAACATTTCTTTGACAATTACTGTCACAAGATTAAGTGACATAATTCCTAATTCTAATGATCTACCTCTCTATTGAGTTAACAAGATCAACTGAGGCTAAAATTTGAGTGTTACAGTAGAAACAGGTAAAACTCAGCACCCTCTAATCCCTCCCAAGTAGCGCCATGCCCTGGTGACTAAACATTCAAATATTCCAGCTGTCTGGAAGCAGCTGGAATAGACTCATGCCCTTGATCTAAATAAAACAAAGTCTGAAAAGTTATCATGATGGAAACATATCTAGATGTTCACAGATTGATTGGCCAGAGGTGGTTATACCACATTGAGAAGCATTTTAAGTGTATATTTAGAAAAAAAATATTAATTTTTTGAGCCCGTGAGTATAACAATCTTTCTCAGCACGAGACCTAGCAGCATCAGTAAAAGCAGGCCTGGTTTTTACTTATGAAATAGACAGACAGGGAGGTTGCATCCTTAGGTGCCAAGGGCTGACTGAAATTGGGTTGGTGCTGCTGCTACTGAATTGTCTGATAAAGCTGGGGCTTGCTATCAATGGCATCACAGAGATCTAAGAAGGAACTATGAAAGGCCTCTGTATCAATTAAAATGACAGACACTTACCTCCTACTTGGACAGCCAGCCTGGCTCCTCCTTGGTGATCTTAATGACCTAGCTGGAGGTAGAGGTCATCAGTCTTTGGCTGCCACGCAGGACAGCACTGAGTCTTTGACTTTCACACAAGGCAGCAGCAACCCTCAGTCACCAGACACAGAAGGTCTGAGAGGTTTTGCTACACAGAAAGGAAAGAACTTGGGGAAGCTGGCCTATCTTGTAGAGAAAGAGTGGATCAGTGAACCCAGCAGTGCCCACAGTTTGGGCAGGGCCCTGGTGGCAGGTGAGTCATAGGGCGGTTCTTTTCTGCTGGTCAGTGTTATTGCAAATGACACAAGTTCTAGGTGGAGTCCACTGCTGGTCATCATCTTTGGAGACAGCCTTAGCTACCACTCCCAGAAGTTGGTCTTTTGTCTACCAGGGGAAACCTTTACATTAGATTCAGTAAATGCTGTACTCAGCTAATCTCTCTGAAAGATTTGAGCACCATCATCTAACCAATTATCAAGTAAATACCAGATTTTAAACAAGCTTTATTTATTAATTTTAAACAAACTTTAGTTTTTTCCTTCAGAACTAACTTTGACAACATATACAGAAGGCTAAAGCATATCCCTATAAATAAATTACATTTGTGCTTGGCATAGCTACCAGCATTGTTCTCGCACATTAACAATTTTGATTATTTATAAATTTCTGACCATTAACTTGTAAGTCTTAATTATCATTAACAGTTTACAACAAGTTAGTAGATTTTATAAGGCTAGGATTTCACACTTTTATATCTGTTAAGTTTGAGTCATAAAAATTTGAATTGAAGATTTAACTGAAGGCCCTTTAGCATCAAAATAAAACTTTATACCATGAATACAGTCCACAGAGAGATTGAAAATCATATTTTTGAATCCTTTCATAGTGTACCTTTACAGAATATCACAGGTTTATGTATGATTCAATTAATCTGAATAGTTAAAAGTTTAACAAAGTTAGCAAAGACAGAGAAGCTGGACATACATCTTCAAGTTCATTTTTGCTAGACCTTTACAACCTTAGGAATTTATAAATCTTAATCATCAAACATGCATTACTTGTCTAAAAACTTTTAGAAGCTTGGTGTTGAACACAGCAAAGACATAGGTGGTTACACATCTCTAAATCAGTTTCTGTTAGTCTGAATAGACCTTTATAATTTTAGGAATTTTTAAACCTAATCAAACATTAGTTGTTAGTAAGTTCTATTTTCCAGAAACAAAAGTTGAATCCAAGTTACATATAAAGTATGCTATGCCAGATCTATTTTTCTAAATAAGAGTTGATTATAACTTACATACAAGCATGCTGTACTAAGCTAAGGTTACCTATGTATAGGTTTTTTAAAAAAGTAACAACCCTTTTTTGTTACAAGCCTTAAAGATAAATTTTGTTACAGATTTTTAAACAATACCCAATAAACATATAAAAATAATAATTGGTCAATACTGAAGTTAATGCTTCTGAGTCAGAAAGGATAGCAGTGTGCTGTTAGTCTAGGTGTCTTCCAGCTCAATGGCTGAACCACACAGTGGAGCGTTTCGGATGCTTGCTGTTGAGCAAAGAAGCAGATACGAATCAGAGGCTAACACATTTTAGTGCACCAGTTCCATGTAAAGATTAACAATTGTTTTCTGGGGCCAGTGAAAGATGACTCTGTGGGAAAAGGACCTTGCTTTCAGGCCTGTTAATTGTTGATTGATTTCACTTCCATCCCCACCCAGTAGCCTCATGGTGGAAGGAGAGAACCAATTGCTGCAGATTGTCCTTTGACCTACACACACACACACACACACACACACACACACACACACACTGTGCTATATGTGTGCCCATGCATATTCATGCAAACATGTAGGCGCACACAAATAAATGAATAAATTTGGTCATTTTTAAATAAATTATTTTACGTAGTACTAAAATCAGGAATTCTTACTCTTTCCTTTTTTAAGACTTATTTTATTATTTGTGTGTGTGTGTGGTGTGTGTGTGTGTGTAGAAGGTGTGCATAAGTACTTGTGGAAGTCTGAAAAGGTGTGGGATCCCTGGAGCTGAGTGAGCTCTCTGAGCTGCAGCTCCTAACCTTTTGTCACCTGTAGTACTTCACCCTTCATGACAGCATTAATACCAAACTTATTCAACTACATCTGATTTGCATTTTCTCTCCAAGCCATAATTATCTACTTTCTATATCTAAACATATGTTCTCCAAAGCTGATTCTCTGTAGATAACCAAACTATTATTATGTGCTATCCTGCTCACATTTTACCTGTGCATATGCTGACTCTACCTCTTCAGTAATTTGTTCAATACAAACCATTTGGTCTTTAGGTTATGAATTAATGAGAATATCTGGAGACAAAATAATTAGTAGGTGATACTAAGTTTTAATCTCCTTATTTTAGCTTTGCAGTAGAAATAATCCTTGGTTCTTTGTTTGAATCTGGTCTTGTTTTAGAAGGGAAATGACGATAGGTAATTTTCTATATAATAAAATATATAACCCATTTTGACATATGCCATAAATATTCCAATGCAATATGGTACACCCAATCCACATCCATAAACACTCCCCCACTTCAGCCTTAGCAAGTTCAGACTATATTTTTAAAGAATAAGTATTTTCAAATAAAGAAAAATGAGAAGCAAGCAAGTTAATGAGAGGAAAAGCTATCATGAAAGCACATTATGCTCTGATGTTTCCCTGCGTGTATAAAGAGGCCTCTCTGACCTCTAAAACCATTTCCAGTGAATAACACAATATTATGGTTACAGAGTAGATAATGTATCCAATCGGCGCCTGGACCACTAAATGCCATTTGTTAAGGACCAGTCACACTCATTGAATTACATTTAAATTATAACATCACTGAGAAGTCTTTTGTTCACATCATTTGCCACTGAGTAGAAGGGGAAAACAAAAGAATAAAAGTCTCATGAGTTGGCTTTCCTTGGCCTACAATGGGATACAATGACCATGTTTTGAAACTACAGCATCTTAATTGGGTATCAAATTTCAGTTTCAGGGTAATATTGTCATCACTTCAAATAAAGATAAATACAGTATAGGAAAAGGATTCATGATGACTCACTAATGAGTTCTACTGAATAGATACTTGCCAAATGTCATTAGTGAAATTCTACATCTAAGGAAGAAACTATATGCTTTCTTTGAAAAAATACTCAATGACAAGTATAAGAAATTTCATATTTCATGCTTACTGCTAATATTTTACCTTTCATTTCACTGGTATCTGTGAGATCCAATCTAGCATTTACTTAGGAAATCATAATTTTTGAGATCCACTAGCCTCAGATTACATTAACTAACCTGCCTGTCTATATAAATAATAGCTGACAATCTAAAGCAAATATTTTACAGAGGATTAAAAAAAAAACTTTAACAAAATTCTCTCTCTCTCTCTGTCTCTCTCTCTGTCTCTCTGTCTCTGTGTGTGTGTGTGTGTTTCAGGTAATTCAGAAAGATATTAGTGAGCTATAAAGTACATCTAAGTCTTTTAAAAGATTATATGTTGGAAACATTTTTTCATGCATATCTTTCCTCAAAAATTTCAATTTTAATGAATATTTAGCATTGTCACATGGATGCGATAGAACTGCCTTCTTTTCCAAGAGGCTGAGACTTTTGATACCTCTAATCCATAATAAAATAAATACTCACTGTATGTTGGTTCCACAGCTTGAGTTAGGAGTGCAGTTGATTAAATTTGTACAAAGATCTTTGTCTCCAAATTTCTAAGATGCAAATAAATTATTTATTTTATTTGAATATGTATAGAATTGGATAGTCTCCATTTTCCATTATTTTAATATCTGGATTACTCAGAGATAGGAGCTACTGTGTTCACTCTAGTAGCTCTGTAGTTCAGTTTAAAATTTCATTTTTAAGTGTTCCCCCGCTGTGGATACTGGATTGATTGTACTTCAATTGGCAGCATTATTAATAATGAGCTAAACTATCTGTAATCTTTAACTTAAATGCTAGTCAGGAATCCTCTTAAATATCAGCTATAACATTTAAAGTCAATATATTTGAATTTAGTATGGGCTACATATCTGAAAGAATGAATATAAATTTACAATTACATTTATAGCATATATATAATTCAAGATAATAGCTTGATTTGTATATATTTTTTTCTCTATGTGTGTATGATATATATATATATACATATATATCCAAGAGATAAAGATTTAGTATATATGTGTATGAATAGGCATATGTATTACATGCATAAATATGTATGTATATTTGTGTACACGATATAATATTTATGTATCAAATAAGGAGAAGGAATTAGAGAGTAAATTCTAATTATCTTTTACTTGAAGAAACATATCTTAGAATTTCTCCTAGTGCCAGCTCTGCAGTGAGCTTGTCCATACTGCAACCAGTATGGACATAAATGAGAAACCGTTCCCATAAGAGTTTCTTGGGAATAAGAAATGTTCATGGTCATATGCATTCTGAGAACACTACAACTCGTTTCTCCTAGAGATTTATCAAGTCGTCTTATTTAATGAAATATTCTGAAAGTCATATTGTAAAGACACATTTTTTAAACTTTGTTTATGTCAGCATTTCACACCTAAAAAAAAATCCATCTATGCAATTTGCTCTAAGGGAAGGGTCCCAGGCAGAAATAGCCTGAACTGCTTGACTCTTGGTCAGGGAAGGCAAATGTGGGTAAAAACAGAAACCTCATGCGTAAAACTTGGCAGGTTTTTAAAATGATCCTCTAATTATTTCCAGGCACAAGAAAGACTCACACTCTTGCACACTCAAGAATCCCATAAAACCCGCTAAACTGGAAGCCATAATACATACACAAAGGACCTGTAGGGTTAAGAAGAAAGAATACATATATAACAAAATAAAAGTACAAAGATAATTTTTTAAGAGAAGCCCTGGCATGACATTATGAGGCAAAGGACCTCCAAAGATGCTGTGGAGTTCATTTTCTATGGCCATCTACTGTTGGGCTTGCAGCCTGACCTTAAAAGTGGCTTGAAATTTCCTCAGTGAGACTCCCTTGGGGGAAACTAAATTTTCACCTTCAAGCAGTTACTAATCGGAGATTACTTTCTGGATTGGGGTGGGGACATGTGTCCATTTCTCCCGTTAACTCTAGGACTCATCTGGTGCAGCCCCGTGCAGGTCCTGTGCATGCTGCCACAGTTCATATGTGCATCAATCATGATAATCTAGTAGGACTTGTTTCCGTCTTGTCCCCACCCCCCCATCCCCTCTGGCTTTTACTCTCTTCCTGACTCCTGAAGGGAGGGATTTGATGGAGACATCCATCGAGGGATGAGTATTCCAGGGTTTCCCACCGTCCTCATCATGTCTGGCAGTGGGTCTCTGTATTTGTTCCCTTCTGCTGCAGGGGGAAGCTGCTCTGATGGTGACTGAAGAAGGCAGTGACTGTTGCCCTGACCAGAGTGCACAGTGTTTTTTTTTTTTTAGAAAAGTTTGTCTTAGGCTCTCTTGATACAGGTTAAAAGTGACAAGTCTTTAATGAAAACTGCCGAAGGAAAATATTCTAAAAGGCAATGTTAATTGGCACTTTCATGACTAGGGAATCCGGGGGGTTGGGGGTTGTTTCTGTTTCTACACCACTGTCTACAGGCCGTCATATGAGCACTGAGTCTCCAAGTTCACAGCAAAGTGCTAGGAAAATGCTTCCCCTCAATGAAGAGAATCACTTACACACACCTAACCCTGGAAGACTGATGAAAATAAAAGAACTGTAAGCAACTAAAAGATGCTGGGAGCGTGGTCAAAATGTTACCTAGGGAAGAGCACAAGTAGTTGTTCAATATCAAAATGTCAGCACTGAAAACATACATACAAGTAACACTGAGAAGGTTATACTTAGACATTATATATATGTGTGTGTATAAATATATTTAATACTTAAAAATTATATATAAGTTACATTATATTGTATTTCTATATAAATATAATTTATAACACATTTATAAATTATAATTATATATAATTTCGAAGTATAACCTATACATATATAATTTATAAGCATAGCATATATATGTTTGTATGTATATTAACACACACATTCACATAACAATTAATGAAAAGAGAGTTATGGAGCATTTGAAAGAGAGAAAGGAGGACTGTATGAGAAGATCTGTAGGGAGGAAAGGGAAGGGGAATGACAACTATATTATAATTTCAAAATTAAAAAGATGAAAAAGTGAGAAAAACTGCAAACTGAAATCACTGTCATTGATGGAGCAGTACTTCAGAACAGCTTAACATTTTTTGTGCATTTTTGATTGAGTCCTATTACAGAAGACTAGTACCCATTTTTCTTTTGCGATTTAGATCCGTTCTTTTTTAAAAAGAACTCCAGAGCAATCATCCTGAAATTTGATATTCTCCATATCTCACGTTTATCTTCTAAGATTTCATTTTCTTAGAGAAGACTTCTTTCTGCAAAACAGTCCATTTCATTTGGACACAACATAAATCCGGTGGTTTCTTTAATCCTGGATTTAAATGCTTTCTTGCAGCATTCTTTAGAGTACTTGTTTCTGTTGGAGCGGGAGCTAGAGTCAACAGCTGAGAACCCAGTGCTGCTGTGTGAAATACTGAACATCAACCACTGATGAATTTGTGAGAACAGAAACCGCTACTCCTCAGCTGCCCTTTGTCCTGCATCCCCAGGACTTTTCCACCTCCCCTTTCTGCAAACTGGGGCATGAGAAAAAACCTTGTAATGGGGAGAAATCCAGTACCTAAGAATGCTATTTGGATGTCTTGTTCTTGGTGCTATTATTGTTATTGTTATTGTTTTTTTTTTTTTTTTTATTTCTCTTTCTCTTACCAGCTGGCTCTGATGACTGTGCTGCCACTAGCAGCAACCAGTACAAACAGTACATCAGGTCATAGTTTTAATAAATTAGAACCACAGTATTCCAGGGGAGATTCCTCCTGGCTTGAATTCAGCATGTGTTTGCAATGTTGTCACCCTGACAACTTAGAACACTGAGAACACTGTTCCTATCCAATGCTGTATTCATCATGTTGTTCCCAGACACAATGTGGTCTCTCCTTTCCCTCCCTACAGAAGTGTGACAGGGAAATCTACTTCCCAAACAGCGACAGTGACCGTCTCTGCTTACACCTGTGACACCTGCATTCCTCTACATATCATTGTATGCTGTCAACACAAAACAGTGATATGTTTGCTTTAAATTATTGAACTGTAAACATTTAAGAGTGACAATAATGATAAATTGCTGCTAGTTCTGTGCTCCTCATTGCATTAACAACATGTTATACATTATAGGTTGGAAATCCTTTGATGAAATTATTCCGTATATATTTCTCTCTAAACTGAAACTCAAGATACTCTGAAGAATAAATATTGAATGTAATTCACCACTGAAAAATTTCACTTTCACGCTTGATTGGTTTCCCGATTTATTCCACCTCAATACTTTGAATGAAATGCATTTATGTATTTGACAGAATCCAGGTGAATATTTCCAAAGAATGTCTTCATATTTTCTCTTTAAATTGTGTGTTCACATGACAAACTGATAATTAGTATGAAAATTATTATCACCATTTAAATGTCATAGTTATTTCAAACACAACATGCCCCAAAGCAAAACTCAGCTCATTTTTCCAAATGATAAAATCCTACTACCCCCTGCACCAAAGTCCTGCTGCATCTCAAGGATATGTATCCACCAAATTTGCGATACAGCCACTTACTGCAACATCCTGCTACCTCATTGATTCAAGTCATCAGGACCTCTGGATCTCAAGCTAGGATTCAGCAATGCTCAAGATTCTTTGATAAAGGCCAGGAAATGAGTTTACCCTCTCCATGTCCTTGATTCATTGACCATTGAAAGAAACACTACAAGTCTCCGTATACAAAATCTTATTTTTATAGATCTTCAAATGAAATCTTTGATATAAGAATTACATCATGTAATATAGAATGACTATTTCAAGAAAGTTTTGGGAAACTTTTACATACAATGAAGGTCCCCATTGCTTATGGTAAAACAATCTATCCATACTGAGAAAGATTTTATAAAATCCGTTTGACCCAACAAGCTCAATAATCCTTTCCAATAATATTTAATGACATTGCCATTGCGCTCACATCGGCTGCCATTAAAGTTTATGAAATACATATTTCCTCCTGTGTGTCTTCAAGCCTTATTAAGTTCAGTATCAACAGAGCACATCTATGAATATGAGTACAGGAAATAGCACGTCTTTCAAGACCACTGAGAAAGAAGCTAATGAATTTGTTATGAAACAAACTTAAGAAATGCCCTGCTTCACTCCCCAGAGCTGGCAGCTAAAGCCAATCCCCAGAGACCTTAAAATAAACCATGTCTAGAAATAAATTTGAACAGAACACCCTGTCCCTAACAGAGGGAAACTGAAAGATCAATAAGAACAGGTTAAGTCCAACTGTAAAAACTAGAAGTAAATTTAATACTTTATTCACGTTTTTAGCAAAACGTAGGGCAGAAAGAAAATGAGCTGCACTGTGTATGTTGACTCAGATAACAGGAGAAATGAATTCAAATCTGAGCTGAATTTACCCAACATCATGTCTTAGAAAGTGTATCCTTATAAACCCAAGACTTTCAAACACAGTATTTTAACAAGGGTTATTTTTACCAACTTTAAAATACAGAGCACTGAACAACTAAAAAGTTAAGACTTAACCGGTAATCTGGAGTAACTACTAGCCTTGGACACTCAGACTTGAGGCAACCTAGGTGTGACAATGTTCCATGGCTTGAAGCATTTCTTAGTGTGGTGAGCATTTCCGGGATTCTAAAATTGTAAGTGTTACTGATTTAGCTCAACTTCACTGGCTTTCAGTAAACACATTCTTCATATGTTATTGGTTTGTTAGTGGCCAAAATATGATCAGGAAGTTACATCCACTTGGAACAGTGGAAATGTCTGCTCTGTGAGTTTTGCAATGTGAACCATCTTTTATTCTGTTTATGATTTTTAAGTTAAATATGCAAGGTTTAATATAAATTATTCATGTAAAGAAATAGCACTTATTAGCTGAATTCCAGTTTTCAAAAAGAATATATATTCATAAATGTAAAAGAATATATAGAGACATACTTATGTACATATGCTGTATGATATTTTAGCTGTATTCTGACAATAAAGTTTGCTTTGAATCAGAGGGAGGAGCTAGTTACTAGCTGATCAAAATTAATCATAGAGGTTATGGAGGACTGAGAACAGATAGAAAGACAGGATGTAGTAAGGCGGGGCTTAGAGAGGATCTCAGGCCTTTTCTGTGGAAAAACAGAAGAGATGTCAGGTCACTGTTTGCTTCTCTGTCACTTATTTGACAGGTTCTTATCCCAAATCTGACTCCTGAGTTTTTATTGATAAGGAATAATTAGATAAAAACAACATTTATATATAGTATATACATATGTATATATGTTGTGGGATAATGTTTGTATACTGTAAAAATATATTACTTGTATTGGCTTAATAAAACACTGATTGTCCAGTAGCCAGGCAGGAAGTATTCTGGGAATTCTGGGAAGAGGAAAGGCAGTTGCAAGTGGGACAAAAAGGAAGCAAGATGAGACTGCTTTACTGAGAAAAGGTAACAAGCCACATGTCTAAAAACACATAGGAATTACAGATTAATTTAAGTTGTAAGAACTAGTAAGTAATAAGCATGAGCAATAGGTCAAACAGTGTTTATTTGGGACTGAAGGGCTGTGGGATTGGGCAGGACAGAATATATATACATCCTGAGACAATGGTTGTTCCAAACCATTAAACAAACTCCTTTCCTCACATCCATACTTGTACCCTCTAGGTAACAAACTACTGTTCAGTGGTGCAGTGGCACAGATAGCCATACGGTGAGGAACGGCCCAGCAATGCAGATTTTGCAGGAGAGTGTAGGTTAGTTAGATTGCCATTTGGTTTCTCTTCTGGGCCTTTTGTCTTCTCTGTTTTTTTCCTTCCTTGAAAATGTAGGAGGTAGCATGGTGGTGGTGGCACAGGCCTTTAATTTCAGCACTTGGGAGGCAGAGGCAGGCAGATCTCTGTAAGTTTGAGGGCAGCCTGGTCTACAGAGTAAATTCCAGGACAGCTAGGGCTGTTAGACAGAGAAACCCTGTCTCAAAAAATAATAATAATAATAATTGTAGGTGTTACAGGAGCTGTGTCTGTCTGTCTGTCTCCCACTAAAACAAAACAAAAGGCAAAAGCACAGGCGACCAGATGCCCTGGATATGACTGTCAAGTGGGCCCAGTGGTTTGCTAAGTGTTATCCTCTGCAGACTCCTCAACCTTGGGGTTGTGTCCCCTGAAAAACTAAATGTCTATCAGTTTGGTTGATTTTGAGCAAGTGACTGATGTTTGTTATGGAAGTGATTTCTGATTAAAATCTCACATCCTTTGCTAAATTCAGGCCCTTATTATAAAGTGAATTTCTTCCGTGTACGATACTTTCCAAATGTGCTTTTTCATGAACAGTTTATTGGTTATTTAATCGCATACGGCTTGGCTGAACACACCCCTTTCCATTTTGAGTTATCTTTTATGGGAAATTTCCCATGTATTCCCTGGTTTAAATTTTAAACTAAACACAGTTGCAGGCACAAGCTCTTTTATGGCCTTCTCTTTGATCAAGCCTAAATTTGTCTGAGTTCATTGTAATCGTTAACTTTAAGAATATGATATTTCTACTAGTTATCATTTCTGTTCACTATTTTGTAGTAGATGATCATAAATATTGATGCTTCTTTTATTACCAAAAACTACTTTACATAATGGATTTTCACAATCTAGTTAGCAGCAGGAAAACTAGGTATGATTAGCTTCTTCATCTTTTATTTCTTTAAATCCTTATCATTTTAGGCACAGATTAGCAGGAGCATAATATAAATAAAAGATTTCAGCCACTTTAATAGCAAATGATCTTAAGTAGAACTCAAGGGAAAAATAATTTCTTTCAAAGGGCTCTCACAAAAATTTAATAGCAGTTCTTTCCTATAGGAGAGAAAATAAAGCAAAAACATTTTGGTAAAATAAATAGAATTTTGTTTTAAACATCAGTATATAGGATATAGAAACTATGTTTAAAAACTTACATCAAGTATGTTTATTAACTTGCAGGTCTAATTATCATAATTTTCAGAAACAGTTGTCTATATAACTTCATTAGGTTTGGGGTTAAAATGAGTGCAATGTTGAGTTGTGACTTTTGCTATCTAAATCTACTTCATGATGTTATGTGAGGGCAGCTCCATGAATGTGAGTCTCAAGCACAACTGCTGGGCCAAAGATTCCAGATCCATTAGGATGCACAAACAGAATCTAATTTTGTGAAGTTCACTAACAGACAGAAATAATCTACAGTCATACAAATCAACCAGGCAGTTCCTGGTGGAGAACAGGGAGCTGAAGAGACACAGGAATTTTATGGGGTGATGGAGGAGGTCGACTTTTCATTATGGGTTGTCAACAGATGAGTAGATAGAGAAACTATCAGATGCTACATTTGAGATCAGTGCAGTGCACAGCTTTCATTGTGTAGCATGCATATTTCTATATAATTATATGTGTGTGTGTATTTCATCAACATTTTTCCAGTGCTAGAGAACTAGTCCATAGCTTCTCCCATACTCAGCAAGCACATAAACTGCCATTGAATACTGTTCTAAAAGTCTTTTGTGAATAACTCTGGATTTCTGGGCATGTTATATTTGCTTAGGATTATTTGATAATTCTTCAAAACTTAACTATTTCTTTTGTCTAGGTTTAAAAGATCACTACTGACTCTTATGGAAAGCTGAATGTTGGTGACTTGGTGCACCTAATTCTGATCAAGCAACAAAAGACACGTGCAGGATATTTACTCTGTTCCTTATAGAATTTATGCTATTATAATGTTAAAATAAGAGGTATGGGGCTGGAGAAATGGGTCACACCAATCAAACTTCCTCTTTCATTTCTTATTAGTTCCTTTGCATAGAGCGACAGTTAACTTGTTTAAAGCACTAAATACTATACACATGCAAGCCTTTACCAAACAGAGACATGATTCTATGAGAGGCAAAGAACATTGGATTCAACATTAATTCATACAGGGATATGGAAAATAGATATGAGAACTTTGAAGACTGTAAGTTTAAAGAAAACACTAAATAGAAATGGAAATTTTATAGGAAACCATAGTTTGTAATTTCATCCATGATTCCCAGAGTTCTGTATCTATAATAGAAGCCGTATTTTTGCAACTCATATTATTGGTATCCTTGAGAAACTGACGCTAAAGTAACAGAGATGTGGAAAATAAATCATTTTAAACCATTTACAGTATGTCTTAAATTCCCTTGTCGCAGAATGAAATGAAATAGAATGTTGTTTAAATTTTCTTTAAAAACTCAACTCTTCTATCAATTGGGATAAATGAAATATAAAGATATCTATAGCCATATTTGATAGTATGCATTGTTAAAACACACTGATATAATTTTTTGTATTTTTTGAAGATTTATATCCAGTAAAAATACAATATAAATATTTGTGCACAAAAGCATCATTATGTCAATTTGACTACATTTTTATAAATATTTTGATGTAGCTTGATTCTGTTCCATCAAGCATAAATGAATGCTTTTTTCTTTATCCAATTCATCTCCATTTCCAAGGTAAATTACTTAGACAGAGACAAAAATTATAGCTGCTTGAGAAGAATTGCCTCTGACAATCTGCACTCATTGCTGCTGAACATTCTCTGCTCCAGGTGCTTCAAATTGATTTTTTATTAAAACGATTGTTTTTCAAAAGCCTGAAAGGTGACCAAATGGCTTTGCAAGCCCTGTCTCCTTGAGGATTAATGCAAAGAGACTCAGGCAGAATTCCTGCCGTTAGCATCATGATACCGTGGAGTGATCTATCATTGGTGTTTAAGTGTGACAACTGTCTCAAATGTTTTGTTATTTTATTTCCTAAATGCACTGAGAATGACATGACTAGAATCTCTGTTAAAAAGAAAATCAAAGTGCTTGAAGAGTCTAAACACTTTTGCTCTGGTTGATATTTATTTCAATTGAGATTTTTCTGTCTATTAAACTTTCTCTTTTTTTAAGAGTAAAGAAACATAAGCATTTATACTATCTATGCCGAACAAAATGCAAAATCCAGCTAACTCAGGAAAATTTCCACAGTTAGTCTAAATATTAATTTATGCTTCAATTATCTCCATAGAAAAATAATGATAATATTATTACTCTAAGTTGAACTTTGCTTAATGTTCTTGCAAAAGGAAAATGTAAGTAAATTCATGTCAGTTCCCCTCAACTTCATATTGCTGCATAAGTTCTATTTTGATATTTATTCATGAAGATGTCTGCATGTCTGTTAATGTCTGTGTATGTGCATTCAGGTGACTATGGAGGATAGAGAGAACATTGGACCCCTAGAATTGAATACATGATGTGGTTGCTAAGAATCCACTTTGGAACTTCTGTGAGAGTCACAAGTATGTTGAACCACTGAATTCTCCCTCCAGCCCAAATGACAAATCTTTCACTCCTTTAGAACTAATGGCTTTGGAAATGCAACTCCAATCTCCATCTATCTGAGCATGGCATCTGTTGGTATGTGCAAGGGAAGTTGTGGTTTTATTTTCAACTGAAAATGTGATACACTGCAGGGTGTATCAAGATCAGCTGGGCAGGAAGAGTACTTAAGGAGATCTTGGCCCTTTATGGGTCCTCTACATCTGTTTCCTGCCAGGTTGTGAAGATCCAAAAATGTGAGTCTATTTCCACCTTGACTGAAGGTCAGAGAGTAGGAACTTACCTCTAGTCCTTCAAGGTTATTGTGTTTCCACAGCAAACAAAGGTCCCACCTAGACTGAGGTCGGAGAGGGGAGAGTTCTGCTCTCTCAAGGTTATCGTCAACAGGTGTGGCTGATATCCACCTTGTATTTCAAGAATAGAGAAGTAGATGTGTTTCTACCTCAAACAAAAGCCTAAGGATCCAACTAAGGTTCCATTTCCCTTAAGGAAATAACATTGGATTCTGCCCAGGGAGTAGTTTGGCTACAGAATGTTTTGGTCTAGCATGTGAGCTTGACTTGTTTTGTTCTAGCAACAGAATGTTTAACTATGGATGCCGCTGGTGACATTCAACTGGTATGTTCATTTCCTTGTACCATGTTAATGTAGTTTTTCTCTTCCTCCTACCTCTTTGGGTCAGATTATTTTAAGCAACTGTAAATTAAATATGGGTGATTTTCTATATAATTGGAACTCCCTCCTGGTACTATTCTATGTTTTCTGCTTTATTATTTTTGCATCTTTGTACTCTTATATTTCTAATCCCCATACCCCTACCCTGGCAAGTGGTAATTTTGTTGAGGCTGGTCCCCAACATAGGCTGATCATCATCAGTGATGGACCTTAAGGAAATCTGACCTACTACTAATCATCCCCTGGATACATCATCTTTATTCCCATGTCTTAGTTCATGACACTTCTCTCTGCTTAGAATGCTGAAGCACAATTTGCTAGTTTCCTTTTGATGTTGACAGAGATTTCTGTCCCACCCAGTCCTATAGCCATTCAGTCCCAAAGGAATACACAGGGGCCTACATTAATTATAAACTGGTTGCTCTATTAGCTCAGGCTTTCTTATTAACTAATTCTTACATTTTACATTAACCCATAATTCTTGCCTGTGTTGTCCACATGGCTTGGTACCTTTATCAGCAAGACATTCTCATCTTGCTTCCTCTGTGTCTGAGTACCCACTGAAGACTGAGCCTTTTTTCTTCCAAGAATTCTCCTGTTTTGGTGGCCTTGCCTATACTTCCTGCCTGGCTATGGCTACTAGCCAATCAGAATTTTATTACACCAATACAAGTGACAAATCTTTACAGGGTAAAACAGGGTATAAAATATTGTCTCACAGTGGCATAGAAATCTCTGTCAAAAATTGGCACTAATGTGGACAACTACATCCACATAAAGCCTGAGAGAGTTTGGAAAGTAATTATAGACACACAAAAAAGAAGAGTTAAGCATGGATTCTTTTTTTTTTTCTTTTTTTGAGACAGGGTTTCTCTGTGGCTTTGGAGCCTGTCCTGGAACTAGCTCTGTAGACCAGGCTGGTCTTGAACTCACAGAGATCTGCCTGCCTCTGCCTCCCGAGTGATAGCATGGCTTCTTGTTAGCAGCATTTTCTTGGGTGGGCTCTGTTTGCTAGAGGCAAACACATATCTCATTTAAGAAAGACTTCCTGACTCAGCCTTAACAGAAAAAATCTTGCAGTTCTTTTAAGAAGCTCCACCACAAAACACTTAAATGTTGTTTATGATCACCTGAGAGCATGCTTTTTGTTGGTGGCAAGGACCTTGAAACTCCATAAAGTTGTGGCAATAAACATGGCATCCACCAGTACCTCTGCCATGAAGCTAGACTCTCAGAAACCTAAGGAATGGGCAGGATCCAGCCATCAAAGCCACAGCTTTAATACTAGCCATAAGGTTTAGCAAATTAAAGACTCATGTTGTCAGAAAAAGAGAGATATACTGTAAAGATAGATCCAAATAGAAAAAAACTCTAAACAGTTTACAATGTGTTTAAATATATATATATATATATATAGGCTTGGGAAAGAAAAGAAAAAAAGGTAAAGCCCTTAAAAAAAAGATAGTAGTTGCATATGATGGTACACACCTTTAATCCCAGCACTTGGGAGGAAGAGGCAGGAGGATCTCTGTGAGTTCAAGGACAGCCTGGTTTCCAGACTGAGTTCCAGGACAGCCAAAGATACACAGAGAAACCCTGTCCCAAAAAAGCAAAATTTAAAAATAAAAGAAATAGAGTTTAAAACAAAGCCACAGAAACATGGAAAATACACAGATAATCTGGATGCTGTATATTATTGTGCTGTCTTTGAATTCTTTGATGGTTGAGGAAGGAGGAACAACTACTAAAACACATTTGATTATAAATGCTGCTGGCTTAATCCAACACATATATTTTGAAAATGCCTTGATTTCAAAGTTTAAGTCAAAAGATATGCTACTTTGGAGAAGTGGTTTTGCTTTTGTTTCTACAGGAAAAGAAAGGCTGTGGATTCATTCTGGGTTAATAAAAATCAGGTTTGATTAAGGAAGGCCCTCTGAGAAATCTCCAATAGGAGAAGATGGCCCAGATAAACCAACATTTCTAAGGACCTCTGTTGGAGTTTCCTCTGAGTTCGACATCCAGAACAGTCTCAAGATTGCTGGCTGAGATGATCAAGCCTCAAAGAATATTACAGTCAGAACTTGACCATAATCCTAAATTTTCTTTAGGTCCCATAAGATTATAAATGCCCCAATCATCAGGAAGTAGCCTAGAAAACTGTACCCACATTCCCAAAAAAATGGATTATGGATGTTGTTCTTTATTTAGATTGTTGGCTACAAGTTGTTATAGATAATGGTCTGGCAAAAAAGCTAAACAAAGGAGATTAGATTCAGAGTTCTTGTTTTGAAAAAAAAAGGGGGGGAGTGTTGTGCGACAATGGTCTTGTACCCGGTAAAGATTTGTCACTTGTATTGGTTTAATAAAGTGCTGATTAGGTAGTAGCCAGGCAGAAAGTATCAGCAGGGCCACTAGAGCAGAAGAATTCTGGGAAGAGGAAAGGTTCAGTCTGCAGTTGTCACCCACATGCAGAGGAAGCAAAATGAGAATGCCTCACTGATAAAGGTACCAAGCCACGTGGCCAACATAGGCAAGGATTATGGTTCAATGTAAGGTGTAAGAATTAGTTAATAAGAATGACTGAGCTAACAGGCCAACCAATTTATAATTAATGTAGGCCTCTGTGTGTTTGGGACTGAATGGCTGTGGGACTGGGTGGGGCAGAAACCTCTGTCAACATTTTGATAGAAGAATGATGACTCCCCTCTTCTAGTGATCATCAGCCCATGAAGACATGGCATCTGTGCTTGTGAAACCTGCATTTCAAAAGTGGGTTGGATGATGATTGACCTTTAAAAGACAGTGTCAGGAGAAAACAGACAAACAAATAAACAAACAAAAACCTTTAGCTTTTATCCTATGCCTACAAGTAGGTGATAATATAGATGTCATCTCCCCAGGTATGGAAGCCACACACAGCCTCCTTGTACACAACTTGTAAGCTTGGGGCTGGGTATTAATCTCTTACAATCAAGTGGCTGAGCCAGGTGATTGAGCTCTGAAATCCTGTTTCCTGTACTAGCTGAGCCAGATACAGTTGCTAGGAGTTGTGTGGAACTTGCTGAGCTAGCAATAAGACACTGTCTCATTTCTTGCTTGACTTCTTGTATAAACAATCCTTTGGGAAAGTTCTGGATGAGGACACATGTAGATAGAGATTTGGTCATTCTAGGGTAAATGGAAATATCAACAAACCACCTATAAAAGGAGAACCACAAAGTCTGATCAACAATTTATTAATTTTTTATTTGTAAGGAAATTTATTTATGAGAAAAAAAACAGACTTACGAATACAGAACAAGGTAGACGCCACTGCTGATGCTGCTGTTTTCCTGCCTTGCTGCCCAAGGGTGATGAGGACCAACCACAAGACTTGCTCCTGTTCTGGCCACCCAAGAGAGAGAGCAAGTGGGCCCTTTCTTCAGTTTTATCCTATCACTCACCCAGAGAATACCATGTCCATAGGGCTAGTCAACCTAAATGTCTTTGGTCAAAATGGGTTGAATTCCTATAATGCACTTCTAAGAACTTTTGGTATTCCCTTGCCTTTTGATCATTCACTGACGACAAAAGAATTGACATATCCATAACCTTATTATTGCCTATAATAAGCATATTCAAATTAAAAACTTAATGATAAAATTAAATTATGCACAGTGTGTTTATGAAGTCAGAATAGGTGCAGTTTTGAAGTACCCTATCATTTTCTCAATTTCTACTAAACATAGATCACAAAACCACCCTTTTGTTCTCTCATCATTTTCTTTTTCTTTTTGGCAAATTGCATACATTTTTCTTTCCCATTAAAATTTATGTCAGTATGAGTATCAGTCTATCTAAATTCATCCTTGCAATCTAACCATAAAACTTTTGTGATTGAATTCCCATTTTTCTTGTTCTTCTCAACTGAAGCGATTTTGTGTTTTCTTCACCTCTTGAATAGTTTAATCTTAAATTTATGTTTCTTTTTTCCTTCATATTAGAAAATGGTTTAAATTTCTTTGTCTCTGTCTTTAAGTATTATCGCAAATGAGCTATACTTAAAATATTACTTCTAAAGAACATGTTGTAACATGTTAACAAATTAGGTACTTGCTATTGAGTCAGAAATAGATACCAGCTTGTCTATTTGACTGAGAAATTTAGACCATGAAGAGTAACTAAAAGATTAATTCATTGTATTCAAATATTTCAGGGCACTGATTAGACTAACAAGCAATTAGCTACAAGTTAGCCTGTGGATAACTTATGGACTAGACAGAATACAAACAACAATTGACAAATGAGATCGCAGGAAATTTACAAGCAAAGAGGTAACCTACAAAGGGGGAGAAAGATGCTCTCCCCTTGCTCTACAGATATTGAAAAGTGTCTTTTGTCATCAGCGAAATGCAAGTTTAAACTACACTGGAGTGTTCATGTCATCCCAGCCACTCTAGCTATAAAAAAAGCAAGCAAGGAAGAAAGAAAGAAAGAAAGAAAGAAAGAAAGAAAGAAAGAAAGAAAGAAAGAAAGAAAGAAAGAAAGGCAAAAAACAAATGACAACAAACAACAAACACTGGCAAGGAGACCATAATAGACTAATAGACTGCTGGTGACATTTAGCTGTCATACAAATTGGTATGGAGGTTCCTCAGATCAAAAAGCAGAATTATCATGTGAACCAGCTACTGCATTCCTAAATATGTGCCCAAAGAACACAGGTCAGTATATTACAAACATACTTGAACATCCATCATTATTGCAGCAGTATGCACAGCAACTGAACTGAGGAATCAGCCCGTGTGCTCACAATGAGAAATGGACAAAATGTGATGTGATTATATATGTGTGTGTGAACATATATACATGTACATATGTATATATAGTAGTTTTTTTCAATTATAAGAATAAAGTTACATTGTTTTCAAGAAAAAAAGATGTCTTGGGATATCATACCAGACTCAGAAAATATAAATATTGCAATTTGCATTGGGTTTTCCAATTATAAGTTCAATATTTCATAAATGTACAAAACACATATATGATACATATATGTCTGTATGATTCATATATGTATATATGTATTATAAAACAAGATTAAGGGAAGAAAAATAGGAAAGTATAGGGGCAGAATATGGCTAAAGTGCTTGTATATCTTTGTGAAATCCATTGCAGAGTACAATGAATGTGCACCAATATACTTTTTAATTACATTATATATTCTACATATGTTATATAAGAGATTATGCGCATGTCTACATGTACCTATATTATGTATGTATTTTTATTTAACCACTGCTTTCATATTTCTTATCTGTAATTGGTATGTATGTAAATGTGCATAGGAATAAATAAGACACCAAGAGTGTAGTCAATGCAAAAATAGCAAGCTTGCTAAAAGCTCATCAGAAACTCTATTCAGTTAGTTCCCTTCCCTACAAAGCTGAATGTTACTAAAGAGAGAGGTAAGTGGTGGTTTCTCAATACTGTAGGTTTAGGTGTTTTTGATTAAAGAAATGAATTGTGCTGGGCCACTGAAATTGTCTCAAACACGAGAAACTGAATGTAAAAGGTGGAGATAGGACCTGCCCTCACATACTAGGACGTCAGAAGTCAGCCACACGTGTTTGTCACCAACCAGTCGCAAATCACTGAAGGCAGGAAAGACCTGAACATTGTCAGAGCTGTCATTTATGAGAGGGGTGAGAGGAGAAGGGAAGAGATGAGAGAGAAGAGGAGGGGAAAGGGCACGGGAGGGAAGGACAGGGAAGAAGAGGGGAGGGAGAAGAGTGAAGGAGAAGCAAGATATGATGTTGAGCAGATGTGTATTAACAACCATTCTCAGAGCCCTTAAATGTCAGCTGGTGAGAAAACTGCACTGGACAAAGTGGAGATTAGTATTGGAGGATGGCTGAACACTGATTCCCCCAAAACAGAAAAAAAAAATCAAGTCAAGCATAGATGTTGTTCTTTGCTTTTTTGATTTTTACAAATTCCAACTTTTGGGGGTATGGAGAGATGGTTCAACAGTTAAGAGCACTGTTTGTTTTTTCAGAAGACTCTCCAGCACCCACGTGGTCACTTGCATCCACCCGTAACTTGAATTTCAGGCGACCTAATGCCTTCTTCTGCCCTCCCTGAATACCAAGCAAAGTACCAATATACATAAAATAATAAAATACAATAAAGTTAGAAAACTCCAGTGTTTTACATATTGTCCTATACTCAGCATAACTTGCTCAAAGTTGTAAGACAAACACTAAAGCAAGACAAAAATCGAAGACATTTAGCTTCTTTGCTTCTGCCTCTGAAAATGGGATGCCATGTATCTCCACAAGGCTTGGAGTCAGTGGACTCTCCATCTGGATATTACCAGCAGCACAGACACAGCCCAGACTTTTCCCCTAAGTGTTCAGGTGTTGAGACAGCCAAATGCCTTCTAGTACTTAACACTAATTCGACTCTGGAGACTACTGCAACACCCTGCAAGTGAAACAGGCCAAGGGACTTGCAAAGGATTCACCAGTAGTATGGAGAACACTTGTAAGTCTTCCAATTATGGTCATTCTCATCCAGTGTGATAACTTGGCTTCCCCTTTAGCAAATGCTTGGTCACTGATTCTGAACATCAGTTTCCACAAGTCAATCCTGTCCTCATTCTAAAACCATCTCTGGGGCTCACACTCTTCTTCAGTGAGGTTCCATGAAGCCAGATTCTTCCTTGGTTCTTCAGAATTGTGAAAATTTTTTTGTCTATTCCTTCTTCTCTAGCTGAAAAATAGTAAATTATTTAGGAAGAAGAAGAAAGCATAGAAGCTGAATTTGGGGCTTCTGAAGCAGCAATCCAGTTAGTGCAGTGTTGGTCACACAAGCACAAAGAACTGAGTTGATCCGCCAATGCACACATTCAAATATTGCTCTCCTGGGGTAGTGGAGAAAAGCAGATTCGGATACTTGCTAACCAGCCCTCCTAGCCTAACCAGTGAGCCTCAGGGCCCAACTTACAGACGTTTGTCTCAGAAACAAGGTAAGCAGTAATAGTACCTGAGGAACAACATTAGTATTTGATCTCTGGTTTCTGCATGCTTGTGTGCCTATGCATATGCACACACAAAGCTGGAGACATTGCAATACTGTGCATTAGTTTGTCTGCATGAATGTGTGATTGTGTGTATGTGTATGCGTGTGCACATGCACATACTTATGTGTGTCGGAGGGGGTGCATGTGTTTGTAGAGTCCATAGATAAATGCTGCTTGTCTTCCTCAATCATGCTCCACTTAATAATTTAGGCAGGATCTCTCAATACAACTTGACTAGGCTGGATAGCTAGTGAGTTTCATGTCTCTACTGCCCCAATGCTGGGATTGCAAGGCGTGGTTGCCATCAGGACCCAGCTTTTGCATGGGTGCAGCTCAGGTTCTCATGGTTATGTGGCGGGCACTATCTTGACTGAGCCATTCCCCAGCTCCTGTATATCATTAGTACCATAGTTGTTTATCTCGGAATCTTTCTAAGCCTTATAGGAAAAGAAATTAAATCAAAGGCCATGACAAAATTGCATAAAAGTTAGTAAATGCCTATAGGAATTAATGAACTATATCATAGTTGACATTAAAGTTAAAAAAAGAAAATAGAGGCATAATTGACTAAAAGCAGGTCAATAAAGCCTTTCAACAGGAAAGTAATTTCAAAGTCAGAAATGCTTTCTCTCAAACAGGAAGGGAAACTAATTGTATGTTATCGCCTTTATTTTATCTTACATAGAAACAGTACCTTCCCTACCCTGGATAGATAACAAGTGAGCACTTCTGTAACTCCAAATCCTTCCTATACCTTGTTTTCTTACTCCAGATGACCTTCTCCATGTTCCTACTCTAAGAGAATCCCATTTACTTTCTAAAATGCAACTCAGAGGCTCACTTTCAGCTTGATTCTATACTTGATCTTCATTAAGAAGATGAACTCCCTACATAGCACTTGGCACAAATCACTGTTAAGCTATGATCCAATATAAAATATATATATTTAGTAATAAAACTACATTCATAACTTGGATGAGTCCAAGAAGGGATGAGTGAGGCATTAGTTATCCTCTTTGCAAGTTCTTTGCACAATTGACCACAGGAAAGTAACAGAGCAAAGAAAGGAAATAAGGGAGAGAAAGAAAGACATATTCAGAGTCACTGTTTGCTTCACAATGATGAATTCTGGTCTGTGTGTAAGCTGTCTGATGAGAGAATAAGAACGGATTGTTAGAAATTCAGAACACAGCATCTGGAAGATGACTCAGCAGCCTCTTTATGTTAGAGTTGAAGCAAAAGATTCTGGAAAAGTAAGTGTAAATAAAAACTTAGTAATGCCCCCCATCAACTTATAAAAATGCTAGTTCTTAAGGTAAATAATTACTGAAAATACAAGAAGTTCTCACACTGCAAAATTCAATTACTCAAAATGGAAGTGTCAATATGCGTATTGCCAAAGTTTTCTATTTAAGGGTCTACCATCTGAAGACTGGAAGTGACAAGCATCTTTCCCCATAATGCACCATGCACAGGTCATAAACCTGAAGAGCATACACAGCACCAGTACCTTTGGTCACATAGGTGTATGCAGGTCCTTGGATAAGCACTTCTCATGTGTGCCAGGAACAGAGGGAGGTTGTTTTGCTGGACATGCTTAGTTGCCATTTGCAGTGCATTACAAAGCAAACACATCTTCAAGCTTAAGCAAAAAGATTTGCAAGCAACACTGGTATAGAATACAAAGTATTTGGGGATCATACACCATGATTCCCAAGTATGGAAAACCAACTGGGTCTGTAGCCCAAGTCACAAATGTGACTCAAAGATTTACAAGGTTTCTCAGTGAAACAAGTAATAGCCACAAAACAAGAAAATCTCACCTACCATCAAAAGTGCCTTCAATATGGCCACCAATGAATCCATAATGGGAAAATGCATGGGAATTAGAAAAACCCAAACCATCTGAGATTAGAGAATCACACCTGGGAAGAACTTCAGAGATGTTTAATGGAGAATGCAGGACTTCCAGGAACAACAGATGGAAGCAACACTGGATTTGCAGTTGTTTAGCTTTTGTTATTGTTGGTAGTGGTGATGATAGTCTTTTGTTTTGTTTTGTTTTTGTTTTTTGTTTGTTTGTTTTCAGATGAGTTTCCCAAGGTAGACCAGGCTGACCTGGAACCTGTTCTGTAGGTTAACCTTGAATTTATGAACTCATGGCAATCCTTCATCAATAACATTGATTTTGAAGATATTATATCACACCAAAAAACACTCTTGACCTTGAAATGAAAATATTTTTCTTGTCCTAGCTTAAAGCAACTTTCAGTATCTTCCAAATTAATAACCAAGAAAATGATTTTATAAAAGCAATAAAATTCCAAAGGGAATGAAGGGCTTGAGCTCCAGTTATATTACAGTATGAGAATATAATATTCCAGAATAGAACTCCAAGAGAGTGGAGTCAGTTGCTTCAGAAGACAGACACAAGTTCCTTTTTGAGGGTGCAGAGAGAGCCTGGAGTTGAGAGGCTTCCCATTCTTGATAGAGGCTTCACAGCTTCTGCCCAACAAAATCTCATCAATGTAATAGAGCTTAACTGCTTCCTGTTATTTTATTTTTTCCTAATGGAGGCTTTAAGAATATAATGAAGGTGAGAGATTCCTCTCACTTAGTGACACAGAAGACATCCTATCATCTGAGGGCTGCATGTGACTCTGTCTGTGCTGAGGCTGAACTCCTATCTGCCAGACAGGGCACCCTGTCGATAATGACAATCCATTATGTTATCAGCTTACATTCTTAGTAGATAGTGAGTACTGTCTTAGACTGTACACCCCACATGTACATTTCTTTATAGTTAACTGTGCAAAAGTCTCATGCAGGCCTGAAGGGATAATCCCAAAGGAAATAGTTGAAGGACAATCCTTCTCAGTTCTTGCCTGTGGAGGTCTCACAGTTGGACAAGACATGAAAATGGACAATGATGCTGAAATCTTGGTCCTTCCTAGGCCCATGATAGCAGTTTGCCTAAGTTTCTAACAAGATAATAGTAGCAATAGTAGTAGTAGTAGTAGTAGTAGTAGTAGTAGTAATTAAAAATAAAGTTACAAATAGCAAAACATTTAAATTAGGTATGTGGAAAGCTAGCCCCTCTAAGTTTGTGTACTGCCATTCTGGAACATCAGCACCATGGCGAAGCCATTTAATGCTGCATTTCTGAGACTGCATCATATTTGTGAACATGTATGTAGTGGCCAGCATCTGAAACACTGATTACTCATGCTTCTGAGCTCCTTTTGGCCTACCTAGAGACACAGATGCATACAGTAGTGACACCTTTGACACCAACTGCTGTGTCTAAACCTAGCCTTGAAAAGTACTTTCTCTAAGTTTTTCAAAACTTAATCTTTAATATTCTTTTAATGTTTTAATTAAAATATAATGACAGCATTCCCTCCCTTTCTTTCCTCCCTCTGGCCCTTCTTATTTCCTTTCGCCATGACCTGTCCCATGTCCTCCCCCAGCTCTCAAATGCGGAGCCTCTTTTTCTTGGATTGTTATTTTTTTCAGGGTTTTCTCAAATAGAATATCCAAGTTAATCTTTGTAATAAATTATTTCACTCATGAAAACTGAACACCCTCCATGCATTTGCCAATTATCTTTGTTTAACATGTCCATCCCTGGCATTCATTTATTTGCTTATCCATGCATTAAATTTATATTTACCAGGTGTTCGCCATGCTTCTGATGCATGACAGACACTACGGAAGATAAAAACATCAGTTTGACAGAGTTCCCTTCTACACTCTATTTAAAATACAATGAGATGGCACAGATACATACATTTTCCACCAAATATCAGTGGCTCCAAGATGACAAAGACTGAGAGAGGATGAAAATATTGTTCACCCAGACAGTGCTCAGAGGAGGTACTCACACCCACACAGGCAGAAGAAGCCGCAGCATCTTAGGAAAGAGTTCAGATTTGAACACTTATATTAAAAGGCTTAACAGGACACTTGAAATGTGAGGTTTTATCTTATTCATCCACATTCAAAAGAAAACTCTGATTTTTGAAACTTTAATCTAGGCAAATCCTTACAATACCTTTCTCTCTTATGCATTCCACTCGTTCAGTCAAAGAGAACGGAAAATCTGAATGCCCCCAAAGCTGAAATTCAATTTCAGAGTTCATAAAGATATCTGAGATATAATATGTGGGTTGTTCATGAATCATTGCTTGGAGGAAAGTATCTCCCAATGTTTTAACTACAAAATGTAACCAGAAGGAAATGAAAATGCTAAAATCTATAGAAATGCATCTGCTGACAATAAAAATGATAAGAGTGTGTGTAAGAGTGTGTGTGTATGTGTGTGTGCGTGCATGCGCGTGCGTGTGTGTGTGTGTGTGTGTGTGTGTGTGTGTGTGTGTGTCCTCAGCTGTAACGCTGGGCTGGATTTGCTATCCCTTCATACAGAAGAGCTTGGTCCCTGGCTTTCTGCCATAGTGTGCACATGAAAACTGGGCCCACTTCATATGCTTTACAAAAAACAGTTTATGGCACAGGCTGGAGAGATGATCACATATAACTTACCCTCCCTTATTTCTGTATAAGTGGGTGTCACAAGGAGATGCTCTGTATTTTCGATACTGGGTTGTGAGCATTTAGGGCCATTCCCTTTGGCAATTGGAACTCTTTCGTTTTGTTTTGGTTTGGTTTTTTGGTTTTTCGAGACAGGATTTCTCTGTAGCTTTGGGCCCTATCCTGGAACTAGCTCTTGTAGACCAAGCTGGCCTTGAACTCACAGAGATCCACCTGCCTCTGCCTCCCAAGTGCTGGAATTACAAACTTTAATAATGGAGGGTGTTACCTGGAGTAGTGATTTCATTTGCCAAGTTCACAGTCTGGTCCACAGTTTGTGAGAGGAGGCCTTGTCCTAAAAGCTGACTTCTCAGGAGACCTCAAGAGATAGTGAGAAACAGACCACAGTTTCATAGTGATTGGCACTACCATGCACCACTGTACCAGTGCCCCTGCCAGCTTAGCATCTCAGGTCAGTTACACTTGTTGTTAAATTCTTTTTATACTTTGTACCTTGAATTAACTGACCTCCTTAATTTACTGCTATCTATGAAACAATGCTATGGCAGACAGGCATAGAGGGCACATTGTTATCTCAGCACTCAAGAGGAGGGAGGATGGCTGTGTCAACCTGTCTCAAAGTAGATAAAATATATTTAAGCATATATAAAAATAAGATTTATAAATTTATAAAATTATATAGAAGGTGTTATAATTTATAAATTCATAAAATTGGATGTAAGAATGCATAAAATATCCAAAAAGTTTGTTACTATATATGTTTGTATAAAAACAAATTATTAAATAAAACATTATAAGATAACATTTATGATTGTTTTATTGTTATCATTTATTTCAAACCATACATAAATTCCTTACTTATGTTTCCATAACATACAGATATATTCTTTTGAATAGAAGAAGTATTCATAGGAAGGTGATAAAATCAAAAGAAAGTATACAAGAAACAGAAGACAAAGAAGTTAGTCAACACAAATGTGAACTTCCTCTAATCATGGGGCTTATATTGACTAAGCAAAAATTTTTATCAATAAAATGAGCGACATTTTGTTTATGTTTTAATAAATAAAGCTTGCCTAAAGATCAGAGTGTAGAGCTAAACCGCTGGAGGCCAAGGATTGGAGCACACACCTTTAATCCCAGGGAGGAATTTCTGTTAGTTCAAGGCCACCCTTAGCTACTTAAGATTGAATCTGTCTAAAAGAGAAACAGAGCTCACACAAAGGTAATCCCAGCACTTAGGATCAGACAGGCATCTTTAAACCAGGCACTAGGGAAGTAGAGACAAGAATGACATGGATGGGTGGGGGTGGAGAGAGAACTATAAGACAGGAGGAGACTGGAGCTCTGTACAGTCTGAGGTTTGGTGGAGATAGATGCAATCAGGAGATGTGGTCTAAGGAAAGGATTGCCCCTTCGGTCTGCGCATTGGTTAGGTAAAAGAATTCCCTAGTGGCTGGTCTCTCTGCTCCTCTGGTCTTCAGTATTCACCCCTATATCACTCTGGGTTCTTATTATTAATACCAATTAGAATTTGTGTCACCACTAACTCTTCTTTCTGTACAGATTTAAATAAAGAGAGATGCAGGCAGTAGAGAGAGATCCAAGGTTACTAGATGAGGGAAATATTATAGTTTGGAGAATAACCCTACATTCTACTTTCTTAGAGTTTCTATGACATGATAATCAATGCAACAAAATCCTTGGTCCAGGTGGAAGCACTCTCCAACAAGTTAGATACTCACAAAAAGAAAAAGAGAAAAAACTCAATGCCTCCCCCTCTAAATCCCAAGTTGGTCTATGAGTCAGCCACTCAGCCAGTTCACTGACAGTGACAGGTTTCATTTGGCGTTCCTGGGTTATCTGCCCTTTAAAACTTAACAATTCCTATTAAGATGCAAGTAGAAAAAGTACTGGAAGACTCTACCTTCAGATAAAATACTGCCATGGAATCTTTATAAAGGATAATTCTCTAAAACCGAGTGCAGATAATATGTGTTGATTTGCTACTCCAAAGACATTCTGAGCACCTGAGCTGGACCCATCTGTCTTGGCCCTTTTATCAGTAGCAGGTGAATTAAACAGCAAAGCTCCCTTCCAGTTCAGGACTCGGAGCCAGCCAAGATGAACGAGATTATGGAAATAGAAACAGATTTTCTCTCTGGCCACATTCCTCTCTTTGAAGTACCTTGCTTGCTGCAGTCCGCAGGAATCATGCAGTGAGATTTCCACTGATAGAGCAGAAGGCTGACCCACCAGAATGAACTCGTTCTGATGGAGTTGAACCCAGTCCACAAGGCGCTGGGTCTACCACCTTTTTATTATTTTGGCTAATTCCTACTGTAGATCTCTTGTGAAGCCATAATCTCTCTCCCTTGGTGCACCATTCAGCAGAACATGGATTTGGGCACAATTATTATTGGGCACAATTCTTTCCCATGTACTGGTATATTGGGTTGCCCCCTCTCCCACCCAGCAATTATCTTCCATGCATTCAGGAAAGGAGTCTTTCATATAGATCACATTTGGGACCTTCAAAGATAAAGGGACGTCCAAGCTCAGAGAATTGCCTTTGTTTTGCGTGTTTATATAAACTGGAAACTTTACAGAACAGAAGGAGACCAGCAGAAGAATAAAGAAACTGATGCAGATAAGTATATGTAGTGGAGTGTTCATTTTCATCCTCAGATTTCACCTACTAAGTCTAGCGCTTGCTGTGAGTCCTCTTCTGAACCCTGAGCGGACACTGAGGCTGCCACTCAGAGGTCCCTGATAGTACCTGCTGTGCTCCCTTTAGAGGGCAGATAATTTATTAGTCAGTGTGTAATCATTCACATTCGTAAAAACACTTCTCTACTCTGATAAGTGCATTTGAGACATAGACTGTGGGAAAGAGCCTCAGGCTAGAGACAGTCTGCACTTGGTCTTCAGGCTGGACCACACACTGGATCTCCCTTTGCCCCTCTGATGTTGGCCACTTTGGTGTGTCCTGTGTAAGCAGGACAGTGTCTTGTGGTTGGGAGAAGCTCAGATGGAAGCTATGTTGTCTGAGTATGTTGCGTGACTACCATCATGTCCTGAAAGCCTGGGAAATTATGAAGCTGCCCTGTTTCTATTTCCCCCTCATTAAACAGCTGCTGACTGGCAGTGCCTAGCTCCAGAGCCTGCAGAGAGAACTGCATGAGCTGATACACATCAACCATTCTGCACAAGCTTAAACAACATGATCAATGGCAATGTGTGACCTCAGGTTAAGTCTGATAAAGACGGGAAACATTTACTTTGTGAGGTATTACTAAAATAGACCAGTGGTCACGGAAAGATTGACAGTTGACTCACCAGGCCTGATATATGTGGATGGAAGCTAATTCTTCCTCCTCTCCTGCTTCTCATCCAGAATCTCACAGATCGTGGGTGTGGAACCCTCACCCCTTATTCTCAAAGGGGCGAGAAGAAATTTCCTAGCAGAGTGTTTTCCCAGGAAGATAGTGGCCTTCCCTTCTCCCACCAAGGAGATTCTAAACACAAGGTCACTTAGCTCAGCCCAGCCAGCCACCTAGTACAGGCTGATAAAGATGGTCTAGCTCAAGAACAGTGGCCTTGCTCTAAGAACAAGGAAAAAGCTGTCTTTGGAGAATGGGAGGGAGCAGAAGCCCTTGTACCCATGCCAAAGCAGCTTCAAAGGTTCTCTTTGTGGTTATGCCTTTAAAAGCTTACCCCACAGAGGAGCTACAACTCCTCTCTCTACCTCACTACAACGGGGATGGTGATGAGATCCAAACACGTTTGTATTATGCTGATTAAACCTTGCTTATTACAGTCTGGGCCTCTCTGGTGGTCTCTCTTTGGGAGTCGTAATCTGGGCACAACAGTGGGTTCCCACTCCCTCCCCCTAACTCAGGCCATATGTCATGATCATACAGCTAATCTCTTCCTTCTACTTAATGCCTACAGAATTATGCTTTTGCGTTCCAGTCAAGTGTTCACATAATTCCAGTTATGTCTTGGTTTCCTGTCATTGGTTGGGCCATCCTAATAAACATCAACCTCTCCCTGATTGCCTGGTCCTCTGGCTAATCAAAGCCCCACACATTGTATTGTGAAAAATACAAGCATACAAGCCCGTGAAACTCCTAGGGATATTACTTAAACTTCTTAACTTTTGCAATCCACCCCATTTGCTGACCTACACAGCGTGTGTTTACCCACTAGGCCATCTTGCCAGCCCTTTGTTCTGCTGAGTGCCAGACACTGTGATTCAGTTCCATTCTGTTGCTGCGACAGACACTATCACCAAAAGCAACGTCAGGGAGGAAAGAAGTTGGTTCAGTATGTGGGTTACAGTTCACCACTGAGGGAACTCAGAGAAGGAACCCAAGTAGGTACAGGAAGCCAGGCCCACTTGCTATTCCAAGCAGCAAGAGGTTCAACCAAGGAAACCACTCCCAGCCAGAAGTACAGAACAACCTGTGGAAGACACTGCTTCCTGATTCTCTTGCAGGCTCAGCTCAGGACCACCTACACAGTGGGGGCTGACAGTGGGGGAGGTGTTCCTACATCAATGATACTTAGGACAATCCTCCACAAACCTGCCCAGAGGCCAATCTGATCTAGACAGTTGCTGAATTGAGACTCTCTCCTCGGATGACTTTAGGCTGTGTCAAGTTGACATTTAAAAATAAGACATATTGCTTGCCTGTTTCACTTTTGATCTTTTTTTGAACCAGGGTTTCCTATAGCTCAGGCCAACTTTGAACTCAGTATGTAACTGAGAATAATCTAGAACTCCTGATCATTCTGCCTCCCTCTTGTCTTTTATTTCACTGATATGTCTGCCCCTTTAACTCTAACCAATTCTTGGAATGAGAGTTTGCTTTCACTTCTTCCCTGGTTCCCTGTTTGTTCTCATATCACTCTGTACATCCACCAGCATTGCCTTAACCACGTGCAGTATAGAATAATACACACAACTTTATCTGAGCTGGGTCCTTGGAATGCAGAGATATAGAGATTGCATCACCTCTGTTCTGGAGCACATTGTCATATAAAGAACTACCTTACTCGAGTCAGAGAAGATGCCTGGATCAACCATGCATTTACTTAAGACCAGGCCTGCGCAGGACTTTCCTATCCCATCCCTCCTCTCACAACTCCTAAGCTCAGCTTTCCATTCACACTGACAAAGCAGAAGAAAACGCCTCCTAACACGGTCAAATCTGAGTCATGCTTTGCTCTCTCCACCCTGCAACTTTGGACCACTGTACAATTTATTAAAGGACTTTACAGAGGGATCACCATGCTGGCACATCCTGTTTCCATCCATCTGGTTCTTTCCAGCCAAGTTCACGCTTCTCTATCAAAACCCTCTGCTTGAGCACTCACCCCATCACCCTCTGTCTGCATCTTCACCACACTATCCCATCCCCTCACCTGAGGCAGATTCGTTTAATTTGACCCCTTCCTGTGTTTTAATTATCTAATGTATTGTATTATTTATTAGAATGTAAAAGCGAGGGACACATTCGTCATCATGCTGCGTCAGAGAACATTGTCTGCCCCTGACATCAACCACTGGATATGTTAATGCAAGGGTAAATGTTTAACCTTAATAAAACACATGGAAATAGCCACCAAGTGGAGAGAGACAGCTTAACTTAGAGTTTGAAAAACGGACGAAGCCTCATATGTAGCGTCTTTATTTTACGTTGATCAAGCAAAGCTACATGGTAAAAATATTTCATGAGCTAAAAATGACAACAACTTTTAATTACCTATGAGAGGATGAGCAATTAAGCTCTCAGAAGTGTTCCTTTAAAGCACACCTATCAACATAATGAGGCATTCAATTTCCACGGAGCAGTTCCTGTTAGGGTAAACTTGTGAAATGATCACAGAGATTTCCCCCACATTTATGAAGGGTTGCCATACTTTCGTTCCTCATACTGTGATGAAAACTCCTGGTAAGAACAAATTAAGGGGGAAAGGATTTATGTTAGTTTCAGGCTATGGTCCATGCTTGCAGGAAATTCAAGGCAAAGATTTGAAAAGGGAAAAAAGCAAAACTGGTCAACAACATCACATCTAAGAGAAGGGAAGGAATGGATATATACACTCCTGCTGTCTGACTCACTTCCTCTATTCTATACGGCTCAGGATTCAATCTCAGGGAATAGTGCAAGCATCAGCAGTTGAGCCTTTCTAGCTCAGTTAAACTATTGGAGCTGAACTAGACAACCTCTCATCCTTTCATTGAAATTCTCTCCCTAAGTGATTCTAGAGTGGACCAAGCTGACAATTCAATGGTCACAAGTCATAAGACATCTTCTAAGTGTCACCTGAGATGAGATTCTAAAGAGCTAGAAATAAATCTTTCATGGTTTCTAAGAACACTTATCATACCTGAGAGAGTTCATCTCAGCAAGCCTCAATGACCTGGGATGATCATTCCCTGAATTCTCTCCCCCTCCCTCGAGTCTGTACACCAGGAAATGCACTCACTTTAGGTATCTGGAGTACCTTCTACTTCAGCTACTTGTAACATCTTCACATTAAATCCTGATCATCTCTTTGAGATGTCTTCAATAATACATATGTTCTTAACTCAGAATAAACATGTGGGTTTTCCAGAGAGCTCAGAAACTAACCTTTGACTTATGGCTGTCAACTCCCTTCTGCACTAAGTATCAAGAATGTATTAGAAGAACCTGATTCAAGGCCCAGCATGCCACAATAACTCTAAGGGCACAGTAGAGGCACACATATCTTGGCAGCAACCAACAGTTCTCTAGTTGGATGTAAAATCAACTTAGCAATAGGGAACCTATGTCTATTACTGGAAACCTAGCTAAATACTCAGTGATAGTGATCGTCGATAATAGAAGATAGCATATAACCACTACTTTACTAAGTCAGTATAATTTCTAACAACAATTGAAATATTTGTCCTTATAACCCACAGGAAAGTGGAGTCTTCACTTCTCAAAAAAGAAGCCTCTTAGCAATATACAGGCACTGTTACAGAAAACCACAACCAACCAAAATGCAGAATTGTGGAGGCCAGTCCCCATCAATACATCTGGAAAATGCTCCCATACCTAAGGTTCAGGAGGCATTGTGGAAGAGGGAATAGAAAGATTGTAAGTGACAGAGAATCTGGAATTTTCTGTGATACTATGTCTCCTAGGAATGTCAGAGGCAATACTTATAAAATCTCACCAACATGACTTCCCAAATGTAAACTGAACAAGGGCCACAAAAATAGACACGCTATATGGATGGGTTTAGGAAGGGGAGGGCCCACAAGTTGTCAACCACATACAAAGAACTACTGACAACTAAGAAATGCCATAAACAAGAAAAATAACCCCCCCCCCCCCGGTGGGGGGAGAGCATAGCAAATAGTTACCTAATACCAAATGATCATCCCTGAAAATATACATGCAAGTATCGTTATCTAACTGAGCCAGTTATATTTAGTGGCATGCATATATGCATACAATAACACTTAGTGAAAAAAAGAGGCCATGAATTAAAAGAGAAAAAGAGGAGGTGTATGGAAGTCCTTGGAGGGAGGAAAAGAAGGTGGGGAGTAAAACTGTAATCATATTATAATTCCAAAACAGTAAAAAAAAAAATGCTCTGATAACATTCAATTAGTAGTAAAAGAACTGGGATGCATCAGATAGTCACTTAATAATTAAACCCGGAGGGACCCACATATTATAAAAGAATGCCTTGACTTAATTAGATATTTTGAATTTTGACACCTTTATAGACTTGGTGATTACTGCTTAGTATTCTAAACTTTACTACATTACGTTATAACATGATCATTAATTATGGATGGTAGATTAGGTTTCCCGAGTTAACCTGCTGTAATTAATCAGTAGGGACCATCCCTGTACCATATTCAGGGTTATCAGGCCATATCTCACTTAGAGAGTCACTTTTCATGATTGATTAGACATAAACATAACTTTATTAAGGAGAAAATGTGACAAGATGTTTTTGATAAATTTTAGCCCTTTGGGTAAGTAAAACACCCAAATATAATCAGATATAATTCAATCTTGGTACTGAAGCTTCATTGATTGTCAAGAGATGGCCAATTGGAATCTTGTCACCCTCATCATTTGGTAATTTCATTTAGATCACCTCCATATATGTGTATATTTAGGAAGTTTTTCTTGTATTAATTTTTCACACACCCTTATTATCAGTTTAGGGGGTTTTGTTGAGTTAGATTTTGTTTGTTATTTGAGAAAGACCTAGAGTTGGCTGGATAGGAAGCTGGAGGGGATCTGGAAGGACTTTGGGGAGGGGAAGAATATGATCAAAATATTTAAATTTAAAACCTGCGTTAAACAATAAAATAAGACATGATAAAATAATATGTATATATATATTTTTTAAAAAGAAATGCAAAACATGAACCTGTAAACAAGAATTAAAAAAACACTTAAAATTAATCCAAAGTCTTTCATTTTCAAGTTCAATTACCTTCTTAGAGATAAAGTAAGATATTAGATATTGGAGCAAATTGATCATTAAAAACAAAAATCTGACCTTTATTTGTAAAAACTGTTACATGATGAAGTTTGAACGATGCTCAATTAACAAACTGTGAAGCTAAATAAAATGTATTTTACTGAGTTGATTACACAAATGATAAAATTTGGAGGATACACAGCACCCAAAACAAAGCAGACACAGATCCTCAGGTGGAGCCATGTGCTGAGAAGAATTTACTCATGTGGCCAGAATCATCGTGTTTCTGCCTAGTTCTTGGAAATATGCTAGAAAGAGCAGTGTTCACTCATGGAAAAGTAAATAATATAATATACATACATGAATTTAGATGTTTTAAGAGTTGTGGTTTTATTTTAAAGAAAAATTAATCCACCAAGAAAAACACAGAGACAGAAGGAGAGAGATTTTATGCATTTCTCACCATCAAATTAGAACACAATAGTCAATTTCAACTATGAAAGTTAAATAACCCAAGAAGTGTTTGTTCAAGAAAAAGTGACTGGATTCCACTCACTTGTCATTATTAGCTGAGTGGATGTTAGCAATTAAAAGTAACATCAAGTAGCCTGGTGGTGGTGGCTCCCGCCTTTATTCCCAACACTTGGGAGGCAGAGGCAAGTGGATTTCAGTGAGCTCAAGACCAGCCTGGTCTACAGAGCAAGCTCCAGGACAGGCTCTAAAGCTACACAGAGAAATCCTGTCTTGAAAAAAACAAAACAAAACAAAACAAACAAACAAAAAAATCCTTCTAGTGCACACTTCATAGAATTAGTCCAGAAAATTCACTAAAAAAGAAACAGTAAGCCCTGGGTGGTGAAAAGGAAATTTTTCTGATTTCCAGAGTTAGCAATTTAAAATACCTCCTTTTCAATAAAATTTAGAAGACCTTCAGGAAATAAGGAATGAACCACACATTGGAAAAAAAAATGGCAGTTAATAGGAAATATAAATGAAGAAACTTAATTTGGACCTGGTAGAAATGTTTTTAATGAGCTGTTATGAATGTGTTCAATCAGGTAAAGGATGATCCTGTCTGAAGAACTGGCATATAGATCTATGCTCCACCTAATACCAGAGAAAAATATAATGTTACCCCAATATAAACCCTGGAGTTGAAAAATAAATAAGTGAAATGAAAGTCTGTGAGATGAGAGCAGCTTGCAAGAGTGAAGTAGCAGAAGCAAGGACCAGTAAACAAAGCTTTCTCCACTGGTGGCTGTTCTACCTAACAAGATGGATAAAGCTGATTAGGAGCCTCTGAGACCCACAGAACACCATCAGACGCACCAAATCCTGACATAACTGAATTGGTAGCATATATACATATGCACACAGAATCTCTGGAGAGACAAAAAGGCAGAAAAAAATATTTGAATATCAGTGCCAAAGCATCCCTACTTTTGATGAAAACCCTGAGTCTAGATTTCGAAAACCTCAATGAACCCCCAAAAGAAAAACTAGAAAATAGATACACAGTGGCAAGATTTTTACTTTCAAGTGTTTCCTTTTCTTGGCAATAAGTACTCTAATGTGCATCTCATTTTAACAACGAAATATTTAGTTACAACCTTCAATATAGTCTTAGCTTCCTAGCACCAACAATAAATAAGCCTAGTATCTTTTCCTAACTCTTCATCAAGCAGCTTGATTCTGGATGTCAGTATGTTCAAAGCCCAACTGTACCTGTTCCCACATGCTCTATCTACTCATTCCAGCTATGTACAGTATTTGACTCTTCATGCTCTACTACTAAATGTGAGTCAAATAAGCTCTTATTTCTTTTCTTGTATTGCCATCAGAAAGCAGACCTTCAAATGTTACTCATGTGTAGTTCTTTTGTAACCACCAACAGTCCTCCCCATCTCTATTTGCATGAATTTGCTACAGTTGCATAGCACAGACACCACCAGTGGGGTAGTCTGAACAGTAGACAGTTCTATACTCTAGGATTCCCAGTTCTGTGTTCTAGAATTCTGAGTGAGCCTCCTGTACCCTCTGTCTTCACATTGCCTTTCCTATGTGTGTACACAAGTCTATGTCCAACTATCATCTAAGAAAAGCAGCTACATTGCCTCAGAGCTTACTTCAAAGGGCTCACTTAAACTGTATTACCTCCTTAAAGACTACTTCTAAATGCAGTTACCATTGGCAAAATTTGGACTTATAACTTCAATCTGTGCACTTCAGAGTACCCAATTCAGCCCATCACATGGTTTTGTTCAAATTTAGTCTGCAGTGAAGGAACAGTAGGCAGTAATTCAAAGCCACAAAAACCAGCAGAAGATAAAGTAGGTAAATATAAAAGCAGCACAGATCTTTGTTATTGTTTCATCTTTTTTCATTCTACCAATGAGAGTATATGATGATGAAAAAAGATAATAGTTTAATAGAACTATTAAACAGTGATATATCTGTCTTTATTTTTAGTTGAGATGTCTGAGTTTTATGTATCATATGTATTTATTTTCTGTCAGATATACTCTTAGAGAATATTTCTTCTCTCCTGTAAGCTATGTTTTCATTCAGTTATTTCCTACGCTATGCAGAAGCTTTTCAATTTCACTTGTCAATTCTTGGTGTGATTTCCTGAGACATGAGAGTCATTTTCAGGAAGTCCATGCCTCTTCCTATACCTTGAAGAATTTCCTCTATGTTTACATTTATTTCAGAGTTTCAGGTCTAATGTGAAGGTCTTTGATACACTCTGAATTGATTAGACCACTTTTGGGTATGTACCTAAGGACTCTAAGTTGGCATTCCTCAGGGATACTTACACAGTTACTGCCATCTCAGAGCTACCCACAGTGGCTATATTGCAGAATCAGAGACTGTGCTCATCAATAGATGCACAAATAAATTATATGTAGGCTCTAAAATATAATGTTATTCATCCATGGAGAAGAGTGGAATTATCTCATTTTCTGGAAAATGGAAGCAAGTTGATATCATTATAAGAAATGAACCTGACTTTCCTGACAAACCTAGGTTTTCTTTTATTTGAGGCTGCATCTTTTCAAGACTTTCTTTTCTAGACAGGTATAATTATTTTGTTGTCTCTGTTGCTTCCAATTATAACTATAAACTAGGTTAAATTTATCTATTAATACCCATGACAATGTATGACAGTCTGCCTTGAAATGTCATTTGATGGAGGAAGGTCATTGGTTAAAAAATAAACTGCTTGGCTGGCCCTCATAGGTTAAAACATAAGTGGGAGGAGTAAACAGAACAGAATGCTGGGAGGAAGAGGAAGTGAGCTGAGACTTGATAGCTCTCTGCTCTGGGGCAGATGCCTCAGATAGATGCCAGGCACCTCTCTCCCAGGCACACGCGATAGCTCTGCTCTCTGAGGCACACGTGATGAAGCTCACCCAGGATGGACATAGGCTAGAATCTCCCTGGTAAGCCACCTTGTGGGCTACACAGATTATTAGAAATGGGCTAGTCCAGGTTCGAGAGTTAGCCGAGAAGAGGCTAGATATAATGGGCCAAGCAGTGTTTAAAAGGATACAGTGTCCATGTAATTATTTCGGGACATAAGCTGGCCAGGCTGCCGGGGTGCTGGGGATGTAGCCCCGCCACTCATATTACAACAGTCATTTGCCAAATAAGCTATTTACATTACCTTTAAATTTAACTTCAAAATATCAGAACATAGAAGATACATCTAGATATTTTACCATGGTGAAGAATGGTTGACTTTTACTTCAGTTCCAAATAGAATTTTTTCTTATCACAAACTTTAGCAACATAGCCTTTACTATTCACATTTCCATCCATCTTCTCCTCTTCTGAGACCTCACCATGACTCCTGTTTAATATTTGCTTTCAGCATTCAGGTTTCTCTGGCTCACCCCTGACAATGGGATACAAATTTTGTAAGCTTCCCAGATTGGTGGATACAAAGAAACATCAAGAACTTGCTCTCAGTGCCAACTTTCTGTTAAACAGCTTACTGTCATCATTATGAATAACTAGAATGATCAACTTATGGAGAGAAAAGTTTTAGTTTGGCTGGTGTGGAATATTTTGCCTGTAAGTAGTTGCCCCTGTTGCTTTCTTTGGACATGTGATATGATACCACATTATTACAGGCAGGGTGTGTCACAGTAAAGCTACCTCTAGGGCAAGCAAAAAAGAGAGAGAAGAGGGTCTTAAAATCCTCCTTAAGGACATGTCTCAGAGACATAAGACATGTTATTGGCCCCTACTTCTTAACCTGCTACCTCCCAATAGCATTATGCTTAGGGCCATTTCACTAAGTGTTCTTGGAAAGGAAATCACTGTCTATCTGGGGCAATTTCACAAAGTAAAGCCTTTTCCTTCCTTATATTTGTGTCCTGCCCATGTAGGAGGAGGGCCTGCTTGTTCATCCTGGCCATCCCACTAGCTCAGCCCCCAAATAACCACACAGAAACTGTATTAATTAAATCACTGCTTAGCCCATTAGCTCAAGCTTCTTATTGGCTAACTCTTATATGAATTTAACCCATTTCTATTAATCTGTGCATCACCACGAGGTCGTGGCCTACCAGCAAAATCTACCATCACATCTCCAGCAGCAGACCCATGACATTTCTCTCTGCCCTCCTTTCTCCAGCATTTAGTTCTGTCTTCCATGCCTACCTAAGTTCTGCCCTATCAACAGGCCAAGACAGTTTCTTAATTCATTAACCAATGAAAGCAACACATAGACAGAAGGACCTCCCACACCATGCCTGTAGCAAAATTTAATTCACCATTGCTATTAGGAATCTAAAGGAATAAAAATTGTAATTCCTTCTAAAGATGCTTGAGAACCATCTCTGCCTGTGAAGGACTTCACTGTTTCACTAAGAAGGGTATACCTATTTTCCAGCCTGATTATACAAAAGCCAAAGAGTGTACTTTAATAAAAGTGACACTAATTATTTCATCAGTGTAGAAAATATAATGTTACATAAGGCTTAAAGTTTGTCTTTTTTTTGCTAATTAGTTTACTAAAACAAGAATGATTCTTACTCAAAATATCTTGTCTATCTTGAAATCTAGATGTAGACTAGAATTAACTTGACCACTTTCTTTGAAAATGCAAATGAAAACATGGGAACTGTATTCTTTTTTATTGATTTTTATTGAGCTCTACATTTTTCTCTGCTCCTTTCCCTGATTTTCTCCTCCCCTTCAACCCTCCCCAAGGACCCCATGCTCCCAATTTACTCAGGAGATCTTGTCTTTTTACACTACCCATTTAGATTAGATCTATGTATGTCTCTCTTAGTGTCCTCATTGTTGTCTAGGTTCTCTGGGGTTGTGATTTGTGGGCTGGTTGTGGACCTCACTCAAAATGATGTCTTCTAGCTGCATCGATTTGCCTGCAAAATTCAAGATATTGTTTTTGTTTGTTTGTTTGTTTGTTTTTTTATCTGTGGTGTAGTATTCCATTGTGTAAATGTACCACATTTTCCTTATCCATTCTTAGGTTGAAGGGCATTTAGGTTTTTCAGGTTCTGGCTATGACAAACAATGCTGCTATGAACATAGTTGAGCACATGTCCTTGTGATACGATTGAGCATCCTTTGGATATATACCCAAAAGTGCTGGGTCTTGAGGAAGGTTGTTTCCTAATTTTCTGAGAAATTTCCATAAAGACATCCAAAGGGACTGAACCAGCTTGCAGTCTCACCAGCAATGCAGGAGTGTGGAACTATATTCTTAATTAGGACTATTATTTAGTTCCTAACACTTAGCTCAATTTATGTCATGATTATTAAAATAAAATAAATTTAACATTAGGAAAAACATCACAAATTTAGATGACTTTTGATAGCTTATGAAAGAACAGTAGTTTAGTAGGAAGAGAGCTTTCTCTGAAAGCATGAAAACATGGATTTAAATAACAATTCACAGATAGAAAAGGTGACCATGGCCAAACAGGCCTAACACTCCAGCGCAGTGAAGGGAATGAGCCAGGAGGATGTCTAGGGCCAGGGCATCTTCAAGCTCAGTGACAGACTCTATCTCAAAGGAATATGAGGAAGAGAGATAGAACAGGCCAAGTATGCTTCTCCTTTGGCCTCTAAACCTACGTGAACAGGTATGTATGACCACATACATACATGCATACATACCATACACACACAAAAAAAACTTACATTCCCTCTTTTTCTTATTCTCAAAAGCAAAAGTATCTAATTATTTAAAATTTAAATGTATTGTAGGTTTATTAATAGAGGATCAGCAATCTTCAACTTAACCGTTACTGTTTTCAAAGTTGTGTCTGTGTTTATTAAACAGTCCTTTAATGGTGATTTCCATACATCATAGATGTAAGCATTTACATATGAAAGATATGTTTATTGCTGGTAAGGTTTAGTTTTAGAATTTGCTTTAGTAATCAGAGTATCTCTATATAAACATACTCTAATAGGTAAGTAGATTTTTATTATTTTAAGTTAAATATGGAAAGAAAAACAAATAATGAAAGGTTACCAGCCACTTTTTCAATGCTCTTGGAGGATTTATTTCCAATATCAAGTAGAAACTGGTCAAGACTCTAAATCCACTATGAAAACATTATCCAAATTCCCAGGGTCTGCGAATGATGCTTTTGGTAGTAGAACTACAAGAACAGGCTCTTGAACACAAGGGAACAGGAACCCAGTCAGAGAGGCCTTTCTTGCTATAACAAAATAGAGTCAGGAATGCCATGAAGGACAGACAAATGGTCTCATTCACACTGTGTATTTCCTTTAAGACCCAAGAGGACTATTTTAGAAATGTTATACCCATCTTTTATTCCATAAAGTAGAAAATAATTATCAGCTAGAAAGTGTGTCATAAAAGAAAATGAGAATTACTTGGGTCACTCATGGATGAAAGCAACATTTCCTGGGTTTTAGATAGTTCAAATGAAAGTCAAATACGGTTTATCACTAGTTTTTCTAATATCCTCGCAACTGCAACTCTTCACTATGGATCAGGACTTAAATCCTTATCTCTAAGACTGTCCTCAAATGTATTCCTTGGTAGTGATAAGTAAATGGATCGCTGTTCTCAGAGGCAACAGGACACTTGATTGAGTCATTCTGACTCAAAATACATTAAGAATGAATCACTGAGGTGTGAAGGGAAAAATAGCCAATTTTCATATAATGTTCAGTTCTCAAAAAAAATATATGAACAATATCATGCAGTTTCCTCCAGGATGAGAAGACTGTTTCCCATGAATCTTTATTTTAGGAATATTAAAATAACTGAAAGTGATAGTTGAAAAAAATAAAATATTTCTAAGTGTAGGGATTAATTCAGATTAATTCTACCAACACTGGATGTCATACTCTTGAAGAGGGTGGTGATGTTGCCACATATGTAAGTATCATTCTCCGTCCACACATCCATACTCTTTGTTTAGATCACATCCTATGCATTACTATTCAAACTCAGAGCTGACCCTCAATAGCAAGATTCCTTTTGATTATCTCTATCCAGTTAAGAAAAATCACTGTTGAGGTTCTCCTGCTCTGTATTAACAAGGGTTACTTGTTCTTCCCAGACACCTGGCTAGCTTAGACCTGAAATAATACACAGAAACCGTATTATTTAAATCACTGCTTGGCCCATTAGTTCTAGCTTCTTATTGGCTAACTCTTACACATTAATTTAACCCATCTCCATAAATTGGTGTATAACCACATGGCAGTGGTTTACTGGTAAAGTTTTAGCATGTCTGACTCTGGTGCTGGCTACATGGCATCTCTCTCTGACTCAACCTTCTACCTTCCAGCATACAGTCTAGCTTTCCCTGCCTAGTTCTGTTCTTCCCTGCCATAGGCTCAAAGCAGTTCCTTATTCATTAACCAATAAAAGCAATACATAAACAGAAGGACCCCCCCATACCATTTGCCCTTTTCTGTTTAAACAAAAAGGAAGACTTTAACTTGAACATAGTTAAATTACATATAACAAAGCAAACGATCTCCTCCCCCAACAAATTGGCACCCACATGGCCAACTAAATATATGTAAAAACTGAGAGGACTTAAAAAGGAATTCTAGACACACAATACACAGCTTCATGCTGTTTGCTGGCAGCTTGCGGCAGCTCCATTAAGAGAGGCCTTACTGATTCAGCAGTAGCAACCCTGTGGTTTCAAAATGGCGGCTTTACTGCTATGGGCTGTGCTGTTAGCATGAACTCTGGCTCTTTTGGGAGATTAAGCATTTGGATGGGGTTTGTGAGCAGACTGTTGCAGCTTGCTTAATGGTGGAATGGACTGGCTGTGTGCCTGGAAGTGGGGCAGTGTGCATGGCTCAGAGGCACAAGTGTCACTGCCATGCTGGACTGGGTGAAAGCAGGCAGTACCCTGTATACCCTAGTAATGGCTCAGTTTAGAGTCTCATGCATTCTGAGCAAGTATTGTTTATTCTAAACACATGTGTCTCAGAGTCCTCTTTGATAGCCATTCTTGATGCTTCTATGAAATACTAATTGACCCGTGTCTTATAATAGGAGAACTAAGATCATCTGCTCTGATAGCATCCCTTTTTGGATGGGGTCCCTTTGAGTCCTGAGCTCAGTTTTGCTTGGCTCTTGAGTGGTTGCTGAAGTCTTGGACTCAGTGCAGTGACTCTGTTTTGTGACAAAGTTTGTCTTTGATGAAAACAGTGATAAAATCTGATTTTTAATTACACATTTAACATGTGGTAGATGTTGAAACTGGGTTTCAGCCAGGTGACAGTTAAAGAGAAATCCACAATATATTTCCTTTTTAGTATTTAATTGATATATCTGTGTTTTATATGGAGTTTATTGTTTGGGGACATACAAAATAAGTATCAAAATGTTCTTCCAAGAATTAGGAGACTTTTGCCTGTGTAATATGTGTTTGTAGTGAGACCAACTTCTCTATAACAGAATTTTCAGACAAAAAGAAACTAAACCTCTAAAATGTCAGCATCACTTTGGATAATGGAGTGATTCCATTTGAAACAAGTCAAATTTGTTTTGATTTGAATGAGAACTAAAGAAAATATCAAAACATCTTTACTGGTAAATAAAAAGAAAATCACAACATTCCTTGGGATTTATATAGTTGTTCTCAAAATATCTAATGTATTGAATCTGTCTTTGCATTTGTAAGTGTTTGATGATTATTAGTGGATATTGGCACTTTTATTTCTACTACCAGGAAATGCTCCTCAATCTTGGAAAAGAAATTGCGAAATTTTATTTTTTTGAACATACACACACACAAAAAAAATCTGTACCTGTTATTAAGCTTTGAAGTAAATTAACAAACCATAAGACCTCTTTTAATATTCACCATTAACAAACCCTAAAACCTATTTTAATATTGAATGTAGTTAGAATCTATAATGGAATGAATGGGGTAAGAATTATTATTTACCATAAAAATATCCCGTTTGCTTAAACAAAATAGAACAGAGCTTACAAAACGACTCTTCTTGATGAAGGCGGGAGAAAATAGAACTGTGGTCCCTGAGAGAAAGGAAACAAATGAGATGAGTCTCATCCTGCTGTGGCTTCTCTCTGAGGGCACATCTGGACTGGGATACAGAACTGGACCAAAACAAGCAGAAAGCAAGAGAAGAGACAGAAACTGGGAACACTAAGTAACACAGGAGTCATCTTAAAACTGACCAACAAAGGAACACTCTAGAGAAATGGCTACAGAAATATGAATAACTTCTGCAGAAGGCAAAATACCTGAAATTACACTGGCCAAAAACACTTTACAAAACTAATTTTAAAAAATGGAAAGGTCCATGAATTCGCTAGAGCTGTTGTGACAGACATCACAACCTCAATGAGCTTAGTATAGTAGTGATTCATCGTCTCTCTCAGGAGCTAAAGGTAGGAGGGTGTTCTAGCTTGGTTTCTGTTCCTGGGATAAAAAAGACATAAACAAAACAATTTAGGGGATGAACGGGTTTATTTCAGCTTACTCGTTACAGTCAGTCACTGAGGGAGGTAAGGCTAGGAAGTCAGGAGGAACTAGAAGCAGAAGCCATAGAGGAACACTGCTTACAGACCCATGGCTGTCTTCTTATATATCATCTCAGAAGCCCTGATCAAGAGATATTGCCACCTACAGAGGTCTGGGACCTCCTCTCTTCCCTGTAGATATCCCTAGAACAATCTAATCTGAGAAATTCCTCAGCTGATACTCCCCTTTCAAGTAACTCTAGACTGTGTCAAGATGACAGTTAAAGCTAATATAGGAATTAAAATCTGATGATCACTTTTAAAGGTGCCATGAGCTCTCGGTCAAGCTGCAAATGAACAGAAAACACATAGCTCCTGCTAATGACTGTTAGTCTCGCTACTTTTCCTTACCAAAATTCTGCTAAGTTCCCTCTCCACTCCCACATTACATGCACAAAATAATATAGAGTGGAAATTGGAGAAATCAAGCAGGAACTGACTCTGAAGCTTCTACCTGAGGGCATGTCTTTCATAGCTCTCATTGCAAGATTCCAAGGGAGAAAATCAATCAATAGTTACATCTATCTATAAAGCTTAAGAACAACAACAATTTTCAGTCCATAAATAAATCCCAATGGTACAATAATGGCACATTTTCATGGAAACAACCAGTAGCTTTCTAATTGTACTTAAGTTCTACTCAGTAGGAAAAAAAAATGTGTATTTGATACAAAGTTAGTCAAGTATATGTGGTTGGTAACATCATCAACTCTATAAAACAATCTACTGCTGCCATTTTCTTAAGTCAATATAATACCTAACTGCTTTCTAAATACTTACTCCTATGCTCACAGATATGTACAATCCCCAATCAAGAAACTTCCTTTTGTAACCAATGGAAACTATTACAGATATCCAAAACTAATCAGAATGCAAAGAATACATAACTATGGGGTGTCAGGCCCCAAATAGTATGTCTACAAAAGAACTTCTGCATCTAAGGCTCAGGGAACACTGTGGGACAGGGAATTGTAGTATTAGAAGAACCAGAGGACCAGGATATCTGCTGCCAGACTCAAGTCTTCTAGACAGTACAAGGAAGCTGTACACATGAAATCTCAAAAATATGATCACCTAAATAAGACCTGTTTAATGAGAGCACTCACTGACATGATATTTCTATGAATATATGGACAGCGCAAATTTTATTTGATTAGTGAAATAAAAAGGTCACACAATTAGATGGGAAGGGAATAGGGATGGATCTGGGAGGAGATGGGGGAAGATGTGAAGATAGCCAAAACTCATTGAACAAAAATCTCAATGAATAATGCTTTTTAAAAAAATATTAACCATAAATACAAAGACCTAAAATCTGTAGTGACTTTGAAAGAAAATAAGTTCGGGGGGGCAGGCTTAATAATATCTTATTTGAAAATATAATCAAGTATGGCTGTTTTTCTTCTAGGGAAAGAAAATCACCAGAGAGCTCTCTGTTCCATGTGGGGACATGGCCAGGAGATGGTTGCCAGCCAGGATGTGAGCTCTCAACACCAACACTCACAGTGGAGCCCCCATATCCAATCTTGTGTCCTAACCAGGTGAGAAAACGAAGCTTGATTTCTTAAGTCATTGAACCTATTGTATTTTGAAACATGTTCTGCTATGGAATATTACTTTATACTGTGTGGATGTATGTCACTGTGATTGATTTACTAAAGAAGCTGACTGGCCCATAGCTGAACAGAATAAGGTTAGGTGGGAGAACCAAACTCAGAATGCGGAAAGGAAGAGGAGCAGAGTCAGAGAAATGTCAGTCAGATGCAGAGGAAGCAGGACATGTAGAAAATGTGATTAAAAGCCATGAGCCATGTGGCAGAGGGTAAATAAGAAATATGGGTTAATTTAAGTGTAAGAGTTAGCTAGTCACAAGCCTGAGCTATTAAACAAGCATTTGTAATTAGTATAAACCTCAGTGTGTTTATTTAAGAGTCACTGTGGGAAAGAAAACTCCTCCTACAATGTTCTGAGACATAAACTCTACAGCAAAGACAAATCCCTTCAATAAAACGTACTGAGGTAAGTAACTAGATACTGGCCTGTGTGGTCCTTATACCTCAGATCTAACCTCCAAATGAATTCAATGTATCAATTTAAAATTAAAATCTAAAACCTAAAACCATAAATCTAAAATCTAAAACCATAAAACTGTCAGAAAAAAGTAAACAAAATTTTTCCAGAATATGAATTGGGTAAAATAAGATATAATTACAAATATAAAAATGTCAGATGGAAAACTATCAATGACTTTCTGGCAAAGACATCATGTCACTATCAGAGTTTCAGTTGAAAAGAAATATAGTTGTATCACATTCAAGCTATTCATATATTGGCCTTTAATACTTGAAGATAAACTTTGATATACCTAACAATTATAAAAATACTTTGTAAACATTAACTATTTGTGGTGATTATCAGGGATAAACTCAAATGCAAACTTTTGATACAAAATTGAGAACTTAATAATCTAAAATGTTTGTAAATATACATGGAGATTGTTTTGGTATTCATCACAAAATAATAGCTTATTTTTAAGTTAGAACTACAATTGTAGCATTAGAATACTTAAATAATGGCTGTGAGATTATGTCTCACAGATCTCGAACTGCATGGGTGTTGGATGGCACCAGTTGCAGTGTTCTGGAACTTATCCTGTTTATAGCTACATTCTAGAATAGATATAAATATGCCAACATGCATGCATGCGCACAAATTGTTAGGTAGGTCAACTGAAAACATCATTGGGCAACTACCCTCGCACACAAGCACTCTGGCCTCAGGCCTCCATTTCTACAGATTAATTTTCTCTGGGGAAAAAAAAAAAAGACTGTGAATCCAGGAAAAGCCCAGGAGAAGTACAAGATGAGCCTGGTATTTTCTGTTATAGAATATATCTTATAAGTACTCATGAAATAATGGGACATAGTAATAAGAGATAAGCCAACTTGAACAATTCCTAGTCTCTAAATTGGGGATAATTCGAGCACAAACATAAATGACATGATCAGTTTGAAAAATCTATGAAAATATAATTACGTTAACACAGTTTGAGCAGAAACAGAATAGGTGCCTGGTTTCAAAAGTAGTCCTTAATAACAGTAGGAGAAAGAACGAATTCTCTGTTAGAGAAGACACAATGAGAGTTCCCAGAACAAGTGAACAAACTGAACACTATCAGAGAAGGACTGGTGGAAGCTCGTGCTACTCACGTACGATGAGCATGAGCACCTTAACTGCTATGTCCCCACCACCGATGGATGAGCTGTGTCTAATCTCGGGGAAGCACAGGCAACAACAAAAACAACAACATCAAAAATGGCCTGCCGGGGCTGGAGAGATGGCTCAGAGGTTACATGGTGGCTTACAGCCATCTATAATGAGACCTGGCGCCCCCTTCTGGCTTGCAGGCACACGTGGAAGGAACGCTATACACACAATATAATAAATAATAAATATTTTTAAAAAAAGGAAAAAAAAATGACCTGCCTTTAAAAAAAAATATCAAAAACTAATGGCAAAGAGTGAAGAACCATTCTAGATGGAAAAAGCAAAGAGACACACAAGCTAAAGGAAAAGCTTGATTCTGAGGTTTTTCTCTCTTCTCCCTCTCTTCCTAGCAGGAAATTGGGGAGGCTCAAGAAGCCATGACAACGAGGTGGTGGGAATGCCCACTGTTTTTTTTTTTTTTTTTTTTCCTTTCTTGTCACAGATTCCTGGTTATGTGGAGACATGTCTGTGTTTAGGACATGCAGTTAAACTCGCGAAGATGTTAGAATATCAGATGCAGAATCCTTCCTAGTGACTCAGGAAAACAACAACAGCAAAACCTTTCTTCACTTGAAACTCTTTGTGTGTGTGTGAGAGAGAGGGGCGGGGAGGGAAGGAAGGAGGGAGAGAGAGAATTCTAAAAGTTAAAGCCAGATTCTTTGGGGGTCTATGCTGTGGAGTTTATAGAAAGTGATTTCTAGGTAAGCGTGGTTTTTGGAATGTATGATGCAAAAGCTTATTTCCTTTGCAAGTGTTACACATAGCATTATAAAATCATAAGCTATCATAGTTTTTTTTTTTAAAGATCGCATAGTTTCAGAGAGAACAGAGTTAAATGTTTAACGGCAAATTCAGTTATACAACAGAAGTATTGGCAGCACTAGATTGATAAATAACTTTAGTTCAGTATCCATAGGAACCGTGCAGTGGGTTGGTGATTAAGTACGTGTGTGCAGTGAACAGCACTAGCGTTCATTTTGCAGCCAGCAAATCTCCTAAGGAAAGTGATGAGTTGAATGTAAACATCCTCCAAGATCTCAGAACAGATCGTCTTTGCTATTGGAATACATTTATAGCTACCTACTCCCTGTTTAATGTTGACATGTGTGAATCTGATAAAAAAAAACATGCTATTTTTTGTTTTTTTAGTAAAACCAGGAAAATGAATCACCAATAAGAGTTTTCCCAGAAAACCTCTCCAATATTCAGATTTAAAAGATGAGGACCGACAAACTAAAACTAAACATCTGAGGCCCATGTTCTGTTTGGTGGAAATGATCTAGGACCTGGGAGGTATTTCCCTAATCTGTGGCTAGCAGGACACATTATTAACAGGGCAGGAGGGGGCTCCCACAGGGGGAGGCAGCTGTTCATACTTTATTAAAACAGAAACTGAACAAGTCTGTTACCTTTACCTTTTCCTTAAAGTAACCCCAGTTACTCAATTATAAGCAAATTTGTGGAACAACAAAGGCCCTTGTGAGTCTGTGTCCCAGAGAATTCCAGGTCCGAAACTGGCCTGCTAAGTTCTAGATTTGCGGAATTGCTACTTCTCAACATAGGAAATAGCATCCTTCTCGCAGACTCTTAAATATGTCATCCCAATTCTCTGATTGAGATCCTACTTATGAGAAGTGTTATGAAAGGTCTTTCTGTGCAAATATTTCTTAGATATCCATTTATAGTCTTATTTTCCCCAAACCTTCCATGCATATTTTCATACTATTTAAATTGTGTAGTTGACAAAATTTACTAGCTAAATGAATATCATAGCTAGGTAGACCTAAGGCTGACAATGGTAACACTTTCAAGAACATTCTTAGAATGAGGGGAAGGAGTATTGATGAACATTCAGAGAGAGCACCAATGCAGAGGACCTGAAATAGTACAACATCACCCACGTAGGTAAGGCGATCACTCTCTGAAGAGGATCGTCATTGATTAACCACTATTAACAGCAGCAGCTCTGCTCCTGTCATGTAGGCCCCAGGCATCACTGATACCTTTTCATTCTTTGTCTGAGGATGTGTGAGAACCCCCATATTGTTCCATGCACATCCAACATTATGTGTTTTCTAAAAGCTCCAAAGGGTAAAGTGACTTCTGTCCTGCGCTGAGGGTTCATTTGTGTCTCTGACACACCTCTTCTTTGTCTCCATTCTCAGCTCGTTCTAGAAAAAGAATCAAACCCGTGGAGCTCCCTGGATATCCTAGGATGACACACATTTAATTAATTAGCCTGTGATGTAGGCTAAGAGAGACAAAGCAAGAGAGGTCTGGGCATAGGGAAAAGGGAAGAGTAGCAAGATGTACAGTCAAAGAATCACCCTGGTCAAAAGCAATACCTGAAGGGCATGTGGACGTGCGGAGGAAACTAGAGAGGATGATCAGGGTCCAGGCAGGGAAAGGGGATTCTTCTAAGACTTGGAGTCTTTAAAAAAAAAAAAAGCAACAGAGCATTGTAAGACCTGGACTAACTAGACAAGGTTTCAGTTGCTAGTGAGTACACTGCTGGTTTGTGTTGGTTAGGGATGAGGCTGGAGGCACAGGAAACAAGACAAACAGGTCAAGGCTTGTTTGTAATTCAGGATTAAGGAGACAGGCATGTGTTTTAGAGAAATGAGAAGTCACTTCAGGTTGTCACTCAGGAAGTGACTCTTGGTTAGGATTCACCTTGTGTTGGTCAACTGCACCTGGAATAGGATCTACCTTGGGGTGTGGTTGATAAACCCAGAGGTACTCCACTGGAGAAAACTGAATTCCCTTGTGTTGGCCAACTGCTCCGGGAAATGAGACCACCTTAGAGTGTGGTTGATAAGCCCAGGAGTACTCCATTGGAGAACACTGACTTCCTTTTGCCAGCAGGAAATGGCTACACATTTCATCTTAGATGAGGATGGGACTCTGCACACCTCTGTTCTCTCAGTGCTACAATTTATCTGGCTTGAAGCTATCCAGGTCTTGAGCATCTGAGTTCATATGTGCACCAGGCCTGTTATATCCTTGTTCCTGCATCTGATAAATGTTTGTTCAATGCTAAATAATCCTATCCTCATCTTCAACACCTTTCCCTAAAAATCTCACTTAGTCACCTCGAATTTTGGCCTCCATTTCTTTGACTAAATATGTCCCCATGACCTACCAAGAGTACTCTATGTCACAATGGCTATAAAATTTTCACTTTCTTCTGTTTCCTTGCACTTAGGGATCTTAGTCCTGACCAACCAGGTGATTTCTAGAAGGTTCCATAAACATTTTGGCATGGTTTCTGCTCCTTCATGGTAGAGGAAATATGGTTCCAGCTACTCCATGGTGGCTGGCAGACAACCAAGGCTGTGGATACCACTTTTTGGATCAGTCCATCCTACTTCTTTGGAAGCAGCTAACTCAGCTGCAGAGATTTACAAGAAATTTAAAATTTAAAAAAAAGCGGCTATCACAATATATTATATGTCAAGTTCTGTAATGAATGATTTTACCAATTATTTATTATTTTTGCAAACTCTTGCTAAAATCTAGCAGGACACATGTGATTTTACTGACAAGGAAATCTACACTGCAATGACTGGCCCCCAATGAGCATGAACCCTGAATTCATCCACTGCCCCGTCTACCATCCCTCTCTAATTTATGCAAAAGTGTCCGTTAACAAAATTACATTTCAAGAAAATTAGTCCTCTGAAAACCACTTTTCTAGGGGACAGTATCTCATGAGACTGTTAAGAACCAGTGCCTGCTCTGTTCCCATTTGCATAAACACTTTCTTTTCAATACACTCAAATGGTTTTTTCTGTTTTCCTAGGGACAAAACTAAACTGAGAATCCATGTTCAACTTCAAAAACTACATTCTCAGTCCCAATTAAGGCTGCTCCATGTGGAGTTGCTATTAAGGTTACATCGGATTGTGAAGTCAAATTTACAATGGTTTCTAAGAACTGGTAAGAATCCAGCATTTTATGGAGAAACATGCTGTGAGGGAATGATTACTGTTTAGTTTACTTTTTCAGAAAAAATAATAGAAGAAAACTCATATTTAAAAGCAGATGCGCCCGCTACAGCTGAAAAGTCTCGGTAGGGACATTTGCAAATGCTGTCTTAGGTAAACCCCACAACTCATCAGAAAAAGAACTCATGCAGTGTTGAAGATAAAAGTAATTGAATATATTATTTGTTGGGAGTATTACCAGGTTCCACAAACAAATTTGGAGAGCTTATTGACAAGGCCTTGTGCTTAAACTAGAAAGAGAAACCTTCTAGTATAGATGTCATGGTTTTATGGATCTGTTACACAGTTGCACTATGCTACCTATAACAAATATGTAATTATGTTCTACCATTTATATGTCTTCTCATTCTCATGCAACTTTCTGATATATCCCAGGCAACTTTTTCACTTGTCTAGCTTCTGATTCTTATCAGTTTTACAGAGTGAGTTGTTCAAACTATTTTATTATATAGATATATTTATTTTTGTGTTAGGTATATGGTATTTTGCCAGCATGTATGTCTGTGTAGCACGTATATGTAATGCCTACAGAGGTCAACAAAGGATGCTGGATCCTCTGTAATTGGAATGACAGATGGTGGTGAATTATCTTATGGGTTATGAATTATCTTATGGGTGCTGGGAATACACTTAAAGAACAGACAGGGCTCTTGACCTCCATGGAACCATCTCTTCAGCCTGATTCCTTTATTTATTCACATTAATGGTGCTTAGAATTTAAAGAATCATTTTCTATGTGGATTAAAGATAAGAAAAACTTGGTTCAAGTAGTCAGATAGTAAATATGGCCATCTTGTGAGTCATACAGTTTCTGTTGCCCTACTCAGTTAAGTCTTTGTGAAATAGCTATGGCTGTCTTCCAGTGTACTTTTATTTACAAAAGTAAGCCACAGCAGAGGATGGATTGTCCATTAACACTGTCAGTTGATCTACACATGCTCTCCTGTGATCTGGATTTAAAGCTCGGGATGTTTTTCAGTGCTGCTCAACCTTCTTAATGCTCCAGCCCTGTTATACAGTTCTCCATGCTGTGGTGAACCACAACCATAAAGTTACTTATAACGTTGGGTTCACCTTCTTATTTAGCTTCTCTAGGATCATGAATTATAGGCTCAATGTCCTTTATTTATGGCTAGAAACCAAATATGAGTGAGTACATCCCATGTTCCTCTTCTTGGGTCTGCTTACCTCACTCAGGATAGTGTTTTCTATTTCCATCATTTGTATGCAAAATTCAAGAAGTCATTGTTTTTTACTGCTGAGTAGAACTCTAATATGTATATATTCCATACTTTGTTCATCCATTCTTCCATTGAAGGGTATCTAGGTTATTTCCAGGTTCTGGCTATTACAAACAATGCTGCTATGAACATAGTTGAGCATATACTTTTGTTGTATGCTAGGGCATCTCTTGGGTATATTCCCAAGAGTGATATTGCTGGGTCCATGGGTAGGTTGATCCCGAATTTCCTGAGAAACCGCCACACTGCTTTCCAAAGTGGTTGCACAAGTTTGCATTCCCAAGGTGAACCCAAAGAAAAACATATAGGCATCCTCCTGAATATTAATCTTCATCAGGCAATGAGAGGAGACAGAGACAGAGACCCACATTGGAGCACCGGACAGAAATCTCAAGGTCCAAATCAGGAGCAGAAGGAGAGAGAGCACGAGCAAGGAACTCAGGACCGCGAGTGGTGCACCCACAAACTGAGACCATGGGGATGTTCTATCGGGAATTCACCAAGGCCAGCTGGCCCGGGTCTGAAAAAACATGGGATAAAACCGTACTCGCTGAACATAGCAGACAATGAGGACTACTGAGAAGTCAAGAACAATGGCAAAGGGTTTTTGATCCTACTGCACGTACTGGCTTTGTGGGAGCCTAGGCAGTTTGGATGCTCACCTTACTAGGCCTGGATGGAGGTGGGTGGTCCTTGGACTTCCCACAGGGCAGGGAACCCTGATTGCTCTTTGGGCTGACGAGGGAGGGGGACTTGATTGGGGGAGGGGGAGGGAAATGGGAGGCGGTGGCGGGGAAGAGACAGAAATCTTTAATAAATAAATAAATAAATAAATACTACCTCCCAGCAGGAGAGATTTAAAAAAAGTTACTTATAACTGTAACTTTGCTACTGTTATGAATCATAATGTAAATATCCGTGTTTTCTGATGGTCTTAGGCGACCCTTCTGAAAGAGTTGTTCAACCCCCAAGTTGGGAACCTTTGTTCTATTGTGTTTGCAAGGGTAATGTCGCTTAGCTGTGTTACATGTGTGGCATTCAGTCTTTTAAAAACACAAACTCATCTGTTTCCTTCCATATTTTAATGTCCTAGGAAGCAGAGAATTTGGTGTGTTTCATAGTGAAAGAGAGACTTGATGACGAGAGGGCTTAAAACAAAGATGCAATTGTAGTCATGGGAATTTTTGACTTTATAAACAGCCTGCCAGAAGTGCTGAACAGGAAATCTGTTCTGCTTACCTAGAGTTGAGGCTGCCTGATATGCAATGAAATGACAAAATTAAATTAATATTTACATCAAAGTCCAACTAAATAGCAAATGATGGTTTTATTACAATGATAAAAGAATATAAGTATCACTAACACTGATCAGTGTGAGAGAAGGTAGGCAGTCCCTTCTACCAGAAATATGGTAAACCCTGATTAAAAAAAAAATTCTTTCTCCCGAGATGACCTCATCTCATTGGAATCTACTTAATTATTCCTTCCCTGTTTCCTGTTGTGTGCTCAAAACCATTATCTTCACATATTTTGCCATTTTTCTGTCTTCTACACTGTCTGTGGAATAGTACCCCACAGTTGTAAGAATAGTGTCTAGGCAGGGTTGGAATGAATTGAATCAACATCATCTTAATTCTCACATTATGGCTTATACACATGATCATCTGTCCGATGATCCCAGCCTAGAAAAGCATAAGCTATTAACTAAGTCCAATAAGATACATGACGATACGGATAACAATGATTTAAATGAATTTTAGCTATTGCAACTTTAATTATACTTTATCATCTCTTTTAATTGACTTGATACTATTGTGACTTAAGGAAAATACTTTTATTAGCCAGGTTTACAGATGAATGCACAAAATTAGGTAACTTGACCAAATTTCTTTGATAGGGCTTCTCACAATAGATTTAAAACTGTTTGCTGTACACCAGCACCATTAGACAGAATCAGTGTTTTATAAATGCATAAAGCATATGTTCTCCATCAGAAATCATATTTGCACAATTGTCTACTTGGCCTACATTATATATGCACATTTGTACTATATATATGCATGCATGCATGTATGCATATATGTGTTTTCACACATATATGAAGCCAATTTAAGTTTGAGGGAAAGATTAATTTCAAATTATACATTAATATGGAAGACAAATTTTATTAATTTTAGAATAACACATCTTTCTGGGCAGTGGTGGCACACGCCTTTAATCCCAACACTTGGGAGGCAGAGGAAGGAGGGTCTCAGAGAGTTCAAGGCCAGCTTGTCTACTAAGTAAATTCCAGGACAGTCAGGACTGTTACACAGTCCTGTCTCGAAGAACAAATATATATATATGTGTGTGTGTGTACACATATATACATATGTATATATAAACACTCATACACACATATATATATAATGACAAATCTTAAATAAATACATAAATTTATAAAATGGTGAACTGATTCTTGGGGTAGGAAGCACGGGGTCTGTTCCACAAATCTGTAGATTCTAAAATATCAAGGAGTTTTCCCTTCACATCTTCAGTATGTGTTTAAGAATAGACTCCTGGGATCTACAGAAATCTAAGCAACTGACTCAGCAGCATCTCTTAAATGGACAAGTTGTTAAAGCAGGTGAGCAGAATGACTGGGCACCATCTGTGCAGTGATCCCCAAGTTGTCATTTGTTCAGCTTAAATGAGTGTTTCCAGTCTGTTTGAGTCACATGTCTGAAGGGACATGGAGCAATGGAGAAGTGGTTCTCAAATCTAACTGTGAAGCTGTACCAAAGAAGAATGGGGATCTGAGTGAGGGAAGGGGGAAGAGGATGTTGCGAGGGTGGGGTAGAGGGAGAATACAGTGAAAAAGGAGGAGGAGAAGAATTCTCAGACTCCATTGTACCCCAGCATTGCCATTTACACCCAGCACAGAATCCATCACAAGGGAACCTTAGCTACAGATTTATTTCAAGAATTATCTAATGGAACAAATTCTGCAAAATCAAATATATCTGAAGCACTATTGAAAAATAAAATAATGCCACATTTTAGAATGTCAAAATGCACATTGTTAACGAATGTCATTGCCTGCCTCAAAAGACATTGTTAGAATAATTTACTGAAATAAGATGATTTTAATGCTTTTTTGCAGTCTGAAAACAGAAAGACTAACTTTACTGAAAGCTAAATTTCAAGTTTACTTTCAAAAGATATTCAAATAGGATTTCTATTTGTTTCTGAAAACAAAATATAAGCTTAATAACAAATCTCATCTCAGTGTTAAAGTGGGTCAAATTAAAGTATTTTAGCTATTTAGCAAAGATTGAACATAAATCCCCACACAGAGTTTCAAAAATAAATTTCAATGTTCAGTGAAAGAAATACTTCCTTTTAAGGAGGAAAACACAATGCCTTAAAGTTAGAAAGTAAGGAAAAGATTTAAATGTGCCATAAGATGGAACATTTAAATAATTAGAACAGTTCAGCAAAGCAATTAATTCCCATCCCCCTGCGATGAACTTGCTTGTGTTAAGTTGTCCTTTTCTACTCCCATGACAAAACACCATGACCAAGGAGACTAAAAGAATAAAGCACTTAATTTGGGTCCACAGTTCCAGAATGTGAGTCCATCACTATCACAGGGAGCATGGCAGCAGCCAGGCAGGTATGACGTTGAAGCAGGAGCTGAGAGCTTGTATCTTGAAACACAAGCACTCGGCAGATAGATAACTGGGAGTAGCTGGGCTTTTGAAATGTCCAAATCCACCCCTAGTGACACACCTCCAACATGGCCATACTTCCTAATCCTTCCACCACCTAATGACCGAGCACTCGAATAGATCCTATGGGAGCAATTCTCGCTCAGGCCACGGCACAAGTCTTTGGATTTTGTATACAAGTCTTTTGTATCTAAGAGTCTGAATATGGTTTCTTCGACATGGTCATATCCCTCACCTCTGATCTATCAGTGTCTTATTTGATATCACATTGACCTTGATATTGACCCTGACACCATTGTTAGAGGTTTTAGAATAGAAATTTATCTCTCTTTATTGCTTTATTAAATGGGTTGAGTAAGTCTCCAAATAAATACAAATATTTGGTGAAAATTTACATATATGTTTATATTAAAGTTCAAACAACAGTCTATGAACAAAAGCTGTTTGGTACTAATTTTTGTATTCCTTTTATTCCCTTTTAGTCAGAATTTTCAAAATGTGTTTTGATCAAATCTACCTCCCATTCTCTCTCCCCCAGTTCCTCCTACTTATCATCTATAATTTTTCTTTCCCAATATCATGTCCTCTCTCCTTGGTTAAATTCCATGGAGTCTTCACAGTTTGGCATGTAAACATGTAGGTGTAGAACCATTTAATGACCATTATTAGCCTTTCAATGACTGCTTCCCTCAAAAAAACTGACCCTTTCTCTCCCAGCAACCATCAATTTCTGAGAGCTCCTCAGCTAGAGGTAGGAACTCTTGAGTTCCTCCCCCCTTTGTGGGGTCTTAGTTGTCTTTATCTTGCGTGGGTCCTATCTAAATAGTCAGAGCTACTGTGAATTTATGTATGGCATGACCCTATCATGTCCTGCAAACACTGTTTTGCTACAGACACTTACTCCTTCTAATGCCTAGAATCTTCCTAATCCCTACTGCAAGATGACCCCAGAGCCTCATGGAGAGCATGTGATGTTGATGTTCCATTTAGAGCTGCACGTGTGCTCCATTGTTTCTTATTCTCTGTATTTGACCAAGGTGGATAACTGTACTAATAGTCTTATATCACAAAACGAAGTTTCTCTAATAACTATTGAGAGATCTCCTATTCTATCTGAATAAAAAAAGGGACTTAAGGGTAGTTTATTACTATTACCATTTAGCAGCATTATATTTCACCATATTTTTAGGACTTACATTAAATTAGGTATCCTGGGGGAAGAGGAATTAAAACAATGATTGGTCAATAAAGGCACCAAAATGAAATACTGGGGGCCATTTTTCCAGCAGGGATACAGCTATCTGAAGCAACTTCAGGAAGAGTTCCTGATTTATGTAGCTACCAACTTATCACAATTATAAAGAGAGATCACTCACAAAGTGTCAATCATTCAAATTCTGTGACACTGTCTTCAACTCAGCTGTTCTTACATGGCTCCTTGCTAATAAGTCGTGAGCAGCAATAATATGCGCCATTTGTGCTATAACAAATGCACTAGCTTCAGGCTGAGTTCACCGGGGTAAAAGATAATGATTACAGAATACTTAGCACATAATAAATGTGGCATTATTTTATACTAACTGGATATGAGTTTCTCCACAACAACTTTGGGGAGCTAGACCAACACAAAACTTTCATAGAAGCCCTGATGAATGTACAAAGTGAACTTTAATTTTGTGTCCTTGTCCAGGTGTGGGCTTGCCAAAGCTAGTCTAGGGCTAGAGCCGGTGTCTCCAAGAAGTCAATGCTGCAGTTTCTGGGGACTTGACTCTTCCTCCTGGGCTGTGGCCGTCACTTCTTAGGCAGCTGTGTCTGAGGCATCCCATTTTTTCTTTGTCAGCATTGTCTGACCTTGTTCTCTTTTGACCTTCACCAACCAACCCTCCAATAATATATATGAAGCTGTACTTCTTAAAAAACAACTTCCTTGACATAAGTCATCATCAGCTTATTCAAGATCTCTTGGACACAGCTATTGCTTTTGTTTTATTTATTTTTTATCCCCAGTCCTCTCATTTGGCACCTCACTGCCTTTTCTGCAGGTGAAGGTCAAACAGCCTCTAGACCTGTATGGTTACAGAGTCATGAGACCACAACTGGACTCAACACTACTGCACTCTCCCACATGGTGCAGTGATCATGTGCAATCAGCCACCACCTCCAGATATTCATTTGCCTCTGCTTCATTATCCATAAGGGAAAATTTTCTTCTAAATATGTGGTAAAAAGAAATACTGTACTACTGTTCTCTGAAGTCCATTTTCATTATTTTAATTTTCCATGTATGATTCTAAACCATATACCCTGTCATAAAATGGCATATAATAGCTTAAATTATAGCTTAATTTTGCTGCACTTTCCTTTAATTCCCAAACAATTTGGAATATCTTGTCAAAATTACTGCTTAACACAAAAGTACTTAACACAGAATGAAGTCTGTAAGAGTTGCTCAAGAATGCAGTTCTCCCTGTTGCAGCCCAGAACATAACCTGTGTGATGGCTGCCTTCCCTCTAACTGAATAGGTGAAGGCACGGCCAGATAGCTAGTTGGACACAATTTAGTCAATTAGCAACAAAGAGACATCTTCTCCAGTGTAGACAGACATAATGCAATCCATTAAGGGCTCATATCAAACAAAATGAGAGCAAAGGACAATTTTTCTCTTGCTTCTGAAGCCAGGACATTAATCTCCTGCTTTTGAACATCAAGGCTCTCAGGTCCCAGAGAGAATATTCAAAGACCTAGGACTGGGAGTCACCCCATTGGCTTCCTTGATTCTTGGGCCTTCAGAACCAACCTGAAGCATACCACTGACTTTCTTCATAGGTTACAGGAAAAATAATGGTGGGATATGTAAGTGTATAAGCTAGTTCAGTTCAGACTGATAGACGGTAGACAGATAAACAGATGGTAGATGAATATATAGAAATAGAGATAGAGATAGACAATAGACAGACAGACAAATAGACAGGTAGACAGACAGACACACAGGTAGACAGACATATAGATATCTGTGAGTATATGTAAGATATTCATATAATAGAGATCCCCAATTAATATATCCTAAAGACATGTAAAATTTCTCAAATTCCAGGCATAGTTTTTTTTTAATAGTTAGTAAATTGTTTCGTCAAATGGATGAAAGAATTTTCACACTCAAGTCTAACTTTTAACTGAGTAGAGAGATCCTCTACTCAGGTGTTTCCCATCTCTAGTCTGACTGACTTCAAGCTACTCCTTTACATCTGACATGCTTAGATACCTAGGTAAATTCAATATGATTTTCATATTGATGATGTATAAAACAAAACAAGTTAAGAATTCTATGTGAAATTCTAGAAGACATCTTGGGTTGACATGGAGTCATGTTTATTTAGTACACATTAGTTACACACAAATGACCAAACCATGAAAAGGGGAAATCTTCAAGGAGGAAGGGCTTACTGTGTCCCATAGGTTCAGTTCATTTTGATGGTGTAGGTGTCACAGAGGAGAACAGAACCATATCCTACACTGGGAAGCAGAAAAAAACAGATAATATTCTCCCGAAAGTCAGGTCCCAGAGATCTGCCACTTTAATCTAGACCCACTCTCTAAAGTATCTAGAACCTTCCAGAATAGGGCCACTCATTCAAGAGTCATCATTCAAATCTGAGCCTGTGGAGAATATTTCAGATACAAACCATAAAAATGTTGTGAACTATGAGCATCTGTATGATAAAGGTTATAATAATATGTATGGACATATTATTAACATATTAATTAGTTAATAGCAACATATTAATGTCCTTCATATTATTAGTATAGGGACAAATGCTATGGAAAATTAAACTTTTTGTTGCTATTGTTAAAATATTTCTTTGCATTTGATGCAGAATCCAAATTATAATATTAATGTGGCCATTGACTTTTTCAAAATTTGTGCTATAGCCTATGGCGATTAAGAAAAGGAAGAAGGAAATACTGGATTGAGTATTATAAAAAGGTGATATTTATTAAATTATGTGGTGGCATTCCATTTGTATTTTAATAAATAAAGCTTGCCTGGAGATCAAAGAGTAAAACTGCCCTACTGGTCAGCTTTATGGACCAAGCAGTGGTAACACACATCTTTAATCCCAGTACTGTATTAGTCGCTATAGAAACTGTGCAGTGCATGTCTTTAATTCCAGGGGTGCATGCCTTTAAACCCAGAACTAGAGAGGAATATAAGATGGGAGGAGAAAGATCTCAGGCACAGTTTCATTCTGAGATTTGTGGAGTTAGGATCGCCATTCTGGACTGAGGTAGAGGTAAGAGCCAGTGGCTGGCTGTTTTACTTTTTTGACCTTCAGATTGAACCTCAACTTCTCTCTCTGTGTTTTTATTAATAGTATATAAAAATTATGCACAAGCTGAATAGAGCAAGAAATAAATGTACTTGACAAGTGTCAAGTAGCATGTTTTAGAAAAGTACAAGCAAGTGCAATGGGATTGAATATGATTAAAATATATATAACATATATGTATGAAGATGCCATAATAAAACCTATTATTATCTACAATTCATTTATAAACTCAAAGTAGTGTATTTTCCCAGATGATCTGTTAAACATTTAAAGCCATTAAAGAACTTGGGAGAAAGAAGACATGGAAAATGGGATTCTCTCTTCTTTATAATCATATTGATGTGGATTTTAAAGGTATGCTATGTACATTACTAGCATAGCAAAGATTAAATTAGTAAGGAATATGAGCCTATTGCCCCAGACATAAATACAAATGTGAGTCAGCACAGAACTTGGGGCTAGGCCACTGTAATGCTGCTTAGACTCAGGACCTGGATCTGCTCTGTAACACATCCCAGCTCTACCAAACACCTAACAAGATTTCAGACAGACATTTTATACTTTATTGCCCTGGAAAGACACTTGGTGCAGTCCGCACACCTAGAGCCCAGAATCAAGTTAGAAAGAACTGAGTCATTCAGTTGCTGTATGAACCAAGCATAAATAGAGAAATGAGAAGTCAGGTCCATTCCTTTCACCTAAGTCTTAAGACTGAACGTTCTCTCTCTTAAATATATACCATAAGATAAAACAATCCACAGATACAATAAATTAACTAAAGCTGCGGATGCGTCATTGACCAATGGCAGTTAGCGGGACAGACTCAGCACCAGGGCTCCTCTTCTGTTTGGACTGTTTGGAACGTACCCCATGGGCTCAAATGCTTGCACACTTGTTCCCAGCTAGTTGTGCTGTTTGGAGAGGTTATAAAACCTTTGGAACATGGGCCACTGAGTACAAGCCCATGGGAGTATTGTATTCCTGGCTCTGTCTAGCTATATTCTCTACTTCCTGGTCAGTCACAATGAAGAGTTCTGACTTACACTCCTCCTAAATAAGTCAGATGTTTTAATCACTATGATTTTCTACTGTAATCGACCATAAAATCTCTGGACACCACAAGGCATTGTGAATCCTTCCTTCCTCACTTAAGCTGCTCTGTCAGGCATTTTGTTACTGCTATGTGAAAAGTCAGGAATACACCCATAAGGAGATTTTCCCCTAAAACATGATGAGAAATATGCTTGGATAGCCTATTGGAGAATTTAAAGTAAATAACACTTGTTTATTTTCACACTGCATTAGGACTCGCTCTGACAAAACCATTAAAAGTTCAAGGGTTTCCATGCCTTCCTCACCTTGACGGTTCTACAGAAGGACTACATGCAAACCTATTGAAGCAGCTAAAGGAGTTTTACAATATAAGATAATGCTTGGGAAGGGCTTTGTGGAAAACACATTCATGAATATGTCTAAAGCCTGCTGTGGTGATGTATCCAACTTTTATGAGATAGAAGCAGGAACATCAGGGGTTAGAGAACAGCCTCTATTATGCAATGAGCCCAGGGAGAGTCTGGGTTGCAGAGCAAACCTGAGGTGTGGGACAATTGTCTGTATTCTGTCAATTATATTTTAAACAAACACTGATTGGCCAGTAGCCAGGCAGGAAGTATAGGCAGGGCAACCATCCAGGAAGTAGTGGAAGATCAAGGAGAACAGGAGAATTCTGGGAAGAAGGAAACCCATTCCTCAGCAGTCCTGGCCCAGCCACAGATGAAGTAAGATGGATTCCCTCACTGAAAAAGGTACTGAGGGATGTGGCTAACACAGATAAGAATAATGGGCTAATATAAGTCATAAGAGTTAATAAGAAGCCTGAGATACTAGGCCAATCAGTTTATACTAATGTAGACCTCTGTGTGATTTCTTTGGGACTTAAGAATTGTGGGAACAAGGCAGCACAAGGATGGGGTAGGAGAGAAACCCCAACAACAAACCTATCTCAAGTGAGGATGAAGGAGGAGGAGGAGAAGAAGAAATCCTTGGAGGATGTTCTGCATGCACTGAGCAACCGTGCCCCCTCCCCACTGGGCCCTGATGATTTACCTACCTGAAATCTATAGTCACCAAAGAGGAAGTTCTTTGAGATGTGGTGTCCAGAGTTTAGGGTCATGTTCTATCATTGGTCATGTGATAGAGTTCATGCTAAGTCTTCCAGGAGTGGTCAAAACCCTTTGTGGAACAATAATAAAATTTGTACCAGATATGAATTAGTTGTAAGAAACGACAAAGGGTTTTGAAGCTCTGTATTCATTATTCTGCAGGCACAATTTTTGAATAATTCTTTTCCTGAAGAACTCCAGCTTGATGTAAATTTTCTGGAGAACCCGGAAGGCATCACACCATGTATATTCTAGTAACTAATGTTGATTTGGGGAAGTCATTCATTGATTTAATTGTTATCCCATTACACAAATAAGTTCCCTATATAAATAAATTCTCTTTTTAGTAATTTGAGTGATGTAAACAAATAACTTAGCAGTAGTTGGCAGTGTTGTGTGTGGCAGCTTCTTAAATACCTCACTAATAGTATGCCTATAAATTCACAAGTTCTTTTCTTTTTTCTTTCTTTTCTTTTATATTTTAAAAAAGAAAACAACTATTTTTTTGTCATTTTACATAACTATTCCAGTTCCCACTCCACCCCCTCCTCCCATTCCCTCCCTCCACTTACCCACCATACACTTTCTAGAGAGAATAAGGCACATTTCTTTGTGGAAGGTCTGAGGCCCTTCCTAATATATCTAGACTGAACAAGTCACCTATCTATAGAGAATTGGCTCCCAAAAATCCAGTACAAGCAGTAGGGATAAATCCTGGTGCCATTTCAGTGGCCCTGCAGTCTTCCCCCGCCAAACAAGTGTCACCCAAATTCAGAGGAACTAGTTTGTAGCTATGCTGTTTCCTTCCCTGTCGAGTTGAAGTTGTGAGCTCCTATCAGCACAGGTGAACTATTTCAGTGTGTGTCCCTATCATGGTCTTAGCCTCTTTGCTCATACTCTCACTCCTCCCACTCTTCACTGGTCTTTGGGAGCTCAGCCCAGTGCTCCACTGTGGCTCTCTGCCTTTGTTTCCATCAGTTGCTGGATGAAGGTTCTATGGTGATATTTAAGATACTCATCAGTCTGGCTACAGGGCAAGGCCAGTTCAGGCACCCTCTCCTCTGTTGCTTAGGGTCTTAGATGGGGTCATCCTTATGGCTTCCTGAGAATTTCTCTCGTCCCAGTTTTCTTACTAGCCCCATAATGGCTCCCTAAATCAAAACATCTCTTTCTTTGCTTTCATATCTGTCCTTCCTCCATTTCCACTATCCCATCCCCTCAAGTTCTCCTCCCCTTTCCATTCTCCTCTTCTCTTCCTCTTCCTCTGTCTCTTCTCCCAATTTGATCAGATGATCTTATCTATTTTCCCCTTCCACCTGGGTCTATATTTGTTTTACTAAAGTTTAAACTTGCTACTTAGCTTTTCTAGGATCATGAACTATAAGCTCAATATCCTTTGCTTTACATCTAGTAACCACTTATGAGTGAGTATATACCGTGTTCATCTTTCTGGGTCTAGGTTACCTCACTCAAGATGATTTTATATAGCTCCATCCATTTGCATTCAAACTTCAAGATGCCACTGTTTTTTTTTACCGTTGAGAGGTACTCTAATGTATAAATGTGCCACATTTTCTTTATGTTCCTCAACAAGTTCTCCTCTTAAAGTAATGTAATTAGTTTCTGTAGTTTTAATGACTATCGTCATGACTCCAAAATAGATTGATGAACCCAACATTCGAAACAAAATATGAAATTAGTTAAAAATCACTATCTTCCCACCCAAAGCACAGACAAACACCATCAACTATCCTGACCACCTTCAAACTCTGCTCCACTATCTGTAATAGTATCTAACTTCTACCTGAAAATACTTTTGCCTCTGAAGTCAACTCAAGTAACTTAGTTACTGAAATCACACAGTTAGAATTTAATTCTTATTCATGTATTGTATCAGAAATCACTTCAGTGTGTTTTGTTCCAAAGCAAAGAAAGGAAATATAAAAGTATGCCCTAAAGGAGCTATGCTTCAGCAGGAAGTAAAACCTGCATAATGTTTAATAAATCTTATTAAGTTTTTATGAAGTTTGCTATTGGACATATCAATTCATTTACTCATTCCCACCTTGCTAACTGTTTCCTTTAATAAATCAAAAGCATTGGCCTTTTGCCTCAGTATAGAGCAGTCATATCACTATCAGTGCATTAAGACAAAAATAGCAATTCATAGTAAAGGTGCCTTTTATTTAAGTTAGGATAAACTCAGAGATTACCATAGGCTACCAAAAATGTAAAGATGCACAGTTCGCTGCAAATCAAATTTCCATTAACTGAATGGACTGATTTAGAAAGTTTTGAGAGTCCTGTAATTTTCGCAATCAACTCTGACAAACATTGGCTAGTTGTCATCAAGATAAAATTGTTGGTTCAATTGACTGTTACTGAAACTAGCTGAGAATATTCTCGAAGGACAGAATGCAGTTATAATTTTTTATTCAAAAGCCACCAATATTTTAAGTCTACCAGCATCACTGTCAACATCTATTCGGTGGCTGCTCTCATAAACTCCATAAGTCCCTGAAGCAGTACAAATTAGAGTGAATTCTCTTCCAAGAGTACCTACTTTTTTTTGGAAAATGTAATACAAATGTACGAAAGTAACAATTTGTGGTATAAAACAATTTGTAGAGGGGGCTAAAGACCGTATTTAGGTATTCAGATACCTGGCGAGCAGTCAGAGGTTCAGTAAGACACAACAATTCGGCCACCCTGAAGTGATTCATAACAGCAAAAAAACAAAAACAAAAAACAACAACAAAGAATGTGTGAGATACTGTCTCAAGGTGTCCAAAATAACAAGATGCCCCCTTGTAAAGGACCATCACCCAAAGAGGCTCTGAGAAACAAAATAGCATTTACATGCATACACAACTCAGGGGACAGAGATTCCTGTAGCAACCAGTTTGTTTGCAGTTACAGAGGGTTTGGAAGGCTCTTTTAATGGCAGAAGGAGAAAGTCTGACTTACACAAGCCTTGTATCAAGAATTATGACTATGGGAAAAACTATTTCTAAAGTTCATAAGTTCAGAACATGGTAGAATGGAACTTAACAGCATACAATTCCCTGCAAATATTCTGTTTCAGCAGACAACTTGTCAAGTACCAGCAAGTTCACCCAGTGGTCAAAACAGTGTAGTTCAAGCATGAAGCACAAGACAGTGGTGAGAGAGGGGCATTCACAGGGGGCAACAATATACACTCCTACAGGAGCACTTGTCACCTCAGGCTAACAGGCATTCACTCAAGTAACATGGGTTTAGTCTAAGTCACATCCCAGGCAATATTATGAGCCTTAATATGCCTAAGTATGCAAATCACAGCAGGTCACTAGGGCAGACTAGGGTTGCACACGCCGATCTTATGGGCTTCCTAAAGTAGATACAGAGCTAAGAATTAGAGAGCTGAGGCACAGCATGGTGTGCTCTCTCAGCTGCATACTCATCCTGCATCATCCTGCCACAGCCCCACACCCTTTCAGTCTTAGGGTTTTGAGCTTAGTGTTCCTACACTCACTCTGTCTCTAGCTCCTGGGACAAATGGTGGATCCCTGTTCTTTGATGGATCTGGTTTCTGCTGAGAATCACTGCTATAAAGGTACATCTGAGCCTTTATTTCCTGCCTCTGTTTGCATCTGAGCAACTAGACTAGTGGTTTGGAAACTTGCTCATGGTGTGGCTAACATGCCTTGTCTCCTGAAATCTGTTTGCCTTATCTTCCTTTCTGAGCACTGAATGAGAGGAAACCACACTCTCGTGGATGAAAAACTGTGATTGGGGAAGCCATACTTCAGTCACATCCTTATTGTATTCATGGAAACAGGAAGCTTTCTTCTTAACTCAGATAAAGCTAATGAATCTGTACAAGCTACAGTGCCAGTGAAGATGCCTTGATAGCTGGGAGCCAAATATTGCCAGGGAGTGATTAACTAAGCTGAAAAAATGGCATATAACATTGAGGGAAGAAAGGACAGAAGTGAAAAGTCAAGGTTGATGTTATGAGATCTATTCCTTAAGTCAGGGAGAAGCACATGGCCAGTCAGACTGCCATGGGTTAAAAAAGAGGAGCCTCACCCCTAGAGTTAACAAATGACATGTGTGTAGATGCAGATAGATTTACAAGTAAGTGTGGTTAAGAAATGAAGAGGAACTATAATTTTTTAATGAAGCAAGAGACAAATTTTCAATTAAAAGACTAAAACCAGAAATGGGTACATAGCTCAGACAGTAAAGTGCTCACCTTTTACAGATGTGAGGACCTGAATATGAGCCCCAGATATAAACATGCAGAGTACAGGAGCAATTCCAATGCTAGCAAGGCAAAGACACATGGACACATGGAGCTCACTGGACAGTAAGCTTAGGTGAATCTGTGAGCCCCAAGTCAAGTGAGTGTCTCTGTCTTAGAAAGACAATATAGATGTCACCCAAACATAACACTGGAGATTGACATCTGGCCTATGCATGTATGTGCACATTCATGTACACACACTATACATGTGCATACACATTTTCAAGCTTTTAAAAATATAATAGATGAGATAAGGCTTGAGGGATACTTTATTTCATTACACATGAATTTTCATGACTATTCTCTATTTCAGGTTCTTATTCAAGTTCATTTCAAAAGACATGAAACCACAGGAAATAGACAAAGAACTAAAGCCCTGTGAGAGATAACACATTCTTTCTAAAACTTCCAATTTCAGTATGGAGTCATTCCTTCAGTGTTATCTTCTTTCATCATATTTCTTGTATCCCCATCAATCACTTCTATGCATGATTCATATCTTATCTTCAAATCATGGTTAAAAAACTTTATATTTACAACTCATTATGAATTCCCAACACATTACTGCATAAAACCATTGACTGTAAAAGACATAGAACATGCTCTAGAAATTAATATATTCCAAGATGCCTATTGACCTTGCTGACCTGTATTCTTGTGACAACAGGCAGTGTTGCGACTGCTCCAACTTTACCTTCCTGAGATGATGCTGGGACCTTTTTATAAAGAGCCAATTCTAAGATGAAGACCTCGCTCTTAAAGAAACCACAGAGTAGGAGAAAGGAAATGAAATAAAGTGTTCATCTCTATTGTTAAAACCTATGTGAATTATATCTAGTAGAAGCTTAAAGGGGTCCTCAGTGGGACTCCAGTGCAGTGATGTTCTGCCTGAGGAAAGAGAAACTGGGTCCACAGGAAAGGAAAGGGGAGAAAGACAATAGATGGCAAGCAGCCAGGGGTGTGCACTGGTTCCTTAATAGCCATCTATATTAACTTGCTCATTTTTTTTTATTTTAGCATAGCTACCAAGTTTCAGACAGGTGAGACTATTGATAGAAAATTAAATTCAAGCATCAATAAAACAAGAAGTTTCTAAAAGAGTAATTTATAATACAATGTTATAAAATAAAGATATGCACCATGACAGTATGCCATAGTAGCTAGGAGTCAAAAGAAATTCCACAAAGACCAGGAGATGCTGCATAAAGAGGAAGGGGTGCTATAGAGTCTATTTAGGAGAGCAGAGGAGATGAGGTGAGGAGAAGGGGGTAACATAAGTTCAAACTAATGTTACCGCAGAAGAACTGCTTTCAATAAGCAGTTTTCCAAAGGAGGTTTTGTAGCCCAGCTTGTGTTGGACTAGAACTCAACATGTGTGCTATTCAAGTTAGAAAAGCTCACTGTAATTTTGATATAATTATTCATAATCTGTTCAAATGTGTACTTCAGTACACATATTTTTGATACCTGTGCATATAATTAGTCACTTTTCAAAATATGAATTTCCACGCAATTGCCAATTGTTCCAAGATACTTAACATAATTATCTGACAAGCTCTTGTTGGATTTTGCCCAGGCCTGTGCATGCAAAGTAAAGTAGAAAAACTGAAGTTATTATGTAAGAAACTCAGAAGAAGCTTAATCACCTAAACCACTCAAGCAACTAAGGTAACTTCGTGAGACTGAACATAAGTTTCTTTTTGTTTGTGTTAACCTAGGAATCTGAAAACAACCATTCAGCCCCTCTAGACTAATAGTTTTCTTATGCAATGGTACCAGTCACAACAGGCCTCCATCTTCCATTCCTCTCATGCTAGTGGCAGCACAGAAATCAGTGATGCAGCCGGAGACAGGAATTATCTTTATATTTCTCACACCCTATAACAGTGTAACCTCCTACTAATAACCTGTAAGTCTAAATCGGAGGTTGTCTGAGCTTCATCTATTCATTAAAATCACTGGCATCACCCTGGACCTTTAATAGAGACACATGTTGTCAGACCTCATTCCAGTCCTATTAAGCTAGAGACTTTGGGACTCGAGACTAACAGAGGAGTTTGATGCTATCCCGCAATTCTCATTTATGGTCACCCCCTAAAACAGTTAGCAAACACCATTAAAAATTTCAGAGAAGTGAAAAACTCTTATCTGCCAGAAAATCATTAGCCAATCATGACCCACTGACAATGATACCGCTATCATATGGAACTCAGTAACAAAACGTAGTTCTGACAATGACAGAAGTATCCGAATGTCTCTTGGTAGTAATAGCATTTCACAGGGTTCCAAAATGGGAATCCAACAGAGGACCCTGGAATTTGGGGCATGTCAGAAGTAAACATGAGAGGTAATAGAATAGTACTATCTCTGCACAGGACAGTATCCAACATTGTCAACATCGTGATTAAACACAAAACAGAGCCAGAATTGTCAGTAGTCTGTTGGCAGAGGTTTCTGTCCTGCCCAGTCCCTCAGCCATTCAGGCCAAAAGAAACACTGAGAGGCCTACTTTAATTATAAACTGGCTGGCCTATTAGCTCAAGCTTCTTAATAACTAACTCTCGTTCTTAACCCACAGTTCTTGTCTGTGTTAGCCACATGGCTTGGTACCTTTTTATCAGTGAGGCATTCTCATCTTGCTTCCTCTGCATCTGGGTGATGACTGCAAACTGAGCCTTTCCTCTTCCCAGAAATGTCTTATTCTGATCACCCCCCATACTTCCTGACAAATCTTTGCAGGGTACAAGACCATTGTACCACAGTAATAGTCCATTTATAAATAAGAGGCACCCATATGTGGTGTCGTGGCTACTAAATGCTAAGTGACTGTGCTTGGTATTGTAACATTGTCCTATTGGTCTGAACTTTATTTGGAAGGACCATACTATCCCCATTTTACATAGAAGAAAATTTAAACTTGCGCTAGTGAAAGAATTTTTTCTCAAAATTTAGTCATAAAAATAGAAGTTTCAGGGAAATAAAAATCTATTGTCAAATTGATCCTTAAATGCATGATCAAATGAGAGATGATAGAAAATGACACCTAGATGTGAGATGGTTTGGTTGATAAAATGATGGCTACACAAGTAGGTTGATTACAGATAGATGATAGATAGATAGATAGATAGATAGATAGATAGATGATAGATAGATAGATGATAGATAGATAGATAGATAGATAGATAGATAGATAGATAGATAGATAGATAGATAGATAGATGATAGAAGTAAATAGATGACAGATATATAGATTGATGATTAATATATAGATTTTTAGAATATTTATATTCTTTTATATATGTGTGTGTCTGATTGTGTGTGCGTGTGCATCACATGCATGCAGAAGCCCATGGAAGTCAGAAAAGGAACCAGATCCCATGAAACTAGGGTTACAGATGTTTGTAAAATGCTATGTGGGTTCTGGAATCCAAACCTTGTCTTCATCAAGAGTAGTCAAGGTGCTTAAACACTGGCAAACTTTCAGGCCCGGCCCCAAATAGAGAGATATTGATCAGGGTAATGTTTTTTTTTTCTTTGTACAATTCTTCCTGGGGAGTGCCTTGATTTTGTTAATCCTCTTTTCTTCTATTTGACACTGTGCTCAGAGTAAAGTACAGACTGCCATTGGTGTGTTTCTGCTTTACGCTTCTGTCACAAATTGAAAAGATTTATTGGCATGTCACTATGTACATTTCCCTATATAGACTGCAGGCTTTTATAAGTTCCTATCACATGAACAATGTGGGATAAAGAAAATGGAAAACTTGAGCTGTGACCCTATCTTTGATATAAAGAAATTGTAGAATGTCTGGAACATTAAAAAAAAAACCTTCTCAAATTTTCAATTACTTTAAAAAATGAACATCTACACAAAGAGTTTTATTTTTTAAAATTTAAATCATGATTCTCCACACCATTTGTCCTGACAGCAAGGGCTCAAGTTTAAAATCGTTTCAAAGCAATTCTCTGTCCGTTTGTTAACATGCTGTTCTGATTCTAGTCATTTCTTCAGGCTTGAGAGTGGGCACCTGGGACATTTTGGAGCACGTGATCTCACTAAAGACTGACACCGTGTGAAGGCGCTGGTGATATGCCAAATTCCAAGACCTGAACCACCTCTTGGGATCCATTATTACTGTGAATGACAGAGCTCACAAAGATGAAAAGCGAATTTTGAATTATTATCAAGATAAGCCTTTGCGATAACGCAGCTCGGGAAATTTTATAGGCAATCTTTTCATAATGTGTAAGCTCGTGCACTCATTCGACTTCTTTAAAAATTTTTCATTTTCAGTATTTTGTCTAAGCTACTTCTTATCTGTCAAAATACAGAGCCTTTCTCATGCTTGTTCTAATATTCAAAAGAGAACTAAAGTGTGTTCCCTGGTGTTTCTAAATTTTAAATCTTTTATTTCACAAGAAAATTACATATAAAGAGAAGGCATACTATAGGCAAAATGCTTGTCTTTTCAGACAGTGGCATATTTAAACTCTCAGAAACCAGGTGCATCTTGTTTAATGGTATCATTAAACAGAATGAAACTGTGAAATGAGTTTTACACTTCTGGGCATGTCTGTCAGATGATTTTATAAACTGTGGTCCAGAAACTCATTTTAGCAGACTAAAGTTTCAGAATATTATAAAAATGATAGTAAAATAAATTTCATATGTTTCAAATGATGACCTTTTTATGGCCACTAATGGACTAATTGCTTCCCTATTTTTTTTCAGTAGTCTGAAGTTAATATTTTTTGTAAAGGTTTTTGAGATGTTTATACATGAAGGTTTTTGAGAATTTTATACATGAGTACTATATTTGCATCTCTCCCTGTACCCCTTCCACAACTCCCCTCGCTTTTCTTAACTCTCATATTGTGACTTCTATAGTTATTATTGTTACACACACACTCACACACAGACAAACACATAACCCACTGAGCTCATTAAGTGCTACTTGTATGTATATGTATGTAGAGCTGACCATTTGGGATTGAATAATCTATCAGGGAGACTCATCCATGGAAAACATTGGTTCCCCCCTCTTGGTAACCACAATTGCCTATAGTTCTTCATCTATAGGTGGGTATTATAAAATTTTTTAATCTTAATTTGCATATATATTATATATATATACATTATCTGTTATTATATTTCTATCTTTAATTCTTCAGTTTTGAGTTTTTTGAATAGCATTATCAACATAAATTTCACCAAGACCTATTTGAATATAAAGTTGTTCTGATGCTGATGTGGTTGGGATACAGGGGGAAAACACTTGAAAAAAACTACCATGACCAGAGAGACTATAGACCTTGGAGAACAGCCTCCTGACACCATTTTCCTAAACCAATATAATTTCTCACTCTCTCTTCACTACTAATTTTTATATCCAAAGGTAATTGTAGATCTCACCTTTTGCCTAAGAAGGAACTTTTTGCCACACATGGAGACTATTTCAAATATCCACATCTGTTCAAACTCAGAGAATGAGTGACCATGAGGTGTCCCATGCCAATTGATGTGTTGATACTGTATTGGGGACCTCTAAGTGTGAGCCTCAGTGTCCCGGAGGGTCCAGAAGAAGACTTAGAGCAAGCGTGGGGCTTAGATCTGGGGGCAAAATGAACTTTCCACTACATACTTGTCTGCATCAGTTTTTTTTTTTTATTCTTCTGCTGGTCTCCCCTACTCTGTAAAGTTTCCAGTTTATATACACAAGCCAAAAGCAATCCTCTGAACTTGGATGTCCCTTATCTTTGAAGGTTCCAAATATAATCTATATGAAAGACTCCATTGCTGGCTGCATGACCTGCCAAATTAAAGATAGTTGCAGGGAGGTGGCTTCTAATGTATCTCAGGAAACAAAGCAGAGATTAGACTGTGGGAACCAAGGTTATTGACTGTGTGACTGAACTTCTCACTGGAGGTCCCACAGAGTTGGGGGATGATCCATATACCAGTACATGGGGAAAAATTGTGCCTATCTATCCAGAGTCTGCTGAATATTGCACCAAGGAAGAGTGCCTATAGCTTTACAACAGATCCACTGTGAGAATCAATCAATATGCAAAGGTGGTCGTTGTGGGGGGGGGGGAATGTTAGTTTTTTTTTCTCTACAGCTCAGCCCCAAAGTAACCACACAGAAACTGTATTAATTAAATCACTGCTTGCCCCATTAGTTCTACCTTCTTATTGGCTAACTCTTAAATATGAATTTAACTCATTTATATTAATCTGTGTATTGCCACAAGGCTGTGACTTACCAGGTAAAGTTCTGGTGTCTGTCTCTGGTGACAGTTCCATGGCTTCTCCCTGACTCCACTTCCTTTCTCCCAGCATTCAGTTTAGTTTTCCCTGTCTACTTCTATTCTACTCTATCACTGGCTCAAGACAGTTTTTTATTAAGCAAAAGTATTCACAGCATACAGAAGGTAAATCCCACATCACCTCCCCTTTTCTGTTTAAATAAAAAGGGAGGTTTTAACTTTAACATAGAAAAAATTATATATCATCTGTGATAAAAGGACTGAGAATGAAATCAGAGAAATATCACCTTTCACAATAGCCACAAATAGCATAAAATATCTTGGAGTAACTCTAACCAAACATGTGAAAGATATGTATGAAAAAATTTTAAATCTTTGATGAAAGAAATTGAAGAAGACACCAGAAAGCAAGAAGATCTTCCATGATCTTGGGTAGGTAGAATAAACATAGTAAAAATGGAAATCTTACCAAACATAATCTACAGATTCAATGCAATGCTTATAAAAATCCCAGCAAAGGGCTGGAGAGAAGGCTCAGTGATTAAGAGCATTGTCTGCTCTTCCAAAGGTCCTGAGTTTAATTCCCGGCAACCACATGGTGGTCCACAACCATCTGTAATGAGGTCTGGTGCCCTCTTCTGGCCTGCAGGCATACACACTGATGGAATATTGTATACACAATAAATAAATAAATAAATATTTTAAAAAAAAAACAAAAACAAAAAACAAAATCCCAACCAAATTCTTCACAGACATTGAAAGAACTTCATATAGAAAAGCAAAAAACCCAGGATAGCCAAAACAATCCTGTACAATAAAAAATTTCTGGAGGCATCACAATCCATGACTTCAAACTCTACTACAGAGCCACAGTACTGAAAACAGCCTGGTATTAGCATAAAAACAGACAGGAGGACCAATAGAACTTAATGGAGAAACCAGATATTAATCCACACACCTATGAATACCTGATTTAGGAGGTAGAATATCCAATGGAAAAAAAGAAAGCATATTCAACAAATGGTGTTGGCATAACCAGATATCAACATGTAGAAGAATGATATCTATCACCATGCACAAAACTCTGGTCCAAATGGATCAAACACCTCAACATACAGCCAGCCACACTGAACCTTATAGAAGAGAAAGTGGGAAGTACACTTGAACACATTGGCACAGATAACCACTTCCTAAATACAACCCTAGCAGCACAGACACAGAAAGAAACAATTAATAAATGGCACCTCTTGAAACTGAAAAGCTTCTGTAAAACAAAGGACATGGTCAACAGCCTATAGACTGGGAAAAGATCTTCCCTAACCCCATATCTGACAGAGGTCTGATCTCCAAAATATACAAAGAACTCAAGAAATTGGTCTTCAGAAGAACAAATAATCCAATAAAAAAATGGAGTACAAACCTAAACAGAGAACTTTCAACAGAGGAATCTAAAATAGCTGAAAGACATTTAAGGAAATGTTCAACATCCTTAGTCATCAGAGAAATGCAAATCAAAACAACTCTGAGATTCCATCTTACACCTGTAAGAATTGCCAAGATCAAAAACACTGATGACAATTTATGCTGGAGAGATTGAGGGGTAAAGGGCACATTCCTGCATTGCTGGTGGGAATGCAAGCTGGTAAAGCCCCTTTGGAATTCAGTGTGGTGATTTCTCAGAAAATTAGGAAACGACATTCCTCAAGACCCAATAATAATAATTTGGGATATATATCCAAAGGATGCTCAATTGTGCCACAGGGACATGTGCTCAACTTTGAGTATTGTTTGTTATAGTCAGAAACTTGAAACAACCTAAATGCCCTTCAACCAAGGAATGGATAAGGAAAACGTGGTACATTTACACAATGGAGTACTACACAGCAGAAAAAATAATGACAGCTTAAATTTTGTAGGAAAATGAATGGAGCTAGAAACATTATTTTGAGTGAGGTAACCCAGACATAGAAAAAAAATTATCACATGTACTCACTCATAAGTGGGTTTTAAACATAAAGCAAAGAAAACCAACCCACAAATCACAATCCCAGAGAACCTAGTCAACAATGAGGACCCTAAGAGAGACATACACAGATCTAATCTAATGGGTAGTAGAAAAAGGCAAGATCTCCTGAGTAAATTGGGAGTATGGGGATCTTGGGAGAGGATAGAAGGGGAGGGGAGAGGTAGGGAGCAGAGCAGATAAAAATATAGAACTCAATAAAAATAATAACAAAGAAAGAAAAATTACATATAACAAAATTGGTATCAAGCAAGAATTATAGTTACAATACTTATATCTACTTTATCTTTTATCATGACTAAGGAAAACTATGATTATCAATTCTTCAACTCCATTAAAGACTCCAGAAGGATATAATATTACCTAAGTAAACAGGAAGTTATTGTAAACAACTTCCAAACCTCTAGAATTGACCGAGATATCTCGCTGCCTGGACAGTCACCCAAAGTTCTTCTGTATCATTGGGGCCTCAAATCTTCATCCCACAGGCCCATAACATCCAGCAGACTTCTCCATGAAGCAGGAAATATCAAAGACAGTTCCACCTGTATTGGTATTTTGTTAGTCCCTTTTTTTCTGTGTCCTGCAGAATGTCTGGCAGACTCTTTAATGAAGCAGGAACCCTGAAGAACCATCTCACCTTTAGGCAAGTTCAGCAGTCATTTCTCTGAGAGTCCTGCGTGTCTAATTCATCAAGCAGTCCAGGCAAGAGCAGTTCTTGCCCAAACGGCTAACCAACTCCATAAGGAGCCTCTTTGATGCCTATCTTCCTCTTGAAATAATTGGTACTGCCAGAAGCAGATGTGTCTCATTGTCATGAAAAATCCCAAGTTCTTAAAACATTTTAAGTGTCATATTCTGTTAGTCTTTGAAAGGTTTGAAGAATAACTATCTATCTGAGTATATCTCTGTATATCTAGAAAATCTAACTAAGATGACTATAAGCTTGACTATTATAGATGGCTATCTATATTAAAATATATTTCTTAATTATTCATTACATTTTTAAATTATCTGCACAAATGCAATACCTTAATCAAGAGCATAAATATGCACATAAAAAATGACCTAAAATTTGTATCAGTAAACCAATATCCATACCAATGCCAATCTCTATAACAGGTGGTGGGCGCAGTGTCTTGAGAACTGGGTTTGCATCCATGAATGCATTTGTTCTGGTGGGTCAGCCTTCTGCCTTATTATCTGAAATCTCACTGCATGATTCCTGTAGACCTCAGCAACAGTGCAATTCATATACACAATTTTGGGGGAAAATAATGTAAGAGAGGCCAGAAAAATTGGAGCAGTCAGAGGTCCAAGATACTTGTTCTAGATACTTAGACACAACAGAAAAAAAATCATCCATAAAATCTCATTATATGGTTGTCAGGAGACCAATATAATGATATCAGTTGTTATGCCAACATGGACAGGGGGAGTTTCATGTGTCCTTCTCATAGGAGAAGAGGTGCAGGTGGTCAATGACTGCTAAGAAAGAGCAATATTCTCCTTCAAATGAAAAGGCTGCTACATGAGATGTCGAATCCCAAAAGCACAGTCTTAACATGTATACTTATAATCAACACTCAGTGTACTCTGCAGGTTATATATACATATGTGCATTTGTATTTATAAACATTTAATAATTAATAATAGCTTAAGGAGAGATCTTGAATTTGGAAGGGAGGGTTCGGGAAGAGGAAGGGCAGGAAATGAAATAGATGCTATGTTCATGTATAAAATTATCAATGAAAACACATTTTTAAAATATTTAAAGTGTGCAAAATTTTAGTATGATTTCCAGGGCTTAGATTTCTAAAATATCCTTTCTGATTTTTATTATCCAAAATTCTCTCTGAAGTTCCTCACTCTAAGTTTGCTTTGAGAAATTTAAAGTGTTCACATTCTTAAAACTTGTATGTATTTAAGTATCTCTATATTATACATGCATTTATTAGGAACTGATGAACATCTATATGAGAGACTATTCCAAGAAAGTTGGAGAGAGAAAAGGGAGAATGAGACAGAAAAGAATCACAACTAAGAACAGGGCTAAAGAACAAAAAAAAAACAAAACATAAAACCCACAAAAGGCAAAGTTGGCCTCCTTTGCCATCACTTTCCTACTACCATCCAAACGAAAGGCAGCAACCTCACCTTACAAGAACTTGATGAAATTAGAGTTCCAGAAAAATAAACAATATTAAGAGTATTATGACAATGGACTATATCCAGCAATATTAAGAATGCTTTAAACCCAAAAATTACATGAAGAGAATTTCTCCTTTCTGGGGCTGCAATGAGTCTCAAGCTGTGTCTTCCTATCTCACATTTGGTGAACCTCATGCAGCCTCCAAAGGTTTTCACAGATACTTCATTTAATTCTTATGACAATTATGGATGTTAAGAATCATAGCACTTACAATGAGAAAGGAGTTGAGGGTTCAGTTGAGTAGCAGGGATGAAATGTCTGTGTGAGGGTAGAAGGGACTATGGACTAATCTTCAATATGAAAAAAAGAAAGAAAGAAAGAAAGAAAGAAAGAAAGAAAGAAAGAAAGAAAGAAAGAAAGAAAGGAAGGAAGGAAGGAAGGAAGGAAGGAAGGAAGGAAGGAAGGAAGGAAGGAAGGAAGAGTGAGCAGGCAGGGAGATAGGAAATGGGAGGGAGGAACCACCACACTTCTCTTCTCATTCAGAAATGGAGCAATTGGGTTTTGAGTGTAAGAAAAGTGAGACTAAAATTCTCAAAAAAAAAATGGAAAAGAAGGAGGGACAGTGAGAGGAAATGGAACAGAAAGAGAAGAGAAAGGGGAGGGGACAGGAGAGGGACAGAAAATTAAAAAGGAAAATGGAGGTTGAAACATTTTTATTGATTTTTTTTTTTCAAAAAGGCACAATGATTATGTGACACAGCTCCGCTTCCCAGCCTCTTTCTCGGTATCATCAAATATTGCCCTAGGAAATGTGGCATTAGTTTATGGTGATCTCCAATCACTATGTCTTTTGTAAATGGAAATCTCTGAAGGACTGAGAAAACATTGTCTTCAGAAAAAGATGGGATAAGCCCTAGGGGTATGCTGACTTCCTCTTCCCTTCATCAGGCAGAGGGTAACTACAGAACAGAAGCTCTCTGACTTGACAGTCTAATGGAGCTGGAATAAGTGGCATTTTGCCCTTGCTACAAATGCAGGTATTTTAAGTGCCATGTCTTTTTAAATGACGAATACAAAGTTTTAGAAGAAAACAAGATTTAAGTAGAGTTAGAACTCCCTTTGTCCTCAAAAGACCTCTACTGGGCTTGGCTCAGCATTTAGCAAAGCAGTTCTAGAAGAAGCAGATCCCAGGCAGCTGCTTAGACCTGATCATCTCTCAAGTCTCTCACCTAGAAAGGTCCCTCACCCAGCTGCTTGCAGCTGTATTTGGACAGCTATGGTAAAGGACTCATTTTAAGAAGGCAGGTTGTTCTGTTTCAATGAGGGTGAAAGATTAGCAAATATGCTGTGCTGCTGCTGCTGCTGCTGTGTGTGTGTGTGTTATGTGTGTATGCATATGTCTGTATGCAGGTGTTCATGAAAGGGTGTGTGTATATATACACAGACATGTGAGTGTGGTAGCCACAGGATAACATCAAGAGTTTTTTCTTCTGTGCCTACCACCTGGATGTTTGTTTTGTTTTTTATTTATTTATTTATTTATTTTATTTTTTTGAGAAAGGAGAAAGGGTTGCTTGTTAGTTTGGAGGATGGCAAGAATAGCTTGGCTCGCCAGCGAGTCCCCCAGTACCACCTGTCACTGCCTCTCCAGCGCTGCTGGGATTAGAAGTGTGTATCACCACACATGTCTTTTCTTCCTTCCTTCCTTCTTTTCTCTCTTTTTCATGAGTTCTAAAGATTGAACCGAAGTTCCCATGCTTGTTTTGCAAGCAATTTGCCAAATTATTCACCTCCCCAGCCCTGATTACGCTTAAGGAATGATAGGAGGAAGTTTGTCAGTTATCTCTTGCACACACGTGTGTAACTCCCTACCTTCAACCAACAAATCTAACTACGTAAGAGTTCTTAGCGTCTCTCTGTTCTTTATTGCTTCCAGTCAGATAGCTCTAGAGAAGAAGGTCAGGCATGTGACATATATGCTGTGTCTGTTGAATGAATAACTAATGAATGAATGAACTAAGCTGGATAGGTCATTCAGCTTCTAAGAGCACTTACTTCTCTTTTAGGGGTAGAAGTTCAGTAACTTGTACTCACTCTAGCAGTTGACGACTTTCCCCAGCCTGCACCTCCAGTTCTGAGGGTTCTGATGCCTTCTTTTGGTCTCCACCAGCACACTCATCCATATGCACATACCTACTAAGCACATGTGTTTCCATGTGCACGTGCACACACAGAGGAAGAGTTAAAAACTAAAATCTTTCAAAATAAAAAATATATATTCATTAGGAGATCAAATTATAGACTCACTGACCTTTATTTATCTCTAGAAACCAATTATGAGTGAGTACATCCCATGTTCATCTTTTTGGGTCTGGGTTACCTCACTCAGGATAGTGTGTTCTATTTCCATCCATTTGCATGCAAAATTCGAGAAGTCATTGTTTTTTACCGCTGAGTAGTATTCTAATGTGTATATATTCCACACTTTCTTCATCCATTCTTCCATTGAAGGACATCTAGGTTGTTTCCAGGTTCTGGCTATTACAAATAATGCTGCTATGAACATAGTTGAACAAATGCCCCTGTCATATGATCGGGCCTCTCTTGGGTATATTCCCAAGAGTGGCATTGCTGGGTCCAGGGGTAGGTTGATCCCGAATTTCCTGAGAAACCGCCACACTGCTTTCCAAAGTGGTTGCACAAGTTTGCATTCCCACCAGCAATGGATGAGGGTACCCCTTTCTCCACAACCTCTCCAGCAAAGGATATCATTGGTGTTTTTGATTTTAGCCATTCTGACAGGTGTAAGATGATATCTCAAAGTTGTTTTGATTTGCATTTCCCTGATCGCTAAGGA